>NC_137470.1:46849572-47449572 GCF_964235325.1 Thermobia domestica | reverse complement strand
ATGGGACAAACATGCAATGATATAGAATAGTACACTCGATGGTGTTGCCTTAATTTTTTTTAAATTATTGCGGGGTTGTGCCTTACAGTTTGTGAACAAAATTTCTTATGTTGTTTCAATATACCAGTTATACTTCGTAAAGCATAGGCTATACTCTACTTTCCAGAATCAAGTGAATATTTTATGACATGTAAGGAAAATATATCTTTGAAAGTATTTGAGTACTTCATTACATATCTGGTAATATATTTATTTGTAACATAGCAGCGATTGCATACTAAATGATTAAATCGCGTATGTAAAATAACTTGAATAATTAACAACTAGCGATTAAAACAGTTGCTGAATGCTTAATAAATGTTTTAAGTGCGTCTATACGCATTTTATATTAAACTCATCCTAATGTTATCGAAGAATGAATCTCACATTATTAGCTATTGCTCTCTACATTGATAATGCAATAAATGTAATATATTACAAACTTACTGTATAGCTCTGTTCTATACAAATGATCACAGTATGTATATCTGTTTTTATAAACTTTTTTTTGTTTTTTTAAACTTCTACTCAGTCTGTTTGCTATTTCGACCTCGATTTGGTTTCTCTCATCCTGTGTGGTATGCATTACGCTAGTCACATTGATATTTACGTATACTGACAATATACAGACATTACAACCGATTCGCGCATTTTAGCGTACCTAAGGCTTACATATAACAACTCTAGATTTCTTTTCGTGAATCCATGGGAGGTTGTGTCAGTAAGGGGGAGACTGAATAGTTGAAGGACTGACCCTATGGTTAGTGTGTTAGTTTATGCCCTAATGGCCTATGGTAATAACAGATACAAATTCTAATAATCAGGGATGCAGTTACATTTGCTATACCAGAGTACATGTTTTTTGCAGGGGACTACATAACGTTTCTTTATAATTAGGGGGGAATGTTAGGGGGGTTTATAGGTTAGTATTGTTAGTATTCCTATGCTTATTATTATTAAGAATAGTATTAGCGTATTTTATGTCCTTTTTTTTGTTTTAAATACAACTCGAAATCGAGAGGGATTTCTTTGTGGTTACATAGGAAATTTACGAAGTAAAGTTACATCATGTTTCATCATGTTGGTGGTTCTTGTTGTTTCATAGGATAGATTTTAAACACAAAAGTTAACCACAACATAAGCTATGGTTGATATATTTTTAAAACACACCGGAAGTATGTTCCGTTCTTTCTTATAATTCCACTAGCCTTGACTGATAACAGGCCTCGATTTCCGTTGTGGTGAACTTTTCTGTTTTTTAAATCTTAAATACATAGTGTAAGTGATTTAGTTATGCGGAGAATAATTCTATATGGAGACGTCACGGTGACCTGTGGTTGAGCAACAGTTGATTACAAAGTGCAATGGATAATTTAATAAATTACTTCCTTGTCTTTTCTCGCTTCGGTGTTTGCCGAAAGATAACTATGCAGAGGGTTCCAAAAATTACGGTCTTTAACATGGTGGAATGAGAATGTGGGAACTCAATTACCATACTCACATATAGGCTTCTTTACATGTTGTGCTTTTACTTGACCAAACAATAAGAATATAATTTCTATATTCAGACATTAATGTTCCATGGCTTTTGGTACATAAGATCGTGATTATTACAATGACATTGAATTACTTCATATGTTGAGAAAGTTTTAAAGTCTCTTGACGTTGCTTACAATCTTCTTATGATTTGTCACAACGCTAATTTGGAAAAGTTTTTATTACTTTTACGTTGAGTATTATTACTCGTCCAAATTTTCCGCGTTTTTCCTGGTACAAGAAGAGTTTTTCACCTGTAATCCATGAACTGATGTAAGTAAATAGGAGTCTCTCTGTAGATAAACGAGTTTTCCTTGTCACTGCAGAAGTTTATAAATTTTGTGGCACAGAGAAGGCTCTGTATCTGGATGGAAGTTCAGATTTTAGATAACGGTTGTCCAATAATAAACAGTGATGGATCGATCAATAACAGTAATCGATTACCATATCATCCCTCTGGGTCAGCCCTGGATGGGGCCGACAGGCTGCGATCTGAATCCTTGGGTACCTCCAGATACCAGGTCGGTGGGGGGAGCCTTAAACAGACATCACACTGGGAAGGCAATGGATAGAGATCTGCAATCAAAGAGACTATTAGCTTACATTATCATCAATGCCTTACATATTAACCTTGGCTTATGCAGAGTACTTGTTTATATAGAAAATCCACTGAATCCTTCTTGTAATTGTTCATTATATATATATATATATATATATATATATATATATATATATATATATATATATATATATATATATATATATATATTAAACGGTGCTGACCACACATCACTTTTAGGAAAGGTATAGTGATTGATGGAACCTACGAAGGTTACCAAAATGAGTTCTCTGAAAGTGCGAAGCAAATAAGAAAAATGTTTTTCGTCCAAGTATTCTGAGTGTGCTAACCACACATCGTCAGAGTCTAGGCATAGATACCTGTTTTAAATAATGTATGTGATTGTATTAATATCACTATGTGGTTAAAAATCCATTTTATGCCCTGAACAAATTAGATTAGAAGTCTGGAAATAAGTGTATGTGCGCTGACCACACATTACTATTAGGATGCCTCTTGTGTTTGAGCGGTAATGATGCGAAGATAAAGATAACATCCTGGTAGAAACAAGTTCCTCACAAGATGATTGATTTACCAAACTTGGTTTGTTTCTTCATGAGTGGAATAATAATGAGGGAGGAAAGTGGATTATTAACTATACTTTTCATTTACTGCAATGATTAATGGGGGTTGAATCATATGGTGAGTAAATCCAAGGTACTTTACAAGATGGGCAATACCTTGTTTGTTAGGAAAACGTCAGGACGTAATTGCCATATTGATATACATTTGCCGTATATTTTGTTTTCAGATGTAGTCAGGGTGAGGAATAGAGTGTTAAGAGGAAGTGTTGAATTGAGTCAGCGTGGCGGAAATTAGCTAATTATACTTGTAAATTATCAGCTCAGCTGACGAATGTTCGGAGAGAGAGAGGACAAAGGGGTTTTGCATCGCAACTGAGAGAATACATCTAGTATACTGTTACAGACGCCGGCTTCCGACCAGGGACATCTTAACATTGTCAGATAAGTATTTTTGCATTGTTTTCCTAATTTAGAGGATAGGAGTGGTCAGTCGTTTGGATTTCTATGCATGAGTACAAGAAGTCTATTGTATACAATCTTGAAATGTTAATATTATCTACCTTTTTTTTGTTTTTGGTTAATTGAATTTTAACAAAAATAAATCTTAGCAAGTTGATGCAATGCTTTTAAGTTACTTCGTAAACCACAGAACTATTAAACAGAGTTGAGATTCAACAAGATTTAATTAAATCTAATTGTACTTTTACAAATATGCCAGTTAAAATAATTAGTTCCAAAGTATCTTCAAAATTTATATCAATCAATTTTAACTAAAACTTTAACACAAACTCAAGCAAACGAGTATAAATTTTCATAATTGTTTCATAATTGAAATTCATGGCTAGTTTTACACTTTATTACACTTTTTACACTTTACTGAAAATTTTCAATTATATCAATCAGACTGATATAAATTTGAATCATGTAATATTTCATAATTGGAAGTCATTTCTATTTTTTACACATTATTACAGCTTGTTACCCATAGTGTTCAAGATAAGACGTATCTCACAATAGGGCATATCAAGCATTGGGAAATTCTCAATTAACATGCATATTTTTTTTCATTATTGTACGCTGATTTCCTTTTTTTAAAACTAGTGTCACTCGATCCTTGTTAATATGTTGTCTCAATTTGTTATAGGCTTCTTGAATTAATATTGTAAGGTTTTTTTTTGAACTTTGGTGCAGCTCTATAGAGTTAATTATTGACAAATGGGGCCCTCAGAGGAGGCAGTCTTATCTTGGGCACATTGAGATTTGTTTATTATATTGCATCCTTTTTGTAGGTAGCTTAGTCAGAATAACAAAGGAAAATGTCAAATTCCTTTTTTTTAAGTAAATTGATATTCAAGTAATTACAAAAAATTATCTTTAACTTATAACAAAACATAAGAAATGAAAATGAATAGTCAGTTATCTCCAAGTAAATTCATAATCAAATGATTAAAAATTAATAACTTTTAACAAAAAATATAAAAAGGAACGTGAATACTCAGTTATTTCCAATGCGCAGGTCCTTTCACTGCTTTCACTTGGGCAGGTTCTGCTTTTAGGCTTCTGAAAGGAAAAACCTGAAACGAAAAATTCTCACACACGCACATAGTATTATTGGTTGGACGCGGGGACCTGAAGTTGAGTGTAGTGTCCCTAATACTTATTAGCCGAAATTTAACGAACTTGGTAGTTAAGGCGTGACTGGATTTAAATAATAGTTACCTTTATCTAATTTCTAAATATTGAGTATGATGCTAATTATTGCACTGTGCTAATTATTAAGTATGATAACCAACGAGTTTAAATAAGTTCTTAACTTTGTGGTTCGTATTTTTGAGCTTGTTGGAATATACGTATCATCCTTTGCTCGAAGAACGCACAGGAAAGAGAAAGAACGACTTTATGTTTCCAGAGACAATGAGGGGAGATTTTCAGTTACGGGGTAAGTACTATCTCCCTGAATTGTTAGTGTATTAATTTTGAAACATGCGTTCTCAATTTCTTCACGTCAAATTACCAATTCGTTTTACTAGTGAGTGTTAACATAGTTTAGTGCTGAACTCTGGTGTGCAACGGAATCGCAGTTCGTATCCTAGGAGTATCCCATACCGTTTTTTTTAATTGTTACTGAATTAAATGAAAGCCACAATGAAAGAGAGTGACCAAAATCGTAGTTAAACAGTGATTATAAGAAGTGCGTTTTGCACTACCTGTGAATTTAGTAAGTGTTTCCCTAAGGAAAAAAAACAAAAAAACGATGTTTTGTGCGTGTCACTCATACAAAAAGTGCGTGAGTCGGGAGTCGATCTCCGACTTATCTGTTTCCTTTCAAAGTTGGATACAATTGCGTAAATGCCAATAATCACCGGTAATTGAGATCATTTTTACAACGATATTAATTTTGGCAGGACTATTCCTATCCCCTAGTGTAGATAAGGATGATATGTGATAAACTAATGGTCTATTGAAAGTATTTGATTCTAACCTACTCTCACATAACCAATTCGAATATAATCTTACGCTCGTGCGGAGTGTTAATTTAGATATAGGATAAAAGAAATGATCCATCGGGGGATCGAACCAGGAATCGTTAAGAACCAATTGCTCAACTGGAACTATGGTGTATCCCAATCGTGATGATTTATGGGGCAACATTATTATTATTATTCATTTCGTTGTGATGTCATTTCCCTATTTTTTTATTTAACTATTTTCCCGTTGTAAATGCTGGTGTGTTCTTCGATTCTGAAGCTACACGCAACAACATCCTGAGACCTTGTTAGCAGCTGGATTCACTTCCGTCCCCTGATAAGAAGTGATTCGCTTTTAGTTTTTAAGGCAGAACGAAAGACGAGTGTGGAAGTACCCGTGAACATTATAAGAATTTGCATCAACCAAAATGCTATTCGCTAACTTTTAAGTTTGAAAGAGTACTATGTTCGTTTAATTAATCTGACTTGAACTTATTTTACTTGAATGTCTATTTAACGTCAAGTTCTTATGTTTATATCCTAAAGTTTGTCTATCACTCTCACGGATTATCTGCCTTACCGTGTGTCAACGGTGCTTGTGCGCTGTTGTTATGTGGTGTTTTCCACCTAGAAAACATGGCCGCTTATGGAGGGGGCCAAATAAATTTGGAAAGTCTCATGACTTCTAGTTATTAAATCTTTGTTGTTTGACCTAAGTACAAGTTTCATTCTGAGTAGTAACAAGTTATTTTGTGAAAACAAGTTGACAGAACTCGAGTGTCCTCAATGTGTGTTATGCAACTCAGGAGGGTGTTTATCTTTATCATGCATATCTAACTTAATGTCCATCGAAATGAAATAGACACAAATGAACATACTAGTATCAATTAACTATAATAACAATAAATCCAAAGCTAAAATTCTAAGTAAGCAGAAACCAAAAAAAAAAAAATAACTACACTTAATATCTAAAAGTTATTGTAACCCTTAATCGGTTACTACTGTATTACGTCTATATCCAATATCGTTATACATCATTTGTTTTATTTTATTTTAATCTAGTTTATTTTTTTATTTTATTTTATTTTTTTTAAATATATATCTATATGTATATAATCCTTCCCGCCCAGACTCCTCAGAAAAAAAAATAAAATAAACTAACAACTTCATAGCAACAAACCTTAAAGTCTTAATGAGTAAATGAATAAAAAAAAACATACTTAAAAACTAAGAATAAGAACAAACAATACATGAGGAGCCTGGCAGGCGAGGTGAACAAATGTCAGGCGAAATACATTAAATGTAATAAAGAGGAAGCAAATTTAGGTAGCAGATATATTGACAGCACTTACTGGCCGGGAAGAGTATATACAAAAGAAAATTTGAGGAACAATAATATGTAGCAATTAAGCACAAAGCAAACACAAGCTTGTCAACTACCCGTTAGGGGATGTAAATACGAATCACGGACGTAATTTGTGCCCGACAGGTAATGCAGTGTGTGACCGCCAGTCCACAAGCAACACAGGTGGCGGCATGATTGCATGGTCGGAATACTAGTTGGACTTCTTCAAGTAGGCAAATTTTACACAAGGAATTCTGAGGGGAGGGGGTGTAATCGTTTGTGGTGTGGTCGGAATTTTCAACAACCACATTAGCGGCGACGGGAATCTCAGTATCCGACAAAATTACTGGTTGTGGGGGAGGTTGGGATTGATCTTGGGATGCCGTCTGTAGCACGTGAGTTACGAAATCGTGTCCCTTATGAAGTAAAAGGAAAGCGCAGCGGGGAGCGTAACGCGCGTGTTCAACCCAGGGGTCATCGGTGGGCTTCCATCGATGAAGGCCCTGACCACAGAAAAAGCAGATAGTTTGGTCTCCCTTTTTCGCATAAAAGAAACCGGCTCGGCTTAATGCCAGTGGAGTTTGAGCTAGAGCAGGGGGCCACAACGAAAATGAGTCTAGACGCTTTTCTTCGAGAGTGTAGTGAGGATATTTGGGTCCATTTATTGTGATTTCCGAAGTACCTGCGATGTCAGGGGATTGCCCCCACGAGGATGAGAGACGTTCAGGGCGGGAATTGGGCATATACGTCCAATGATAGGGGCCACATTCGTCCCTACCCTTAGGAAAATCTTGTAAGAGCGGGCAAGAAGGTGAATACTGTCGATGCAATTCATTCGGATCATCCCCTGGTTCAAAAAGACCAATCTGCAAATTACAAAATATACAAGCTACTCTATCTGGTTTGCAGAGGAAATAGAATCCAGCGCGTGCTAACGAAGCGGGCGAAATAAAAGATACCGACCAGTCAGTAAAAGTTGATAATCGAACATTTTCATCACGTAGAGCATCCATGGATGGACCAGGCGCAGATGGTGTGGGTGTAGGCTCCATGGTGGCTAGAGGAGGAGGAGACAAATACAAAAAATAAGATATAATAGAGTTCCTAAGAGAAAGAGATCTGGAGAGAGAGTGATATGGAGAGGGAGTATGTTTGGAGGGGGGGATAGGCGCCCCCCTTTGTAGAACTTGTTGTAATTATAGTCCTATCATAAAGTATTTATTAGATATGGCAATGTTCATTGTTTGATTTCGATATGTATTTTATAGGTTTGGTTTTTATCCAGTAACACTTAACTATCGTGGCGGCGATTGTTGCTGATAGTATGGTCGACGGCGAGCTCGTACTAGAGCACGTCTACGCAGTGTAATGCCAGTAAAAATAACAGACAACAGTCCGATGACCAAGGTAATTACCATAAATATGATATTAATGATAAACATTGTCGAATAATCTGTTAACATAGGCTCTGAAGATGGGAACCCTGAACGAAGGGTACATGGGTGACAAATGAAAGGTACGGCCTCATTTGATATGTCTTGAAGGCATTGCACAGGAATTAGTTTTACAACACGTGCTTTTTCCACGTGATGAGTAATGCAAGGATAAATATATTGTTGTACAACCCCTTGTAGTCGCACAGAGCATCTACAACCAAGATTTATCAGAAAACTGCCATAATCATCTGTGGACATCATATTTGGAATGTCCGTTTCCGGGCATAAAATATGAATCGACAATCCGCGTCGGGCAAGAATCGTGACAGTAGTGAAATTTAACCGGTGAAATAGGTCAACCGACGGTAAATATTTGCATTTCAGAGGACAATTGTCTCGAATGGCCGACGAATTTAAGTGCAAAAGCGATAGGAGACAGGGTATTATGGAGAATTCGTGCGGTCTAAATTCACGGGCTAAACAAATGGTCTCCTTTGAAAAATCACAGTCAACGGTCATAAGTTTATTGGACGGCCATCGGGTGACTATATGTTGGATAGGTAGATCCACATGACAAACTTCCTTGCCCCTTTGGAAAGGAATAATACGCAAATGTTGGAGTTGTAAGGTAGTTCCACGTTGTCGTAAAGGGATTTTAATGGCCATGATGACTTGTGTAGGCGCAAGGATACATTCACTAAGTTTATACGAGTAGAGAACCGAAATATCTGAAGGGGGTATGACTAACTCATATTCTGTTGACTTAAGGCGGTGTTCTAATTCATAAGTCAAGTTAAGTAGTAAATCAGGAGGGAGTAAGGTAGGGGTGATAGAATTCGTTAAGCATGTTGCAACCAATTGATCCCAAGTTTGAATTTTATGGACAGTTCGTAAAGTTTTCCATGGAATCATGGACGCATGTTGAGCTAATCTTAAGTTACCAAGAAAGGTTTGAAGCTGTGAATTAGTAATCCAAGCTTGCTTAACGTGGACTTCCGTGACAAAGACAAAGGCATAGCCTTGCTGACTATGATCTTGCATGAGTACTTCTAGGTTATTTGGAGGTAGTTTGTTCCAAATGTTTTGTCCACCAGGCGGTACGAACGACTCGTATAGGAATTCAAGGACTAGTGGAAACGATGAATCATAAAGGATAACGTGCGGATCACTGTCTGTAATCACGCCAGAATGGGCAAGGGTTGAAAGTTCTAGGGCATGCGCCTCACCAGTAGCGAGCAATAGTAACGTCATCGCTGCTAGTCATAAATTAGTAGTACGAGGGGGAGCTGGGGGACGTCGGTCCTGACTCGAGGAGGGTTCCTCTAGGGGTTGGGAGGTAGGTGGAGGGGGATTGCGAAGAACAGAAAAAACTCGAAGACAAAGTGTCTTATAACAACAAAAGAGAATAATTCCCGAGATCGTTATTCCAATAACGGCATAAAGTAGTGGCTCTGTTATATCGTGAATAATGCCTTGAGCTTTCACCGGCTGGGGGTAAGTAAGCAGAAGGGGCCACAGAGCGCTCTTTAAACGAAGGGACATATAAATTATGCATAAAGTAAGAACAGTATTCCATACGAACAGAATAGTAAGATACGGTCTGCCACTGATATCTGATACCTTAATTGTTTGGGGAAGTGCGATGGGGGTTAGCCTGTGAGATTGTAATGGCGGCTCATAGTACGTTACCTTCACTGGCCAATTTTGGTTTAATGTCGCATTAAGGTCGGTGAATTCCAATTCACCTAATAGATTTTTAGGTAATTTAAGAGTCTCTAAAGGTAACCAAGTTAAGGGTAGTAGGCGTTTGACTGCAGGATCCATGATGGAGTCCTTGGGGCATGGGAAACGGGGAGGAATTCGTAATTGAGAATTAATTGCTAATGCACATTTACAGTGTAGACTAACTTTGAGAGACACCGGAGTAAAAGGATCCTGTTTAATAATTTCACTCTTGTGTGGGCATGTCATGGTCAATTGACGGGGAGGGTTAGTAATAAGATATGTGTCTCCATTCAAGGGAGTGATGATGGTTTGTACATGTGGATGACAGGTAAATGCACAAAACTGGTTGATTTCCGCGACCGAAGAGGTTTGCCACAAATGATAGATACAATTCGGAGCTTGGAATGATGTACGTGTGATTTTCGGTATTTTACAAAGTCCATCAGGCCTATTCAAACACGTGATAAGATCGTAGTCGGTTAAAATAGTTTCATATTCGGAATTAGTAGCCAGTAGGGCAGGTTCATGTATTACCTTGCACGTTTGATTTTGGTAATGAAATGGTAATGGAATCAAACGGAATAATTTTATGGGGTGAGCCCCACGAATGATTGGAATTTTGGCAATCAACGTCACACTCTTTCCTACAAAATGGCAGGTGGTTGTACGTAAATTATAGTAGCGAAATATTTCTGATTGTGGTATAGCCAATGAATATCCTCGCTTCTGAAGTCGAAGAGCTAATACCTGTAAATCATGCGCTATTTGTTTGGGGTTAACTGCTGTTAATGACATACTTCCCTCGATGCAAGCAGTGTGGATGTCCTTATGTTGGCGCTCGTATTGGAGCGTAGCAAGGAGCTTGCTTAGGGTGAGAACTTGCACTGACAATGCGGTATCATGATTACGAGCTACTTGCTCGATTACCCTATTTACCGCTTTCTGAAGCGATTTCACTTTATCCTGTATGGAATGTACAGCGTTGTTCACTTGGGTAGAAAAATTTCTTGTAGAGTCTCGAGTCAATAGAATGTTATGATGATCTGAATGTATTTGATCTACTAGTTGATTCAACAATTCACCCATTTTTCTTTGGCTTGTAACGTAATTTTGGAAAGTACTTTTGGAAACAGTGTTACAACACCAAGAGAGAAAGCTACCAATGAAATCTAAACCACGTTTTGTTTTATCTGTTCGAAATGCTGTGAGGTCAAGAAATGCTTGCTGCAATTGCAGGTCAGTGATCTTTTGGATCTCCACAATTGAGTTCAACAATGTACATGAATGTTCAGAAGCATCTCTAGATTGATCGCAATACCCGGAAGTGAACGCTTGCTGAAGAGTTTGGAATTCATCATGCAACTGAGGTAAATTGTATATGGGTATGGTATAAGCCAATATAGCTAACTTATGATAGGGTACCTGAGAAGTTAGTAGTTCCCAAAACACTCCTGCATTAGCAAGTACAGGAAGAACGCTTTCCTGGTTGGATAGTGGAAGTAAGGAACTTCCAATTCCCAATAAAACAAAAAGATAACGGCGAATTAACATTTCTCTGAAAGAAACAATAAACAGAAACAATTATATAGGATAACATATCGCCGAAAAATCCGGCTTGCGGCGGTATGATAATAATGCCTTATTTATTTATTTGCCTTGGTCAATTAACTATATTATCAAATCATCAGGGATATATCTAGTATTAATGGATCATAGTAATCACGTATAGTTGAACCTTGGGGTTTATCTACACAAGGGTTCCTCGCCTTAAGGTACGATCTAGAAAGAAATGTATTCCTCTTCCAAAACCTCATTCCAGGTGACGGGTCTGGAGGCAACTCGCAAGTGGAGGGTTGAGTCGCTTGTTCCCATCACCACGAAAATGCGGAAAGCGAAACCATACGTAGCGTACACACTTCTCATCCAACGCGTGGTTTTTAAACCGAAAAGTTTCAACCATCCCTTGAAAAGGAGGAGGTTTCCTATCTGACAATATCGGAATGCAAGATACCGCCGCAAATAGTATCGGAAAAAGGGTGGAAATATCTTGGAAGCTTGTCGGGAGGGAATGAATGCAAATAGCCTGTCCCAGAGTTTTCTTTCCCACAGGGTGATGTATGTCCATACTCGGAGGGGAATGACACTACACCTATTAGTAGTGATATGGCAGCGTCGATCTCCAGAATTGGAACCCGTAGGAATATCCGTTTCCGGAGAGAGACAATAAGAACAGTGTTCCTGTATCCATCGAGCGATGTTGGACATATCGAAGATAGGCTACTGTTTGATCCGTTAGGTTATTAACCGTATCCGCAAGGGCTTTGGGGGACAATTGTCGGTATATTAGGCTAAGGCAGATAATTTCTAGAGCTTCCAGGAAATCTACGGATAAATGGACATATACCAAGTCTGGGGGCAGTTGTCGATTAATGCTAGATAGAATTTGTGCCACAAAGGATTTTGCAAAGTATTTCCGCTGAGAGATGCGAGTAAAGAGCGGCATGGGGTGTACAGCTAAGTGATAAAAGTTTTAACTTACAACCTTGTCCTGAGACTGACCTTCTACAGTCTGATCTCTCTACGAAAGAGAAAACGATAATTAGATGGCTATCGTAAATGAATTGTGACTTATAGGGGTTAATTGTCTGTTTCTATTAGACTTAACTAGTAATAGTATTTTTACCGCTATGTCATGTCTTAATTTATTTAGTTACTTATTTATTTATTATTAACAAGGAGTTTTACGTAAACTTTTTTTTAAACCGACTGGAGTAATCCTCTCTCCTATCTCTTTCCAGATCGGGCATCCAGGAGCCATTATCATCAATAAAATATCGAAGAGGAAGGAGGTACGTATGAAATCTAAAGTGGAAGGATCTTAATGTCCATTTCAAGTATTAATCTTTGATATGGCTTTACCGCTCTCCTTCTCCTTCCGGAATTAGGTCCTCTAACATACAGAATGGATCCGCCCAGGAGGGTGATTCTATTTTTTTCGAATACCAGCAGTGTAATTTTAATACTTGCTGGATTCCGCATTCAAAATGATTTTGTAAGTGCTCTGAAAGGGGCCAGGGTACTATGGGGTCAGGCAACTGGTCCAAGGAAACATTAATCAAAGGTTTTAGGTCCAGAATAAACCATTCCTGGCATGCTTCTCTTAAAGCGGCTGCCGTCGGCTCGCCATAAACGAACACCGTAGATCCCATTGTGATCTTGTTTTTAAGTTCGCTTAGCGCTTCATGTAAATAACATTCCCCTTGGTCATACTCTAGCGACTGAACTTGTTCATAGAGCCATGCGGTAATTTGTTGATCTGGGGTGAGTTGGTCATGGGTGATGTAGGGTTTTAGAATATAATTTATAGGATCCAACTCTAGCAGTTGTTGACTAGACCGTGGCGGTAATATCAATACTGATAGTTCCTTGAATATTTGAATTCCGCTCGCTAGTTGAAGGCCTTCCAGCGCGAAGAAATAAGCGGGAGCAATGTGATAATTGTCCGTTTGGCTTACATTTTCATTTATTTCCGCGTCCTCGCTATCCAGTTGTAACAATTCCTTTTCTTCCCAGAAATGTGCCATGTCAGAGTATAAATTCTATAATTAAAGGGAAAACACAACATTGGACCTTGGTGCTGCCATGGTCTGGTTGCACTTAACCTACCTTATTCTATTTTTAACTTTAATTTACTTATTACCTAAATTTGTCCTTACCTCTATATACTAGCGATTAACTAGTATTGGTCAAACCTGACAAAATGTTCACCAGAGAAAAAAAATCGTTTATTATTTCTGCTTGTTTGGTTGGACTGAAGGATTATTTTCCTTAGTCTGATTCCTTGTAGTCGCTATCGGTTTTTGTGAACTCTGTGAGGTCCGGCCTAGAGTGTTTGGCCTGCCTCCATTTGCTTTAGGGTTCCATTTATTCTGTACGTCACGGGTGTTTGTTTGTTCTTGTGGACTAACTGCTGGGGCTTGGTCAGTAAGGGGTGTCCCTGAAATATGAGTCTTAGCCCAACATTGAGCACGCAAGTGCTTCGGTCGTCCACATCTATAGCACTTCAAGGGGCCTCGATTTGGAGATTTTTCGACCGAGACAGATTGCAATTTGGAGAATTTAGGTTTTGGGGGTTGAATTTTCCGGGCTATTTGGGTCTTTACTTCTTTTTGTAGTGGCTTAGTGGCGGATGGCAGAGAAATTTGCTCTCGGCGCAACTGCGAGCGTACTCGAGCTTTTTCATATCGTTCAAGAGCCAGTTTTACCTCTTCCGGGGTGTCACACCCCTTTTCAATGACATAACTAAGGGCATCAGCCGGTAAGCCTCGCAATAAGTGCAGGAATTTGTCCTCGTCACTCATATGCGGAGAGACACGTTGGCATAGCTTCATCATTGCATAGTAATATTGTGAGTATGTTTCGGTCGGTTTCTTCGTTCTATTATGAAGGCTAGCATAACTATCTGACAGTTGGTCAGTGTTTCCAAAAGCAGCGCGCAACTTCTGTTCGGCGTCATCAAATTTAGTTAGAGCTTGTAGCTCATCACAATTTATTTCATAAAAGTCACGTGCACGACCGTACAAGTAAGCAACAAGGTACTTTATGCAATCAGTATCATTCCATTTATATAGCTTCGCGGCCAATTTGAAGGTTTGAAGGAAGTCCTCCAGGGACTCTCCCGGGGTTTCGCCATAGTTATCAATTTTGATGCTAGGAACCTTAGGTGATATAGCCGTAGTATTTGCCGTAGCCATCCTGAAATTGTCTCTTTTTTTAAGCGTCAAGCAGATAAGCAGTATTTATGAGGGTTTCAGTATAACTTACTTGACCTTATACCCTTTACCAGTTCGTTTTGGTGTTCAACCAGAAGCGTTTTGTCTGCCAAAAGAGTAATAACATTTGTAAATTATATTTTTCAAATTACCATTTTCTTGGATTTAATGCTGAAACCTTTTAGTACTACTAAATAGTACTTTTATTACTATTATTAGTATTTGCAATTTTAAGAGATCCCAACACCACTAGTTAGTGGATTTTTTTTCTTTACACTGTGCTTAACCTATGTTTAACCACCGTACGGTTTTAATTATACGATTTAATTCTGTGTGTAACTTCTTCATGTTTCTATCGTGAGGAGCTTCTTTTGTATTTTTGTTTTTTTTAATACTAACTCGGTTAAACCTAGGTTCAAGCTTCTTGAGTACTTTCTTTCTTTCTTTTTTAAATAGTGGCTTGAGTAGGTTAAAATCCGGAGGATGGGGGAGCAAGAGTTAAGAAAGAAGGGGGGATATTTTCTTCCTTTTCTTTTCTTTTTCTGGTATATATTTTTACTTAAGAAAAATTAGTGCGCAGTATTCTCCCGACCATCGCGGAGGCTCGGACGCACTCATACTTTGTAGCTGCCGAAGTTTCTTTCCGGCCTCCAAAGATAGAAGGGAAAATAATATTTCTAATCCTAAAATTTTTGTTTTCTTCACAGCGTAGCGGCGTTGAATATGGTGAGAATTTTGGCGCCAGTTCATCACACTCAAGGCGGCTACACAGTAGTGTAATTGTTCCCCTTCTGTTTTAAAATAACTTTTTTTTGGTTTTGTTTTTTTTTTGTTTTGTTTTTAATCCTCATCACTGTCACCAGATACCTCCTCCGAAGTCAACCTATTTCGCGGATAGTACTTCTTTAATCTTTCGATTGTTACAATCTGGGTGCGGCTGGGATCCGTTACTAATTCAATTTTGCAGGCATTTGTAGCGGAAATACTTCTAAGATAATACGGTCCTATAAATTTTGGTGTCAGCTTAGGAGAAATATCCTTCTTTGGCAGGTAATCTCTACACAATACTAAGTCACCGACTTTCAGCTTAATAGGTTGTCTAGTGCGGTCAACTCGTAACTTAGTCTGTTGCTGTACTTGTGCCATGGCCTGCTGGGCTAACTTACGGATTATCTTTAATTGTTTCTGGTGTTCCTGTATTTTCGTAAATTGATACTGGGTGTCCAACTGGGTGGGAAATCTTGCCTTTTGACCAAAGACAATCTCGTATGGGGAGTATTTTCTAATAGGTGAGGGTGACACATTATAAGCATAGGCACACAATTGGACATATTCTGCCCATTTAGTAGGCTGTTTGGCCGTGTACTTAGTTAGAAAATTTGCAATTACGGAGTTAAATTGCTCACATAGCCCGTTTGTGGACGGTTTAAATGCTGCAGTTCGAACATGTTTAATGTCGAATAAGTCATTTAGTTCGGCCATTATCGTTGAGAGAAAATTACTTCCTCTATCCGTCAATACCTCTTTAGGGGGGCCAAAACGCGTGATTAACTCGTCCAACATGGCTCTAGCCACTGTCGGAGCTTTCATGTTTCGTATCGGTACCAGTATTGCGAAATGGCTAAGATATTCTATCATAACCAGTATGTAACTGTAGCCTGCGCTACTCTGTAGCGGGCCAAAAATATCTAAACTCCAGCGGGAAAACAATTCTACTTTTACAGGTAAAGGGTGAAGAAAACCTTGTTTCTTTTCTCTAGGGATGTTCACCCTCTGACATTCGTCACAAGAGCGCACGTATTCCTTAACTATTTTCCCCATGTTCGGAAAATAGTAACGTTCGTTCACTTTAGAGTAAGTGCGAGAAAATCCCGTATGGCCTCCACACAGCGGAGACGAATGGGCTTCTTGTAATATGTCGGGGATAGCCTTTTCCGGTATCACTAGTTTCGTATCTTTGTTCATGACTCGATATAACACATCGTCAACTACGACGTAGGGTTTTAGAGCACGATCAGTGGGGTTATCTTTCTTCTTTTGTATCAGTTCTCTAATTTTGTCGTCCTCTTTTTGCATTTTTCTTATATCTATTTTGGGACATAACACTAGATTGGACACGTCTGCACAATCTTCTTCTTGACCAAATTTTGAGGGTAACTCATCCTTTAGCGGACATCTTGACAAAAAATCGGCGATCATGTTATTGCGGCCTTTGACGTGTTCGATTGTAAATTGATAGGGTTGCAAACGAATTGCCCAACGCATGAAACGAGAATTTAGCATCTTATTATTTCTTAGGTAACATATGCCGTGAGCATCGGTCCGCACAATAAAGGGACGGTCTGCCAATAGAAAGTGGAAATGCAAAATCGTCTTAGTAACTCCTAGCGCTTCAAGATCAACTGTGGAATAGTTGAGCTCCGCTGGGGACAAAGATTTCGAAAAATAAGCTATTGGGTGTTCTTTGTTATCTTCTTTAATTTGTGCAACGTATCCACCTATTCCGTCTCGACAAGCATCCGAATAGACTATGGCGTCCTGATTTGGGTCAAAGTGGGCAAGGACTGGGGCAGATATAAGACAAGATTTCAAGGTATACCATGCTTGTTTCTCGGTTTCTCCAAAGTCGAATTTTTCATTCTTTTTAGTCAATGAAATGAGTGGTTTTGCAATAGTAGAAAATCCTTGGACAAAAGCTCTGTAAAATGAACAAAGTCCAATAAAACTACGTATTTCTTTGACTGTAGTAGGGTATGGTACCTTTGATATAGCTTCCGTTTTTGCGGGATCTACACAAATTCCTCGTCTACCGACGATGTGACCAAGCACCGAGGCTTCTTCGTAACCAAAGTAACATTTCTTAGGGTTGAGTTTAAGTTGTCCTCCCGGAGTCGAGATAAAATAATTCTCGTTCTTTCTATTAAATCTGGGAAAGAAGGACTAGGACAAACCAAATCATCTAAATAACAGATTACATACTTCCACATAATGTCGCCAAATATAACATTCATCATATTTTGAAAAAGGGCCGGGGCCGTGCTTAGGCCGAATGGTAGTCTCAAAAATTCGAATTTTCCACGGCTGCAGATGAATGCAGTCTTCTCTATATCACACGGACGGATTAATAATTGATTGTAACCACTTTGCATGTCCAACGTATTTATGTATTTGGTACCATTCAGAAACGCTAGTATCTCATCTATACGCGGCACTGGCGTATAATTGGGCCTTAATATCTTGTTCAAACCTCTAAAATCCGTACATATGCGCGGGGAGCCATCTTTTTTAGGTACTATCACAATTGGTGCAGAATACGGACTCTGACTTTCCCGGATAATATGGCTGTCTAACATTCTCTGGATCTCTGCCGCGACTATCTCTCTCTGTTTTGGTGTTTCTCTATATGGGGGGTGAGAAACAGGTATATCTGTAATGACCTCTAAGGGGCACATAAATTTATCGGTGGCCGCAGTCAGACGAGACTTGTCCCAGGCTACAACATCCCTAAATTCCATGAATAAGTCCAGTAATTGGTTTCTTTCTTCTGGGTTTAAGTTTGGGCCAATATTTAGTACTTGAGCTAATTCTGCCTTTGTTTGGGGAACTTTCTGGGGTTGTTCAGGGACTTCCACGTCATCTGTTTCATCTTTGTTAGTAAGGTGTATGATCTGATTAACGACCTGTACGTTATTCTCCGTTTCGTCATTTAAGGACTCGACCTGGGGAACAAGTTTCCCTAAATAAAGGTTTTTAGACAAAGATCTGGTTCGATCTGAACTATTAAAAATAGTCAGAGTAATATTTCCATTGGCAGTAAAAACTGGACCTCTTGGGATCAAACAGGAGTGCCAATATCGAATTCTTTTGGACGGTAAGAATTCCCAAATATGCACGTTCCCGGTTGGTGCGGTAATTTCTATGTCATACGAAGCCTTGGACGGCACGCGGACATTTGCTGGAAGGTGTACTTTGTAGGTAGTGTCCGGATAGATATCAAAAATTTCGTCGCCTAATCCCAAGGGGTTTGGCACGACCTCTTTCTTACTATGATCCTGAGCAGAACTCTCTAGATCAGGGAGGGTTGCTGGGTCATTTACACTTCCTTGCGCTGTCAACCGTTTTCCTAGTATTTCTAGCTGTCCTCTATTTGATTGGTCCTCTACAGGCTCATAAGGCGCCTGTGAGGCCAGAGATGGCTTTACAGAATGTTGGTTCGTTTTGCTATTTCTGGTCGCATAACACGCTTTCTTTTTCTTTCTAGGAATAATCTCTGTACCCGAACTTTCTGTAGAATAATCTACCAAAGTTCCACTAGGACCTGGTTGAGGGTCAAAACTGGATAGATTCTTTTCCTCTTTTTCTAAATCAGGCGAATTGGTAAGGTCCAGCTCAGGAGCACTGGGAGATGCCTTAGTTTTCTTAGTTCGTTTACGTCTTGCCTTACTACGTCTATTGACTTTTAAATTCGTTCTATTCGTAGGCTCCGAGGGAAATTTTGTAGTTTCCCTGGAACACACGAATACGCGAGATGTAATTTCCTTAACAGGGAGTTTTTGTCTCTTATCAGGTACACTAACAACGGGATTTATGTGATTTCCGGTGACCAATTCTGGAGACGGATCCTTCCTCCTGTATGGGAGGTTCCGTTTCCTATAAATTGGTTTGTTTCTATGAGGGGGGATAGAGAAAGCCGTTTGTCTAGCATTATCGTTCTGTCTTGATTGGAAATCGTTAAACGATCTTTTTCCTACTGATGGTGGGTATCGTTTAACATGTTTTAAGTCTAAGGTATGAATCACACCTTGACGATACCCATATGTACCTTTTTGGATTGTAAACCATAGATCTTCGACATTATTCCCGTCTTTATCTGCTAGTTCCATGTATTTGGAATGAATGGTGGTGACATACTTGTGCAAAAAATCTATCCCTAAAATAACGTCATAGGCGCAAAACTGTGGGTCAACTATAGCTACGTATAGAAACCTTCGTTTGGTTGTTTTCAAGTGATCCTTGAAACAACACGCTATTCTCACCACAGGAATGTAATCTGTGGGCTGGGCACCTACGCCACGAAGCTTTACATAACCCTTCAGTCTTTCCGTTAGTGGAAATCTTGGGGGTAAGAGGGTTTTCGAAGCCAGCGAAATTTCAGAGCCTGTGTCTATAAGACCTTGCGCCCAGCGGTCTCCTATTTTTGTCTTGACTGTACAAAGCTGCGCCTGCCCATGGCCAAGGCCATAGGTATTTTGGTGATTGTTCCTATACATTTTGTAACCCGGTTCTGCTACTACTTCGTCTGAGTAACAAGAACTAATCTGTACAAATCCAGGTTGGTGTTGCTCTTTAATGCTTAACCAGTCCAAGCGGTCATTTTCCCATATTACGTCATGGCTAATTCTCTGACTAACTAATCTTTGTGCTGTATGAAATTTTCTAAGATATTGTAGGCACTGTTCGAGATTATCGCAATCATCCACTTCAAGCATCAGCTTATTTAGGATGTCTGGCAACAAACTCATTCTAAGTTTACCCATCAATTCACTTTCATTAACCCAACCTCGTAAGAATTTCAAATCCTTTATTAACTTATAAATGAACGCTAAAGTACTTTCATTGGGTTGTTGTTTTCTTGTATCAACGTCGTATTCTAATCTTGCAGTACACTCAATACTAGGAAAAGCCTTTTTAAGTTTTTCCTTCATCTCGTTATAGTTTAAAGGTAACCGGTTTGCTAGGTCTACTAAATAGAAGGAGAAAGCTTCCCCTTTCAGACAGTAAGGAAGGTAATTTACTATCTCTAGAGTTGACCATTCGTATATGCTAGCGACTAATTCATATTCTTGCAGGAAAAGTTCCACACACTCATGTCTATTACCAGAAAAGGAGGGGATTTCAACATTTGGATATATCTTAAAGGCTTGTGGTTTAGCACCAATAGTATAATTTTGATTGTCACCCTCGGGGGGAGGGTTGCTAACTTTGCCTGTTACTACTGTATCCGTAACTTTAGGTTTCTCAAAACTATATGGTATAGATGGCTCTGTAACCGGACTAGTTTTTATTTCTTGCTCAGATTTTAAATTTATACGAGGCTTATCCTCAGGATCTACTTTTAAAAAGGGCGAAAAATTTGATTTTTGCTTGTCAGAGGTCTTATCGTCACTTGATGTATGTGAAACGGGCTCATCTTTCAGATCTAAGGACCTGTCTAAAGAAACCAAGGTGTTGAAATTTTCAGAAACGGACCTATAGTCGGTATCAGTTACGCTTCTATTTTCAAACTCGGAGGTTTGTTCTGAACTATATTCCGATGTATAAGATCTATCATGTTCGCTAAGTACTGATTTTTCTGTCTTTTCCCCTTCGCTAAACTCTAATTTCTCCCCTGGGGTCGTGGGTGTAACTACGCTACTAGGTGGCGAAATAAACACTATCTGTAAGGGATCTAACTTTTCCTCTTGTTGGTACTTTTTCATTTCCTTGGTCGCAGGTGATTCACCAGTTTCGTTATAGGAACTAAATTTACAACTAGCACTAGCTGAAGGTTGTAAACCAATATTCTTAACACTATCAGTTTGTTTGTTAGATTCACTTTGGGTTGGAGAGGTTGAGGGATCGTCTCTATTTTCTACCTCATCTAAACAAATTACTGACGCACCAAATTCCGCGTAATCAAATATTCTCCCAATATTTTCGTTTATTCTACTCTCAGACCAGGAATCGTTGTCTTCTTCTTCTTCTTTCTCAATTTGCTTCTGGTGGTCGGAGCAAACTGAGGGAAAAGCATCATCACTTTTCTTCTCTTCGTCTAACCTCCTCTCATCTGGAGCAGGGGCGACGAGGTCAGTTCTCTGGTCGGCATCCTCTGTGGGAGGGTCTTGGTTCGCTGCGCGGGGAGTAGAAACCGTGGGAGGATCCCAATGATCATATCGGAGTTCTTCTTCGGAGTTCCATGAAGGTTTTGACTCTTCCTCCAGGGATGACGCAGGACGAGACTCCGGGTTGTCGTTTTGTATTTGCGCTATTTCTTCGTTTTGTAATTTCTGTAGTTCATATCCCAACCAATCGTCTTTCAACGATTCACCCCCATCTAAATCTGCACTACTAATATCTCCGTTTGACCACTTAACTTTACTAACTACAGTGAGTATGTTATCTATACTGTCCAAATATTGCAGTTTCTCTTGGAGGGTAAGGCTATCTTCAAACATGACAGGGCTGGTTTGAGTCGCGGTTGTCCGAATAACCTTAAGTTCACGATCTGTGTCAATCCGAATCATTTTAGGAAACTTATATTCGGTCTGAACGCTAACATCTTTCCTTTGAAAAACGTTGGTCTGTATTTCCATATCAAAATTTCCAACTACATTTTCCTCAGGTAATAAATCTTCAAAGGGGGCTGAGGGGTCAGCTTGAAACAGAATACCTAATTTCTCTTCGTCGTCACCTTGGCGACGAACAACTGTGACCTGTACTTTCTTGTTTCGTAGCTGTTTAGTTAAAGGTCGAATTAAGTTTCCTACTGCCGGGGACAGTTCCGTTTGTAATGAATGCCTAATCTGGTCTATTAACGCTTCATCGTTAGGTTGTGTCAGAGAGCGCAATTCATTTTCATTATTCTCGTCAGGGTTCTCAATTTTCGTTTCCCTTGGTTCGGTTCCTATATTTGCATAAATTGGCTCTTTATTCGTTGAAGTCTGGGGTTCGAGACCAATATTTTCGTAAATTGGCTCTTTATTCATTGAGATTCGTGAGTCAGTATTTAAGTTAGCATACATAGTTCTAG
This sequence comes from Thermobia domestica, assembly GCF_964235325.1. Taxonomy (NCBI): domain Eukaryota; kingdom Metazoa; phylum Arthropoda; class Insecta; order Zygentoma; family Lepismatidae; genus Thermobia; species Thermobia domestica. Next base: position 47,427,319 of record NC_137470.1, on the reverse strand, counting down.
GACCGATCTCCGCATAAACTGTTCCATCACTACTGCCAGCATAAAAAGATTGAAAGGTCGGTCTTTGCATTTCTAACGGCGTGGTAGGATCTGACAGTTCGTATTTTATACGAAAATATAGTGCTACTGGGCTATCTGGTCCTTTTGATACACCAATGGCTTTATTTTCTGAACTTAACACTAAGTCACTTAGTCTATTTTCCTTAACAGCTAACTTATTATTATCTAAGGGGCTTTGGTTCGAGGGAACATCAGGCATTACACCTGCTGTTGTTTCTATCTCAATTGTTGCTTGAGGGCATTCCTGACCTGCAGTTATTAGTTCGGCTATTTCTAGTTCATCTTTTAAGTTTACTTCATTCACTAGAGTTTTTGGATCTACCCCCGGTGGGGTCTCGTCAGTATCAGAATTTACATATATCGTCCTAGGAGCTGGCGTTGGTTTTTCACTTGAACCAGCACTTTGTATTTCTATATCATTTCTAGTCGGGATAGGGCTAGACGCGGCCAGCGACGTTAGATCGCAGCCACTCGCCGGAGCGTCTGGAGTTTGCGGGCTAGCGGTCGTTGGTTCACGGTATCTTGGCTGACTCCACGTATCCAAGTATCTCGGTAATGGATTCTTTTTTCCAACGGCCAAATTCAGGAGGAGAATGCCCATGGACTTTTATTTTATTGCATTCAATACAATAATAATTATTCCACCGATCTAAAATATAACGGTGTTTGCCCGTGGGTGTCTTAGGACAATGGGATTGCCCTAAATCTAATAGCTTTTCTTTTATTTTCTGCGCGAAACTCATTTTGATGAATAAATCTGTTTTTCTTTCAAGTCAGTGGCCTCTTAAACCAGGGCAGTGGGTACTCAACCTATTTCCTCTGATAAAGTAAGAATTTAATCACTGATAGCTACTTCCCTCGGAAATGCTACGTCAAGTTTTTACGTATTATGATACTTATTATTATTTTAATATCTTCATTTAACTTCCTTTGAACTTGAAATACTCAACTTCCCTTTCCTTATAAATTTTGCTTCACTTTTTAGAACGGGAAACGGATAGTGACTAGACAGCTGTTTATAACAGATAATGCTTATTTGTTCACTTATGAGGAATTTACTTTTTACTTCAATTCTTTAACTTGTTTCTCTTTTTTTTAAACTTCATCAATTTTTTTTACTATATTTTGTTTCAATTCACACAAGGGAGATTACGAACATCCAACCATAGGATCATGTACCTGCATTTTGATTTTTGGTGTTGCATTTGCATAAAGGTGAGTTTTAGGCAGTTATTCCCAGGCAGCCGTCGGGCATGCACCCCTAGTACAGGGGGGCCCTGCTGGACCGAAAGAATAAGATACCTGTGACCCCCAAGCGTTGCATGGGAAAGGATTTTAGACACCTATCGCCGGACAGACTAGTCGAACTTTCATCCCGTAAAACGGGAGGTTCTGCTGTCTAGAGATAAAACTGCTGTGATCCCTCCCAAATAAGTGGTAAAGGTATTAGCCACTTATCGTCGGACAAACGAGTCGAACTTTCATCCCGTAGAACGGGAGGTTCTGTTGCCCAGAGATAAAACTGACTGTGACCCTACCAAAACGAGCAGAAGCATAAGCAGATTTACGGTTTTGCAAGTACATGAGACAAAAGCTGAATTCTGTCTTAACACTCGCGTCCCGATTTTTTCATTTCCATTACTACACAGAAAACGTCGTGAGGTAAACTGAGTCTTGCTCTGCGGAACCTAGCAACTATTCCGCTGACTTATAATAACTTAAAGCGAGAGAAGTTGAGAATAAAAAAAAATTCCGTCGCTACTTCACTCCTTGTAAAACGCACCACTGAGAGCAGAAAAATTATACTTGTTTATCAGAGTCATAGGCTGAACACCGCCTAGGTCAAGTACGCCACTGAACTTTACTGACTTTACATAGTACCGTTACACCACTTGACTAGTCAAAAGAAAAACTTCGCGTACACTTTTCCCTTTTATCTATTGAAGGCTCTTCGATAAAAAAATCACTCCCGATTTGCAAATATCGCGTTTTAGGGCAACTGAGATATTTGGTTCCCCTATAAAGTGAATGAGCACCAGAGATTTGTTTAGAGATTCAAGAAAACACAGTTCGTTACCCGGCGAACACCGAACACCATAAAACTGTTATGATGTTTTGTTGTTTTCTGGGATTGGCGTAGCAATCGTGTACACTTTCTTTTGTGAAATCGTATTTGAGATCGCTCCTCTACTCTCCACCCAGTATTACAAAGTTGGTTCGGAGTCCAACTCCCTTTTAGCCTCGGTATTGAAAACGTCTTTGGCCTACTGGTTCGAAGATGATGAGAAATTGCACTAACAGTGGTAGAGCTTGTACTGGAGATCGAAACCCAGGTAACATATGAAGACTGTGAGCTGAATCTATATAGGTGGGATGGCTTGTCTAAATTAAAGAGACCATTCCATTTTACGTTTTATTTATAAAAATAAAAATAAATAAAAATGAGAATACAGATGAATTTTACAAATCGGTTACTTTGAATTACAACTTGAAAGTATTACTACACCACGTAAGGAGGAGCACAACCCCTACATTATTCAACGGGTGCTAGAAGGTTTTTATGCTAAACCGCGATTTATTGGAAATAGTGAAATTGAACTTCGTACATCGCAACTTGCATTGACTCAAAGGGAAAAGTGTTAATTCTCGAAGAGGGTATTTGGTCTCGAGTTAAATTAACTTCATATTTGTACTAAACATTCTCAAGGTGTTTCTAACAAATCTCCTGGTACTCATCCCAAGTCGAGGGGGAACTTAGAAAAAAATAATCACATACCTGATCTTTTGCGGAGCGGCCGTGACTAAGGAAGACACACACTCGTCGACCGTCGGCTTCAGAATCCACCGGCCCGGCGAACAGGCCTCGCTTATAAAGGCGTTTCGTCCCACGCATTTCTGCCAGTCTGACGTCGCTCGAAAGCGACGTCACGAGCCTCGTCGAGCTTGGAGGAACTTCTTCACGCGCATGCTCAATAGTGGCTAAGACATCCAGTTTCTCTATGATTTTTCCCTATCACGCCGGGGTTGAAATTCCTATTTTACATTTATTTTTACAGTTTTTGTTTCACACACAGCTCCAAATACACAATAGATTTCATGTATTTATCGCTGCGTGGTATTAACTAAAGTGGCATCCGGGACCCAGCACTGTGATCTGAGTAAATCAAAGCCAGGGTCATACCACTATTACATGCGTGAGGGTTGGTGTCAATGAGGCATCAGGTTGCTAATTCAATCTGAACCTCAACTGACTCCGTTCTCCCTTTCCCTCTTTTCCTTACTGCACACACAATTTGAAAAGCGCGGGCGTCTCGCCCCATAAGTTGAGTCAGGCTTAGGACGTCGAGGCACAACTGTGTAACAATATATATATATATATATATATATATATATATATATATACCGAGTGAGCGAGCGAGCGAGAGAGAGAGAGGGCGAATCAGGGCATCACCACTTCAACATTGCAAAAGCATATATCAGGTATTGAATTGAAAATCTATGTAAAGACTTTCTGCTGTGGCATGCTTCATAAGGACAATTCCAGTCTGCTCACGTGACCTTTGGCGCTAATGAATTTCTTGCGAACGTTCCGACTTTGGATTCTCTGTTTTTACCATCTTTTTATGCTTCGGATAATTTTTCAAGAACATAAATGTAATGTTGTAATATGAATGTTGAGAAGTAACCTATATATGACAAATAGCTGCAAATAAATACACCATATAACCTATTTCTTGCTATGGTATTATTTTCTTAATTTGTATTTTACATTCTCATATATAATACCGACCTATTGTGAACACTTATATCAGATGTTATATTTTTACCATAATAATTACTATGTTCTGCAATGATTATGTTATATATATACAACTGATTCATTTTAATGTAATTATTTTATATAATTTTTTATGCATTGCAGAAAATAGAATTTCAAAAAAAGCAAGACCCAGATGGGAATCGAACTTATACCCTTATAATTTGAAATCCAACGGCTTGCCCTTTTTTTTAAAAAAAACTTCCAGAGTTATTTTCTACTTTCACCACTTTTCAGGACTACTAGACTCGATAGGGACACGAACACAGAAACAGCGAGGACAGTTACAATTCCACCCTTGATCTTCAAAGCGATTCGAACCTCCAATGGGTTTCACCTAACGAATGTCAGCCTAACGCCTCAGACCGCTCGGCTACACCCACCGGCATCCACTGAGCCAACGCACGCACTCTTCGGAACGTGCTTCTAGAGATGTATTCGGCTCTCTAGATAATTATGACATTCATATCAGAGTCCTGCAAACCCAGTCTCGAAGACGGCCCAGCCCGCCCGGCCCGGATGGACCTGTATTCTGTGCCCGGCTCGATCCGGCCTTGCCCAGTGGAAAATGAGAAATGTGTCGTCATAACATTGATGTCCTTTTGTCCTTCTTGATTGGGAAAATCGTTTGAAAGGTTACCCAAGGTTTACTTTCTATATACTATTCTGTCTGTCTATTTGTTATCTGTACTTGCTCTGTCCAGCCATGTTTATTATATAATAATACAGCTCATGGAGGTAAAAGTCTTGTACTACACTCATTATTGCGTTACGAGTAACAGAGAAATTATGTAAAACTGCTACACTGTATATAATACTAATACTACAACTCCTAATACCACTATTACTACTATTACTATTACGATTACGAATGATAGTCCTAATTCCACTATTGCTGTCACTCCTACAAATATTACTACCACTACTACTACTACTCAGTACTATACCAATACGACAGCGAATACCACTACAGTTATTACTAGTAATACGAAAACAAAACAATGAAAATGAAATCTTCGAGTTTTACGTCCCACACTTAATCCGGGTGGGCTAAAGGAGGCGGTGATGATGAGAAATAAATGAAATGGTGGCATTAATAAAGAAGGAGGAAACGGGAGAACGTCGAGAAAACCCCCCACACGGTGTTTGTCCACCACAAAGTTCACTCGGCGCGAGATGGTATCGAACCAGGGGCCCTATGCACCAGAGTGAACGCTCACCTACTGAGCCACGTTCCAGGAACACCTATAGACCCTGGTGTCTTGGTGATTTATTTTATCATTATATTTTGTTATATTTGTAGTGTCAAACTATAAATAATACAGGAACATGTAACACCATTTGGTATTTGCCTTGCTAATTGAACATTACTAGAAATTGCACTGATCTTATGAACACGTCAGTTCACGGTTTCGGCCTCCGTGGGCTAATGGTAGCGTACCAAATTTATTTAGTAGGTCAAGTCCTTGGCTTCATCATACGTTCTTCAGGTAACTACGGCTCAGGACGTATGGATGATAACGGGATGAATTAGTGGAATGAAAACAGTGGTAGAAAACGGGACCACCCCGAAAACTCCCACGTTCACGGTGTTTGACCACCACAAACCTCACATAGCATGAGCAGGGATTGATCCGACAACCTCTAGCACCAGATGTGAGTGCTTTATCTACTGAGTCACCGTTGTCCCTCGTAGATCAAGGATCGCTTCACATTCTGTAGAGACCGGCCATAATAACTTGCGTTTCTGTTTTTTTCTGTACTAAGAAGGTAAATTCTGTACCACCAGACATGTCAACTCTGACGCGAAATCCTAGCAGTTATAGTAGTATCTAGTTGTGGTCGTAGTAGTAATAATAGAAGAAGTAGTAGTAGAAGGGTAGTAATATTAGTAATATTACAGTACTTTGCGGTCTTGAATAAAGAGTCAGTTTCCCAAACACATTACGATTAACATAAGTTGGCAGTAAGACCGTACGATCACGGCAAAGGCATGATTAGTGGAGGACATTTAAGAAAAAAATGACAATATTAGTTTCCAATCCGTTTTTTGGTGCCCGGTACGAGCCAGACCGGCGGGGCTCGGCCCGGAAATACTTGCGCCCGGTTCGGCTCTATAGTATTTGTGTCCGGTCCGGTTCGGCCCGGAATGTGCCGGTCCAGTTAGGGCCCGGTCCAGTTTGATATCACTTGAAACGGTCAGGGCCGGGTTGGGTCGGCCCGGGCACATTCCGGGCCGAACCGGGCACGCCCGGCCCGTGCAGAGCTCTGGTTCATATCCACTCAAAACGCTGTTTTTGTTGTATTTTGACTTTAATTTAGTACTCAGGCGAGAATTATGTTCTATGTCTTAACTTTCAGCATTCTTTCACATATCGAAAGATTCGTTGACGTATCTAAAATTTAATTACGTATGGAGAGCTAAGTGAAAAAAAAGCGTGTGCCGACATTAATACAAAGTTTCGAAATATTGTATCATTAAGTATTTCAATGTTGCTTTTTTCATACAATTAGTAACAAGTCTTATTATATTTAAAACAAGGAAAATACATATGCAAAGTTATTCCCGATTACAAATGTTGGCTTCCATGTTCGAACCTGGTTTACTTTTCCCCGAACATACCCGAAGTTGGACTTAGAAAATTTTTGCATAAAAACAGCAATAAAGAACGCCTTCGACCTTTGAGACAAGATGTACCTTCGGGAGTCAACTTTCAAAATTTTGGGGTGGGTTCTTTTGCCCCCTAAAACCGTCTTTCCGCAGAAAACAAAAAAAAAACGTATTCCTTTATTTCTTGCGTAATGTCCATACAAAAAGTTCGTTGCAATTCTTCATGGCCTTTACGCACATCTGACATACTGTTATTAGCACTTTTGATTTTTTGTCATCAAATGTTTTGAGGGGTCCCTGCCCCACCCAATCGTATTCTCCATTAAAATACGAAACCCATATCTTGATTTTACGTCTGCAATATCTGCACACAATTTAATTCACTTTGGTGCATCCCTTCTCGTCTTTCGAGCGTCAACTTTCAAAATTTTGGGTAGGGATCTTGACCCCTAAAAGCGTTTTCTCGCAGAACATAAAAAACCCTATTCCTTTATTTTTTGCGTATTGCCCATACAAAAAGTTTCCTAGCAATTGTTCATGTACTTTACATACATCTGACTTACTGTTACTGGCATGTTTGATATTTCGTGATCAAAGGTTTAGAGAAGTCCGTTCCCCACCCAACCGTTTTCTCCATTAAAATACGAAACCAGTATTCTCATTTTATGTTTACAATATCTGTGCAGAATTCCATTCTCTTCGGTTCACTTCTTCTCGTCTTTCGGGCGTCAACTTTCAAAACTTTGGTGGGACTCTTGCCCCCTGAAACCATTTTCCCGCAAAACATAAAAAACCCTTATTCCTTTATTTTTGCGTATTGTGCATACACAAAGTTATGTTGCAATTCTTCATGTCCCTTACAGACATCTTACATACTGTTACTAGCACTTTTGATATTTCGTGATCGAAAGTTTGGAGAGGTCGGCGCCCCAGCAACCATTTTCCCCAGGAAAATACAAAATCCGTATTCCATCATTTTATCTCTACACTCTCTGTGCACAATTAGTTTACTTCGGCTCACTTCTTGCCTTTCGGGAATCAACTTTCAAAAGTTTGGGGTGGGCTCTTTTACCCCCTAATACTGTCTTTCCGCAGAAAATTATAAAACCGTATTCCTTTATTTTTTGCGTATTGTCCATACAGACATTTTATTTGGAATTCTTCGTAGCCTTTACACACATCTGACATACTGCTACTAGAACTTTTGATATTTCGTGATCAAATGTTTGGAGGGGTTCGTGCCCCGCCCAACCCTTTTCTCCAGGAAAATACGAAACCCGTATTCCATCATTTTAAGCCTACAAAATTTGTGCAATATTTCATTCACTTCGGTTCACTTCTTCTTACCTTTCTCGCGTCATATTTAAAATATTGGTGTGGGTTTTTTTGCCCCACAAAACTGTCTTTCCGCAGAAAATAAAAAAAAACGTATTCCTTTAGTTTTTGTGTATTGTCCATACAAAAAGTTTCGTTGCAATTCTTCATGTCCTTTACACTCATCAGACATTTTTACTAGTGCTTTTGATATTTCGTGATGAAATGTTTGGAGGGGTCCGTGCCCCACACAATCGTTTATTAAAGGAAAATAAGAAACCTGTATTTCCTCATTTTATGTCTATAATATCTGTGCGGAATTTCATTCACTTCGGTCCACCTCTTCTTACCTTCCGGGCGTCAAATGTCAAAATTTTTTGTGCGGACTTTTGACCCCTAAAACTGTTTTTCCGCAGAAAATAAAAAAAACCGTATTCCTTTATTTTTTGCGTGTTGTCGATAGAAAAAGTTTCGTTATAATTTTTTATGTCCTTTACACAGTTCGGAGATACTTTTACTAGCACTTTTGATATCTCGTGATCAAAGGTTTGGAGGGGTCCGTCCCACCCTACCGTTTTTCCAGGAAATACGAAGCCTGTGTTCCCTCATTTTATGTCTGCAATATCTGTGCAAAATTTTATCCACTTTGGTTCAGTTGTTATTCCCTTTCGGGTGTCAACTTTCAAAATTTTGAGTGGGGCTTTTATATTAAACCTTTACTTTATGTAACTTTCTCACTGGGGAGGGAAGATGAGAAATGATTTTTTCTGATATCTGTCTCTTGCCATTCATCTTTTTTGAGCTGCTTAAGTAAGATCATTTTGTAACTTTTGATGTGATATAACTCCGCCACGATAATAAAATTGTCATTCTTAACAATTTGTTTTATTTCCTTATTTGCAGTTTGCCACACTGATATATTTTTTACAAAATTGAGGTTTGGTCCAACGCCTTTCGAATTCGAAACCAACCCAACTGCTGAGCTTTTTGGGTTGCCTGCTATTGCAGGAAAACGAGAAATGCAGGTGGTAATGCACTTTTGGAGTCGTGTATACATATATTTGATATTAGAAATTTTCTCATTTTGTTGTTACTCTGATGAAATGCACACTTTGTACTATTATACTGATCGTTAAACCAAGATATAGACATCGTGAAGTAATTGAAAAAAATGTTTCACCCTTTCACAGTTTAGGAAACAGATTGCTAGAACAATAACCTGTATTTACGTTCTTTATTTCATTTAATGTGTAGGGCAAACGTACTTTAACACATGAACTCGCTATACAATAAAAAAAAGAAGTAAATGTTGTAATGTTATGAATAATCTTATTTTCTAGATCTTATATTTTCAGTCGACAGATATCAATGCTTGTTGATTCGTTGTTAAGGACAATAGTACGGTTACTACGATAACAGTTCCGTTCCCAGACTTGTTCATCTATGCTTGTTCCTTGGCCTAAGTTGTTTCTGAAGGGATAAACTTGGTCTTCGTTTTTGTTGTGGAGTATCAGAGCGAATGGAGGGAACCGCGAAGCTTGGGTTGGTGGAAGTTTGCTGCTTTGGATACTGATACTTCAAAAATATACACGTAAACAAGAAAGCTCTGTCGCTTTTTCAGACACCACCTTCGAACATCGATGTCACCTAAGATATACCTGGACGATCAAAAGTAGTCCCCATCAGCATTGACAACCTTCTACTAACGTTCTGGAAGGCCATGGAATCCATATCGGTAGAACTCGTTCAGTCGTGAAGCGATGAAGGTATCAAGTGCATTTTCACCTCTACTAGGGATTTGAACTGGCGTTCTCTAAGGTGATTGTCCCAGGAATGGAACAAGTGATAATCGGACGGCACAATGTCCCCGGAGTATGGCGCATGCAACACTGTTTCCCATTCAAGGCGTAGATTGGTGTCCCGGGTTATCCTAGCCACGTGCGGCTTAGAATTATCTTGTAACAGGAGGACACCTGTGCGATTCAGAAGTGCTGGCTCCAGAGTTTTGAGTTTTTCTTGAACACGGCTCAGCTGCTGACAGTACACAGTTGCATTGATGCTCTGACCAGCTGGTAGCAGTTCCCAATCCACGATGCCGCGAGCAGTCCACCGAATACACAGGAAGACCTTCTTCTGGTGCAATGCATGTTTGGTTGCTTTGGAACCGGTTCATCGGATGCTAATCAATAATGACAGCACTGTGGAGCTTCGAACAGGACCCACTTTTCATCACAGGTAAACACCCTGTTCTGAAATGTTTCCTTTCTCATACGAGACAGGAAAGAAATACAGGCTGCTCGCATTGCCTTCTAGCCCGGAGTCAAATCATGTGGGATCCATCAACCCAACTTGTAGTGCTTCCCAAGTTAATGGAGGTGCTCATACTGAATGGTTCCTCCACTCACACTGAATTGTAGTTCCAGTTCCTTACATGTCTGGCCACTGTTTGCCTCAGTTGTTGCCTGAAGATCTTCATTTTGTACATGTGTTGGTCTTCCTCCACGTGGTATGTCTTCGAGTGTTTCGTCATCGTCCTTAAACTTGCTAAATCACTGCTGCACTGTCCGCGTAGTCACGAAACCCTCACCAAAGGTCTGACATATCTTCTGCCCCGCTGCAGCGGCGTTTGACTTCAGGTTGAACTCGTAGAGCATACACACCATTATGACGCTCTGTGGAGGTCCCATGTTTATTCTGTCCTTAGACATGTTTCCGGTGTAATTAAACTGTCACAACCATTTAGTATGTTAGATATATCCACACCAACAACTGACCTTAGCCTTATCTAAATTGTATTTAACTCACGGTGTGAGGGCTAATGGAAAACATATCTCCACAAAAAGGACAGAACTTTCTTGATTACCTTTATAAAGTAAATAAGGTGGAGGTAAGGAATATTAGGTTTAGAGTTAGTTTGAAATAGTGAATGAAGGAAAGAAAAGCTTGGACAGCTGCCTGAGGAAGATATTACCAGTGTTATTGAAAGTAGTATTTCTGAAAATAAAATGAAATGAAATCTTTGAGTTTTACTTCCCACGGATATGCCGATTAGGCTAAAGGATACGGTGATGATGAGTAATGAATGAAAATGGTGGAATGAAGAAAGCGGGAGGAAACGGGAGAACCCCGAGGAAATCCACGCAAATGATGTTTGTCCACCACAAAATTCACTTGGCTATTTCTGAATATAAGTGTTATTCTGTTCCATAATTTTGGGTTTCTTGTCAATGGAATATTTAAGAAAGGAAAGGTGATTGTAGTTTTGTTGCTTGTTAGAGCCCCTTTTTGACTAACCTACAAATTTGGCTTTAATTGATTACCTACACAACTCCACTAAACTGAGTTTATTCTTATTTAATTAACCTGAAAGACAGGAATACTTACAATTTCGAAAAATGTATTGACGAAGGTAAAGCAAAAGTATATGAATATAAGGTGAGTATATTATTATTATTATTATTATTATTATTATTATTATTATTATTATTATAATTATTATTATTATTTGTTATGATGATGTTTTGGTTCTGGGATTGGCGTAGCAATTGTGTACACTTTCCTTTGTGAAATCGTAATTGAGATCACTTCTTCACTCTCCACCCAGTACAAGGAAGTTGGTTCGGAGTCCAACTCCCTAATAGCCTCGGTTTTGAAAACGTCTTTAGCCTACTGGTTCGAAGATGATGAGAAAGTGCACTAACAGTGGTAGAGCTTGGTACTAGGAATCGAAACCCAGGTAACACTTGAAGACTGTGAGTTGAATCTAACTAGGTGGGATAGCTTGATTGAATCAAAGAGACCATTTCACTTTACTTTTTATTAAAAAAAAATAAAATAAGAATACAGATCAATTTAACAAAATCGGTTACTTGGAGTTACAACTTGGAAGTTTTTCTACATTATTCAAGTGGGAGCACAACCCTATTATACTCAATGGGTGCTAGAAGGTTTTTACGCTAAACCGCGAGTTATTGAAAATAGTAAAGTGTGAACTTTGTACATCGCAACTTGCATTGGCCCGAAAGGAAAACATGTTAAGTCTCGAAGAGGGAATGTGGTCTCAGATTGATGGGACTTGAAAATAAAACTCATATTGATCACTAAACAATCTCAAAGTGCTCTTCCCGTGTGGAGGGGGAACTTAGAAAAAATTAGCACATACCTGATTTTTCTGAAGAGCGGCCCTAACCAGAGCGAAGTTCACTGTTAGCCGTCCGTCCGTAGAATCAACCGGTGCGGCAGACAAGCCTCGTTTATAAAGGCGCTTCGTCCCACGCATTTCTGCCTTTTCTGACGTAGCTCGAAGGCGACGTCACGAGCCTCATCGAGCATGGGAGAGACTTCTTCACGCGCATGCTCAATAGTGGTTAAGACTTCTAGTATTTTTATGATTTCTTCTCTATCACGCCGGGATTGAAATTCCTATTTTACATTTCTTTTTACAGTTTTTGTTTTATACCTGGTTTTAACTACATAATAGATTTCATATATTTATTGCTCTCGTGGTATTCCCTAACTATTGCCTCTAGGACCCAGCTCTGTGATCTGAGAAAAATCAAAGCCAGGGTCATACCACTATTACATGCGTGTGGTTTGGTGTCAATGAGGCATCAGGTTGATAATTCAATCTGGACCTCACCTGACTCCGTTCTCCCTATTTCTCTTTCCCTTACTGCACACACAATTTGAAACGCGCGGGCGTCTCGCCCTATAATTTGGAGTCCGGCCTAGGACTTCGAGGCACAACTGTGTAACAGTTATCCGCCGACCTCGGTAAAAAAAAAAAAAAAAAAAATAAACGAGAAAAAAAAATGTCGAAAGTTGTCTTTCTAGCATCTATATTCATTTACAACAACGGTTGTCCAAGGCAAGTTGCTGGAAGTTAAAGGGTTAATATAGAACTGGCCTTACACAAGGCGTTAGGAACTAACAACAAACTTTCTTGAGGGATTGGAGATTATGCACGACTAAACTGCAAGAGAGCGTGATTGTAAGATTTCATGTGTCATAACTAACTATAGTACGTATAAATGTTACTCAATTCCATTAACAACTCTTAGATTAAAACTCTGTAGGATGAAACCTTACAACCATGGATTCCTTCTAGCTTATAGTTATCAACTCACCATAATATATATATTTTATTTTATAATTTTTGTTTTTTTTTAAAACCAATTCCTAACCATATTATTAAGCATGACTTCGAACCGATTATGAGTACAGCTTCTAATAGTATAAAGAAAAGTAAGATTTTGTGAATCCAATGATTTTCTAATTACCATTGTATTTACGGTACTGAGTACAAGTATAGTTATACGTGTTAAATGTGCTTGTCGCAGGCTACTAAGTTTATTCAACTAGAAATGAAAGAATTTATGACATTATACACACTCAAACAAAAAAAAAATAGCGTGAAGCGCTTTTAAAGTTTGACTGAAAAGGACGATAAATTACAAGAGAAGTTTCCAGGGGTTATAGGATAAGTCAAATGGAAAAAACATGCAATGATATAGACTAGTATACTCAATTGTGTTGCCTGAATTTTTCTTTTTTTCTTTTTTTTTTTTTTTTAATTATTGCGGGGTTGTGCTTTACAGTTTGTGAACAACATTTCTTATGTTGTTTCTATATCCCAGTTATACTTTATAAATCATAGGCTATACTCTACTTTCCAGAATCAAATGAAGATTTTATAACTTGTAATGTATTGAAAGTATTGGAGTACTCCCTTGAGTAAACCTTTGAAGATATTTGAATACTCCATTACATATCTGGTAGTATATTTATTTGTAACATAGAAGCGATTGCATACTAAATGATTATACCGCATATGAGTATTAATAACTTGAGTAATTAACAACTAACGTTTAAAACAGTTGCTGAATGCTTAATAAATGTTATAAGTGCGTCTATACGCATTTTATATTAAACTCATCCTATTGTTATCAAAAATGCATCTCACATTATTAGTTATTGCTCTTTATATTGATAATGCAATAAAAATGTAATATATTTCAAACTTACTGTATAGCTCTGTTCTATACAGGGTAATCATAGTATGTACATGTGTGTTTCTAAACTTCTACTCAGCTTGATTGCTATTTTGACCTCGATTTGGTTTCTCTCATCCTGTGTGGTATGCAATACACTATACACATTGATTACTTTTACGTATACTGACAATATACAGACATTACAAATGATTAGTGCGATTTAGCGCACCTAGAGATTTATATGCCATTACTTTAGTTTTCTTTTTCCCTGAGTGGTTCTGTTAGCAGAGGGGGAGTCTGAATGGTTAACATACTGACCCTATGGTTAGTGTGTTAGCTTATGCCCTAATGGCCTATGGTAATAACAGATACAAAGTCTAATAATCAGGGATGCAGTTACATTTGCTATAGCAGAGTACATGTTTTTACAGGGGACTACATAACATTTCTTTATAATAATGGGGGAATGTTAGGGGGGGTTTATAGGTTAGTATTGTTAGTATTCCTATTCTTATTATTATTGATAATATTAACATATTTTATGTCTCCTTTTCTTTTTTTTTTTTTAATATACACACCGAAATCGAAAGGGATTTCTTTGCGGTTACAAAGGGAATTTTACGAAGTCAAGTTACATCATGTTTCATCGTGTTAGTGGATCTTGTTGATTTATAGGATAGATTTTAAACGCAAAAGTTAACCACAACATAAGCTATGGTTGATATATTTTTAAAACACACCGGAAGTGTGTTCCGTTCTTTCTTTTAATTCTACTAGCCTTGACTGATAACCGGCCTCGGTTTCCGTTGTGGTGAACTTTTCTGTTTTAAATCTTAAATGCCTAGTGTAAGGGATTTAATTATACGGAGAGTAATTCTACATGATGACGTCACGGGGACCTGTTGTTGAGCAACAGTTAAATTCAACGTGCAATGGATAATTTAATAAAGTACTTCCTTGTCTTTTTCGCTTCGATGTTTGCCAAAAGATAGCTATACAGAGGGTTCCACAACTTACGGTCTGTAACATGGTGGAATGAAAATGTGTAAGCTCGATTACCATACTCACATATATACTTCGTTACATGTTTAAAAACAAACTTATGCTTTTACTTGACCAAACAATAGACATTCAATTTTTTTTTTTTTTTTTTTTTTACATTTAGACAATAACTGTCCATGGTTTTTGGTACGTTGGATCGTGGTTAATACAAGGAAATTGAGTTGTTTCATATATTGAAAAATATTTAAAGTCTCTTGACATTGTTTACAATCTTCTTATGATTTTTCACAACGCTGATTTGAAAGGAGTTTTTTTTTATTCCTTTTATTTTGAGTCTTATCACTTGTCCAAATTTTGTGTTTGTACTGCTACGAGAAGAGTTTTTCACCGGTAAGCAAAGAACTGAGGTAAGTCAATGGAAGTCTGTCCATAGCTAAACGAGATTTCCTTGTCACTGCAGGATTTTATAAAATTTTGTAGCACAAAGAAAGTTCTGGATCCGGATGGAAATTCAGATTTTAGATCACTGTTGCCCATTACTAAACAGTGATGGATCGATCAATAACAGTAATCGATTACCATATCATCCCTCTGGATCAGCCCTGGAGGGGGCTGACAGGCTGCAATCTGGATCCTTGGGTACCTCCAGATACCAGGGGGGGGGCCTTACTCTAGACATCACACTGGGTAGGCAATGGATATGGCTCTGCAATCAGAGAGACTATTAGACTACATAATCATTAATGCGTTACATAATATCCTTGTCTTATGCGAAGTACTTGTTTACATAGGAAGTCCACCGAATTCTTTTTTTTTTAATTGTTTATTATATATATTTATTCAACGGGGCTGACCACACATCAAATCTAAGAAAGATATAGTAATCAATGGAACCTGCGGGGGTTACCCAAAAATGAGGCTATTCGAAGATGAGATTCGAATACAGAATGTTTTTCCTCCAGATGTCCTGAATGTGCTGACCACACATCGCCAGCATCTAGGTATAGAAACCTGTTTAAATATGGTATGTGATTGTAGTAATATTACAAGAATCAATTTTGTATCATTGAACAAATAAACCAGAAGCCTAGAATTGAGTGTATGTGCGCTGACCACACATTATTGTTAGGATGCCTCTTGTGTTCAAGCTGTGACTGTGGATGAAGATCGAACAATGTCACGGTAAGACAAGTTCTTCTCAAATTGATTGATATACCTAACTCGGCTTGTTTCGTTGTGAGTGGAATGATAATGATGGAGGAAACTGCATTGTTAAATATTCTTTCCACTTACTGTTATGATTACCGTCAAATGGGGTGAATAGAAACATGGGGGTGAATAGAAACAAAACTCCAAAATTAGTTTTGGATTTATCTGGACGATAAATTAATCAAGAAAACTGAAATTTCTTAACATAGTCTTATACGGCTAAAGTGTCCAGGGCAGAGACAAAATGTTTTACTGAGTTGGGAACACTGAGGTAGACGGCAGTAGCATTAATGTGTTACTGAAATCTTACACGGTATTTTAGCGCTCCTTAAACTTTCTTGGTAAGTATGACATTTTCATATTTGTTGCATTTGAACATATGCCTATTTTGTAGTTTGTTGTTTCATTTACTGACGTTCATAGTAAAAGTTTTCCTTTTGTAAATTATTTTTAATCAAAATTTAACTTTACTGGGTTATTGTTATGATTTTTAATTAGTGGGGTGAATAGAAACACTTCTTGGGAAATTCTTGAAATTCCTCAAGGAGTGGAAAATTCTTGAGGAGCAGAAAAAAGGACCTGATAGGAATGTATCAACCATCTCTAAGAACAAATTTCCATGTCTTCTGAAAAAAAAAAGTGTGAAACTGAAGGAGGAAAATATCAGGGCTGGATTTGAAAAGTGTGGAATTTTTCCCCTTTGTCGAGACCAAAAACTGAGGATGTTGCCAAAAAAAGACAATGAACGAGAAGAAACAGAACAGCAAAAGTCATCTCAGACTGTAAACCGTTCCCTTATGGATCTTCTCAGGAGCATGAGAGAAGATGAAAAGAATTAAATAAGGGAAGAAGAGAGTACGAATAGATGTTTCTGGTAAGAGTTTTGGTTTGTTTTCTGAAAATGATACATTTTCATCAAATCACAACGAAACTCAACCTACCTTTGTATTGTCGAAAGAGGAGAAAGACAACACTCCAGAAGACAACATTCCAGACGATCACGAACTAGATGATGGTTTTCTAAAGCTGGTGATTTTGCTGTGGTAAAATGAGAAGCTAAAACTCGATGAGACTATTCAGCACCCAAGTGCAAAAAGGGGAACATGATGCATATGTGGGAGTGTTTTATAAGAGAGCACATAAACAATGAAATTTTCAGAACGAAACTGTTGGGTTTTATTAGGAGTTCGTCAGCACACTTTAAGTATATGATAACTTTCGGACCCCTTCGTGGCTAAGCGGTTAGCGTACGCGCCTTTGGCGTGGGAGACCCGGGTTCGATTCCCGGCGGGAGCTCATGTAGTTCTGATTCTACGTTAATCAGTAGGTCCACGTCTCATATAGCCTCGCTGCTGAACGGGACGTAAACCTCAAAATCAACTCAACTCATGATAAGTTTCCCTGATGATTTCAGTGGCTTAAATCTTATTCAAATATCATCAAAACTATATAGTCGTTATACCTATATTGTGCATTGTATTGTTTTATAAGTTTGTAACTTATGTAATACTGGTCTTATTGAACTAATATCTTGCAGGTATCAAATAAATCGTTCGTTTCAACAAATACGCTGTTTCTTTTTTACCTTTCCAATAGTATAAAAGAAACAACAATGAAAATAAAGTAATTGTTTCTATTCACCCCATGGGTAGGGGTGAATAGAAACATTAAGAAAAATCAAGGTGAAGAAAAGTGGAGTTGATAAATTAATATGACGTTTACTGAAATTTATTAGCATATTAAGACCTTTCTTTTGGAATAATCTGATCCGCGAAATCTTTAACATTACCAGACTTATATTCGCATATAGCCAAAAATGTGTTTCTATTCACCCCATTTGACGGTAATGGGTGATGAATCATATGGTGAGTAAATCCAAGGTACTTTACAAGATGGGTCGATACCTAGTGTGTTATGACACGTCAGGACGTAATGGCCATATTGACATACATTTGCCGTATCTTTTGTTTCAGCCGTAGTCAGGTTGAGAACTAGAGTATTAAAAGGAAGTTTGAATTTAGCCAGCGTGGCGGAAATGAGCTGGTATAATGATAAGTGGCTCGCACATTATCAGCTCAGCTGACGAATGTTTGGAGAGAGGGAACAAGGGGGCTTGTACATCGCCACTGAGAGAATTCATCTAGTATGCTGTTACAGAGGCCGGCTTCCGACCAGCGACAGCTCAGCCTTGTCAGATAAGTATATTTGCATTGTTTTCTCTAATTTAGAGGAGAGGAAGTGGTCAGTCGTTCGGATTTCTATGCATGAGTACAATAAAGCTGTTGTAGACAATCTTTCATACCTTGAAATGTTAATATTAAACTTTAACAAAATTATGAGATTTGAATTTAGGTTACTTCGTAAACCACAGACCTAATGATCAGAGTTTAGATTCAACAAGATTTAATTAAATTTAATTATACCATTGCAAATATGCTAGTTAAGAAAATTAGTTGCAAAGTATCATCAAAATTTGTTAATGAATTTAACTAAAAACAAAAATTGTAACTTATCTAAAGCAGACTGATAGAGGTTTCTGGCAACTAATGGAACTAAAACACACTCAAGAAAAAAAACTGATATAACTTAAACATGCAAAATTTCATAATTGAACTGCATTTCTAGCTTTACACTTTATTACACCTTATGTACTCATAGTGTTCAAGACAAGACGTATCTCACAATAGGGCAATCCAGCACTTGAGAAATGCTCAGTTAACGTGCATATTATTTTTTCACAATTGTAGTGTCTCGCTAAATCTCTAATAATTTGTTGTCTCAATCGTTATAGGTTTCTTAAAATAATACTGTAGGGTTTTTAATTCTATAAGGTTAATTAAGATAAGTGAGTCCCTCAGAGGAGGCCGTCTTATCTTGGGCACATGGTGATTTATCCATTATATTACATCCCTTTTTTTTTTGTAAGTAACTTAGGAAGAATAACAAGGAAAAATGTCAAATTCCTTTTTTTTTTTAAGTAAATTGATATTCAAGTGATTAAAAACTTTAATCAGAAGTATAAAATAAAGGAAAACGAATACTCAGTTATTTCCAAGGAGTAGGTCCTTTCACTGCTTTCACCCTTACCACTTATTTCTGGGCAGGTTCTGCTACTTCGACTTCTGTAAGGAAAAACCTGAAACGAAAAATTCTCCCACACACACATAGTATTATAGGGTGGACGCGGGAACCTGAAGTTGGGTGTAGTATCCCGGGTACGTATTGGTCGAATTTTGACGAACTTGGTAGTTAAGGCATGACTGGATTTAGAGAAAAGGTACCTTTATTTAATTTCTAAATATTAAGTATGATGCTGAGTATTGCACTGTGTTAATTTATTAAGTATGATAATCAACGAGTTTAAATAAGATCTTAACTTTGTGGTTCATATTTTTTCAGCTTGTTGGAGTATTCGTATCTTCTGTTGCTCGGAGAACGTAAAAGAAGGAGAAGGGAAGACTCACGTCTCCAGAGACAATAGGGGAGGTTTCTTGGTACAGGGTAAGTACTAACTCCTTGACTGGTTAGTGTGTTATTTTGGAAGCATGCATTTCAATTTCTTCCCGTCAGGCTACCAATTGGTTTTACTAATGAGTGTTACATAGTTGAGTGCTAACTCGAGTGCAACGAAATCACAGTTCATATCCTGGGAGTATCCCATACTGAAAGAACTGATCCATTAGGGGATCGAACCAGGGATCGCTAAGAATCAATTGTTTATCTGAGACTATGGTTTATCCCAATCGTAATGATTTATGAGGCAACCTTATTGTCATTATTCATTTCGTTGTGACGTCATTTCCCTATTTTCTTACTTATCTGTTGGTGTGTATAGAAGCTACACGCAACAACATCCTGAGTCCTTGTTAACAGCTGGACTCACTTCCGTCACCCGATAAGAGGTGATTTGCTTTTAGTTTTAAGGCAGAATGAAAGACAAGTGTTGAGAAAGTATCCGTGAACATTATAAATATTTGCATCCAACCAAAATGCTATTCGATTAACTTTTAATTTTTAAAGATTACCCTTATGTTTGTTTATTTTCACAATTTATTTCACTTAAAATTGCTTTTAGTTTTAAGGCAGAATGAAAGACAAGTGTTGAGAAAGTATCCGTGAACATTATAAATATTTGCATCCAACCAAAATGCTATTCGATTAACTTTTAATTTTTAAAGATTACCCTTATGTTTGTTTATTTTCACAATTTATTTCACTTAAAATTTTAACTACTGTCACGTTCATATATTATATCCTAAAGTTCGTGTGCGCCATGCGCTGTTGTGAAGCAGTGTTTTTTTTCACCTATTAGACAGGGCCGCTTATGAAGGGGGCCACCAAATTTTGAAAGTCTCCCGACTTATAGTTTTAAATCTTGTGACGGGTATAATCATAAGTTTTATTCTGAATAGCATCGAACCTAATTATGAAATGATGTACACGTACTGATTCGCTTCCAATGTTTTATTATTATTATTATTATTATTATTATTATTATTATTATTATTATTATTATTATTATTATTATTATTATTAGTGATAGCGTGGTTTATTACCATTCTGCGGTATATTATCAGCGTTGTGTGTCTTTCAATCGAGCCAAGCGAAGATTTTAACTTGTATGAAGGCAGTTACACAAGGATGATTGAAAAACACGAGTATAGTGGTGTAGTGGTAGGACAACATCGTGAATGTTACTATAGCCCACAATGGTGTCCATTTTGTAACCGTGACTTTACATACATGGCGATAGTAATATAATCAAGTTAGTTACAATGAGCGGGTTCTAGCCCATTACCCAATGATGGGAGGACAGAAAAAAATGGGGGGGGGCTCAATCTACCCCAATATTCTTACGAAATACATATGGTAGCCTTAACACTAACTTAAGTTTAGCTTGCCACAATGAAATAATGATTCAATATGATACTATCTAGTATTTTGATAAACATAACTGAAAACATTATTCTAAAATGAGCATCACTGTTAATACTTGATCATAATTCAACATTAACTGAACATAACTTAAAGGTAATGTAATCTTACTGACTAAATGTAGCAAGTATAGTACACAAGTAGCTATTTACATTCTTTTAAGAAAATGGAAGACATAATGTTACATTATGCACAATATGCGCAGTATGCTCGTACATTGCCGTAGTTTGCCAATAGATTGGCCATCCTTGCTAAGAGATTGGTCATTTTCACAACAGCAAAAGGGTCACTTGTGTTCACCCAGAAGGGGTCACAGAAAAATTTCACTCATATCTATGAATGGCAGCAGTAATAACAGCAGAAAACAACATGTCAGCGGCTAAGGCGTATTTCTCCATATTTCGTCTTCTACTTTATTGTATTTTAGTATATTTTTATTTTATTTTATTTATTTTTTTTTTGTTTTAAATTGTCTTGCCAATATGCTTCCCGCCCGAACTACGCGAAAAAAAAATAAATAAAATAAAAATAATAATTGCTCAAGAAGAAACAAATGGGGTAGGCATTGTGTGGAGTAACCTATGTAAATATCTGGTGGGGGGAATTCCAGCTTTCCCTTTTCTCTTTTTTTTTTTTTTTTTTTTTTTAAACAGGTAGATATCCTGGGTCACAGGAAAAACGTCCCGTAAGCATGCGTGTATCCTAAGTAGGCATAAGTTTGTCGCGGAACAACCCAGAGCGGGCAATATTGACTCTGCTTTACTTTCCAGGTTAATGCAGTCCTAGACACAAAGAGGGAGAGCGGCGAGTTTCTCGCAAGAGAGAAATGAAATAGTCAGGCGGCGGCTACGGATGGAATCCTATACTGTGACTGAAGAGTTTGCATCTGCAACGACGTATGCTAAAAGTCGGAGTTACATATTCAAGGCGTTATACCTGTACGTATTAATGTTAGTAGCTACTAATAATATTTTACTTTTCAGCTATGTCAACACTTATTTTCCTTAGAGGTTCTCTGTGTTTGGCAGCATATTGGGAGTCCTATAGGAGAAGAAGAAGGGTAACTCATTCGTGCCCGGGCACATTCACACAAAGAACAAAAAAAAAAAAATTATTCATCCCAATATGTTGGCAAAACATTTATTTTGGTATTAATCCGACATAACTTTTCTGTGACGCGTCAAACTTTTCCTTGGTATTGTAGTTATGGAAGGTTTGGTAGATGTGATAGGGCCCTAATTTTAAAAATGACTTATTTGCTCCTCAGACCACGTATTAGCGCCGCCCACTAGGATGACTGCCTATTTCCATAGTAGGCCGTGGGTGTTTAATGCCGTCTACAGCATCGAATGGAGAGGAGAATGGATTCCAGGAAGTAATTTATTGTTTTTAGATTGATGAAGAGGATATTATAACTTTTTGTTTGTTTTTAATTTTACAATGTATTCTTTTCAGGCTCTATCTATAGCCCTGTATGCAAGTGTTCCGGTATGTCAGGGGTCTTGCATAACTACGTGTACTCCACCTTTTAGTGGTCTATGTGATGTATGAGAGATTCGACACACTCACTAATGAATATACGCCAAGTTTTTCCTCTTTTCTTTTTTTTTTTTAAGAGTTCGTCTAAATCGAGGCGACTAGGTCTCATGGGCAACCTATATGATACGCTTAACATTCCTCGTCCTCACTATCGCTAGAAACGTCTAGCTCGCGTGAGTTATCTCGGTGGGTAGTCTGCTGCTGTGCATGCGTCATAGTTTGCTGGGCAAACTTACGGATTAATCTGAGTTGTTTATGATGTTCCTGTATAATCTGATTAACGGCCTGTTCGCCATTGTCCGTTTCGGCATTTACGGACTCGACCTGGGGAACCAGTTTCCCTAAATAAAGGTTTTTAGACAAAGATCTGGTTCGATCTGAACTATTGAAAATAGTCAGAGTAATATTTCCATTGTCAGTAAAAACTGTACCTCTCGGGATCAAACAGGAGTGCCAATATCGAATTCCTTTGGACGGTAAGAATTCCCAAATATGCACGTTCCCGGTCGGTGCGGTAATTTCTATGTCATATGAAGCTTTGGACGGCACGCGGACATTTGCTGGAAGGTGTACTTTATAGGTAGTGTCCGGATAGATATCAAAAAGTTCGTCGCCTAACCCCAAGGGGTTTGGCACGACCTTTTTCGGACTATGATCCTGGGCAGAACTCTCTAGGTCAGGGAGAGTTGCTGGATCATTTTCACTTCCTTGCGTTATCAATTGTTTTTCTAATGGCTCTAACTGACCACTGTCTGATTTTTCCTCTACAGGCTCATGAGGCGCCTGGGAGGCCAGGGGTGGCTTTACAGAGCGTTGGTTCTTTTTGTTATATCTTGTCTCATAAGGCGCATTCTTTTTCTTTCTAGGAATAATCTCTGTATCCGAACTTTCTGTAGGACTAACTGCAGAAGTTCCACTAGGGCCTGGCTGAGGGTCAAAGTTGGATGGGTTCCTTTCCTCTTTCTCTACGCCAGGCGAGTGGGTAAATTCCAGCTCAGGAGCACTGGAATATACCTTGCTTTTCTTAGTTCGTTTACGTCTTGCATTCCTACGTCTATTGACTTTCCCATTCGTTTTATTCGTAGGCTCCGAGGGAAATTTTGTAGTTTCCCTGGAACACACGAATACGCGGGACGTAATTTCTTCAGTATGAAGTTTTTGTCTCTTATCAGGTACGCTAACAACAGGATTTATGTGATTTCCGGTGACCAATTCTGGAGACGGATCCTTCCCCTTATATGAGAGGTTCCGTTTCCTATAAATTGGTTTGTTTCCATGAGGGGGGACAGAGTAAGCCGTTTGTCCAGCATTACCGTTCTGTCTTGATTGGGAATCATTAAACGATCTTTTTCCTACTGATGGTGGGTATCGTTTAACATGTTTTAAATCTAAGGTATGAATCACACCATGACGACTTCCATATGTACTTTTTGGGACTGTGAACCATAGGTCTTCAACATGATTCCCGTCTTTATCTGCTAATTCCATGTATTTGGAATGAATGGTGGTGACATACTTGTGCAGAAAATCTATCCCCAAAATAACGTCATAGGCGCAAAACTGTGGGTCAACTATAGCTACGTCTAGGAATCTTCGTTTGGTTGTTTTCAAGTGATCCTTGAAGCAACACGCTATTCTCACCACAGGAATGTAATCTGTGGGCTGAGCACCGACGCCGCGAAGTTTCACATAACCCTTCAGTCTTTCAGTTAGTGGGAATCTTGGGGGTAAGAGGGTTTTTGAAGCTATCGAAATTTCAGAGCCAGAATCTATAAGAGCTTGCGCCCAGCGGTTTCCTATTTTTATCTTGACTGTACAAAGCTGCGCCTGCCCATGGCCAAGGCCATAGGTATTTTGGTGAGTGTTCCTATACGTTTTGTAACCCGGTTCTGCTACTACTTCGTCTGTGTAACAAGAACTAATCTGTACAAATTCTGGTTGGTGTTGTTCTTTAATGCTAGACCAATCCAAGCGGTCATTTTCCCATATTATGTCATAACCATTCCTTTGACTAACTAATCTTTGCGCTGTGTGAAATTTTCTAAGATATTGTAGGCACTGTTCGAGATCATCGCAATCATCCACTTCAAGCATCAGCTTATTTAGGATGTCTGGCAACAAACTCATTCGAAGTTTACTCATCAATTCACTTTCATTAACCCAACCTCGCAAAAATTTCAAATCCTTTATTAACTTATAGATGAACGCTAAAGTACTCTCATTGGGTTGTTGTTTTCTTGTATCAACGTCATATTCTAATCTTGCAGTATATTCAATACTAGGAAAAGCCTTTTTAAGTTTTTCCTTCATCTCGCTATAGTTTAAAGGTAAAATGTTTGCTAGGTCTACTAAATAGAAGGAGAAAGCTTCCCCTTTTAGACAGTAAGGAAGATAATTTACTATTTCTAGGGTTGACCATTCGTATATGCTAGCCACTAATTCATATTCTTGCAGGAAAAGTTCCACACACTCATATCTATTACCAGAGAAGGAGGGAATTTCAACATTTGGATAGATCTTAAAGACTTGTGGTTTAGCACTAATAAGAGAATTTTGATTGTCACCCTCGGGAGGAGGGTTGCTAACTTTGCCTGTTACTACTGTATCCGTAAATTTAGGTTTCTCAAAACTATATGGTATAGATGGCTCGGTAACCGGACTAGTTTTAATTTCTTGCTCAGATTTTAAATTTATGCGAGGCTTATCCTCAGGATCTACTTTCAAAAAGGGCGAAAAATTTGATTTTTGCTTATCAGAGGTCTTATCTTCACTTGATGAATGTGAAACGGGCTCATCTTTCAGATCTAAGGACTTGTCTGAGGAAGCCGAGGTGTTGAAATTTTCTGAGACGGACCTATAGTCGGTATCAGTTACGCTTCTATTTTCTAACTCAGAGGTTTGTTCTGAACAAAATTCTGATGTGTAAGATCTATCATGTTTGCTAAATACTGATTTTTCTGTCTTTTCCCCTTCGCTAAACTCTAATTTCTCCACTGGGGTCGTGGGTGTAACTACGCTACTAGGTGGCGAAACAAACACTATTTGTAAGGGATCTAACTTTTCCTCTTGTTGGTACTTTTTCATTTCTTTAGTCGCAGGTGATTCACCAGTTTCATTATAGGAACTAATTTTAGAACTAGTACTAGCTGAAGGTTGTAAACCACTATTCATAACTCTATTAGTTTGTTTGTTAGATTCACTTTGGGTTGGAGAGGATGAGGGATCGTTTCTATCTTCTACTTCATCTAAGCAAATTACAGACGCACCAAATTCCGCGTAATCAAAGATTTTACCAACGTTTTCGTTTATTCTACTCTCAGACCAGGAATCGCTATTTTCTTTTTCTTCTTTCTCAATTTGCTTCTGGTGGTCGGAGCAAACTGAGGGAAAAGCATCACCACTTTTCGTCTCTTCGCCTAACCTCCTCTCGATTGGAGCAGGGGCGACGAGGTCATTTCTCTGGTCAGCGTCCTCTTTGGGAGGGTCTTGGTTCGTTGCTCGGGGAGTAGAGACCGTGGGAGGATCCCAATGGTCATATCGGAGTTCTTCTTCGGAGTTCCACGAAGGTTTTGACTCATCCTCCTGGGATGACGCAGGAGAAGACTCCGGGTTGTCGTCTTGTAATTTCGCTATTTCTTCGTTTTGTAATTTCTCTAGTTCGTAACCTAACCAATCGTCTTTCAACGATTCGCCCCCATCTGAATCTGCACTACTAATATCTCCGTTTGACCACCTAACTTTACTAACTACACCGAGTACGTTATCTATACTGTCCAAATATTGCAGTTTCTCTTGGAGAGTAAGGTTATCTTCAAACATGACAGGATTGGTTTGGGTAGCTGTTGTCCGAAGAACCTTAAGTTCACGGTCTGTATCAATTCGGGTCATTTTAGGAAACTTATATTCGGTCTGAACGCTAACATCTTTCTTTTGAAAAACGTCGGTCTGTATGTCCATATCAAAATTTCCAACTACATTTTCCTCAGGTAATAAATCTTCAAAGGGGGCTGAGGGGTCCGCTAGGAATAAAATACCTAATTTCTCTTCTTCGTCACCTTGGCGACGAACAACTGTGACCTGTACTTTCTTGTTTCGTAGTTGTCTAGTTAAGGGTCGAATTAAGTTTCCTACTGCCGGGGACAGTTCTGTTTGTAATGAATGCTTTATCTGGTCTATTAACGCTTCATCGTTAAATTGTGACAAAGAGCGCGATTCATTTTCATTATTCTCGTCAGGGTTCTCAATTTTCGTTTCCCTTAGTTCGGTTCCTATATTTGCATAAATTGGCTCTTTATTCATTGATGTTCGTGATTCAGTATCTAAGTTAGCATACATGGTTCTAGGTCCGATCTCGGCATAAACCGTTTCATCACTACTACCAGCATAAAAAGATTGAAAGGTGGGTCTTTGCATTTCTAACGGCGTTCTAGGATCTGACAGTTCGTATTTTATAGGAAAATATAGCGCTACTGGGCTATCTGGTCCCTTCGATACACCAATATCTTTATTTTCTGAACTTAACACTAAGTCACTTATTCTATTTTCCTTATCAGCTAACTTATTATTATCTAAAGGACTTTGGTTCGAGGGGACATCAGGTAGTACACCTGCTATTGTTTCTATCTCAATTGTTGCCTGAGGCCATTCCTGACCTGCAGTTATTAGTTCGGCTATCTCTAGTTCATCTTTTAAATTTACATCATTCACTAGAGTTTTCGGATCTACCCCCGGTGGGGTCTCGTCCGTATCTGAATTTACATATATCGTCCTAGGAGCTGGCATTGGTTTTTCACTTGAACCAGCACTTTGTATTTCTATATCGTTTCTAGTCGGAATAGGACTAGACGCGGCCAGCGGCGTTAGATCACAACCACTCGCTGGTGCTTCTGGGGTTTGCGGGCTCGCGGTCGTTGGTTCACGATATCTGGGCTGACTCCAGGTATCCAAGTATCTCGGTAATGGATTCTTTTTCCAACGGCCAAATTCAGGAGGAGAATGCCCGTGTACTTTTATTTTATTGCACTCAATACAATAGTAATTATTCCACCGATCTAAAATATAACGGTGCTTGCCCGTGGGCGTCTTAGGACAATGAGATTGCCCTAAATCTAATAGCTTTTCTTTTATTTTCTGCGCGAAACTCATTTTGACAATAAATCTGTTTTTCGCAAGTCAGTGGCCTCTCAAACCAGGATAGTGGGTAATCAACCTATTTCCTCTGATATGGTAAGAATTTAATCACTGATAGCTACTTCCCTCGGAAATACTACGTCAAATTGCTGCGTATTATGAGACTTATTGTTATTTCAATATCTTCATTTAACTTCCTTTGAACTTGAATACTCAACTTCCCTTTCTTTATAAATTTTGCTTTACTTTTTAGAACGGGAAACGGAAAGTGACTAGACAGCTGTTTATAACAGATAATAAATATTTGTTCACTTATGAGAAGTTTACTTTTTACTTCTATTCTTTAACTTGTTTTCTTTTTCTTTTCTTTTCTTAAAAGAACTTCAAATTTTTTTTTTAAATTCACAAGGGGAATTACGATCATCCAACCATTGGATCATGTACCTGCATTTTCATTTCCAATATTGCATTTGCATAAAGGTGAGTTTTAGGCAGTTATTCCCAGGCAGCCGTCGGGCTTGCACCCCTATTACAGAGGGGCCCTGCTGGACCTAGAGAATAAGATACCTGTGACCCCCAAGCTTTGCATGGGAAAGGATTTTAGACACTTATCCCCGGACAGACTAGTCGAACTTTCATCCCGTAAAACGGGCGGTTCTGCTGTCTTAGAGATAAACTGCCTGTGATCCTCCCCAAATAAGTGGTAAAGGTATTAGCCACTTATCGCCGGACAAACTAGTCGAACTTTCATCCCGTAAAACGGGAGGTTCTGTTGACCAGAGATAAAACTGACTGTGACCCTACCAAAGCGAGCAGAAGCATAAGCAGACTTAAAGTTTTGCAAGTACATGAGACAAGAGCTGAATTCCTTTTTAACACTCGCGTCCCGATTTTCCATTTCCCTTACTACACAAGAAACGTCGTGAGGTGAACTGAGTCTTGCTCTGCGGAACCTAGCAACTATTCCGCTGACTTATAACAACTTAAAGCGAGAGAAGTTGAGGATAAAAAATTTTTTCGTCGCCACTTCACTACTTGTGAAACGCATTATTTAGAGCAGAAAAATTATACTTGTATATCAGAGTCATAGGCTGAACACCGCCTAGTCCAAGTACGCCACTGAACTGTACTGACTTTACATAGTACCGATACACCACTTGACTAGTCAAAAGAAAACTTCGCGTATACGTTTCACTTTTATCTATTGAAAACTCTTTCGATAAAAAAAAAAAATCACTCCCGATTTGCAAAAATCGCGTTTCAGGCAATTGAGATATTTGGTTCCCCTATAAAGTGAATGAGCACCAGAGATTTGTTTAGAGATTCAAGAACACACAGTTGGTTACCCGGCGAACACCGAACACCATAAAATGTTATGATGATGTTTTGGTTCTGGGATTGGCGTAGCAATTGTGTACACTTTCCTTTGTGAAATCGTAATTGAGATCACTTCTTCACTCTCCACCCAGTACAAGGAAGTTGGTTCGGAGTCCAACTCCCTAATAGCCTCGGTTTTGAAAACGTCTTTAGCCTACTGGTTCGAAGATGATGAGAAAGTGCACTAACAGTGGTAGAGCTTGGTACTAGGAATCGAAACCCAGGTAACACTTGAAGACTGTGAGTTGAATCTAACTAGGTGGGATAGCTTGATTGAATCAAAGAGACAATTTCACTTTACTTTTTATTAAAAAAAATAAAATAAGAATACAGATCAATTTAACAAAATCGGTTACTTGGAGTTACAACTTGGAAGTTTTTCTACATTATTCAAGTGGGAGCACAACCCTATTATACTCAATGGGTGCTAGAAGGTTTTTACGCTAAACCGCGAGTTATTGAAAATAGTAAAGTGTGAACTTTGTACATCGCAACTTGCATTGGCCCGAAAGGAAAACATGTTAAGTCTCGAAGAGGGAATGTGGTCTCAGATTGATGGGACTTGAAAATAAAACTCATATTGATCACTAAACAATCTCAAAGTGCTCTTCCCGTGTGGAGGGGGAACTTAGAAAAAATTAGCACATACCTGATTTTTCTGAAGAGCGGCCCTAACCAGAGCGAAGTTCACTGTTAGCCGTCCGTCCGTAGAATCAACCGGTGCGGCAGACAAGCCTCGTTTATAAAGGCGCTTCGTCCCACGCATTTCTGCCTTTTCTGACGTAGCTCGAAGGCGACGTCACGAGCCTCATCGAGCATGGGAGAGACTTCTTCACGCGCATGCTCAATAGTGGTTAAGACTTCTAGTATTTTTATGATTTCTTCTCTATCACGCCGGGATTGAAATTCCTATTTTACATTTCTTTTTACAGTTTTTGTTTTATACCTGGTTTTAACTACATAATAGATTTCATATATTTATTGCTCTCGTGGTATTCCCTAACTATTGCCTCTAGGACCCAGCTCTGTGATCTGAGAAAAATCAAAGCCAGGGTCATACCACTATTACATGCGTGTGGTTTGGTGTCAATGTGGCATCAGGTTGATAATTCAATCTGGACCTCACCTGACTCCGTTCTCCCTATTTCTCTTTCCCTTACTGCACACACAATTTGAAACGCGCGGGCGTCTCGCCCTATAATTTGGAGTCCGGCCTAGGACTTCGAGGCACAACTGTGTAACATATTATTAGATTTGTCGTTTGTCAGTGTTATTTATGTTTCGTCTGGTCGTTCATTCGATTCCTCTATGGGGGAACAAGTTCAAAATTTTAAATGGAAACAGGGATTTATTTTGCCCCCATTGAAACAATCGCTAAATTTTGAACAACTTTGAGAGGAAGCATTTTGTCGTGTCCATTTCCGTTTTAGAGCTACACGAGCTCATTAATATTTCAATGCGAGGATAATAAATAATTGTTTGAAACTAAAGCGAAGTAAGAAAGTGAACATGAGGAGACAAACGGTGCAATTTTCCAAAACAGTGGTTTCTCGTGAATACCTCTATTGGAGGCTGCCAACTTCAAAATGGCAGATAGAAACAGGAGGTCGATTTTGTTTGCGTTGAAAGAAGCACTAAATATTGGACACTTTCATAGGGATAGTTCATGATAGCTGGTATCGTATGGATACTACAGAAGCGGAGTTGTTGTTGAAAATTATTATGAGATACGATTTACGACGCTACATTGGGGTGAATTTTGTTACTTCATATTGCAAAATATTTTGAGAAAGAAGCATCGGACTAAAAAAAATGTACGAAATAAAAAGTTAATATTTTGCAGGGAGAATTTTACGTTTCTTAAATTAACCTCTGCTTCCCCACTTAGGGACGAAACTGAAAATTGATATGGGAACTCCATCATTCTACTTGAAGATTCGGGTTCTAAAGGGAAAATACGTAAATTTTATCCGAAACAGTTTTTTCGAAATCTGGTAAGTGGTGGTGTAATCAGTTAAATATAGGTTCACTAAGGTATCTTCAATTAAGTTTGTTAGATAGGAGTTTAGTGTCTTTCTCAGCACCGAGACTACATAAAATTCATACGGACTATTTAACGTGGAATTCTTACCACTGTAATAGGTTAAAATCAAGGCTGGATTAACCTATCTGTATTGATGCGCACGAGACGAGTCGAGACAGGATTTTCCTGAAAAGATTCGAGTCGAGACATGGCTCTTCTAATAGAGAAATACAATACTAGTCGAGACTTCACTTTTACAGCACATTTTCAAGACGAGACAGCCACAAATCTTGCCTCGTGCGCATTCTTACCTATCTGGAGGCCCGGAGCTAGAAAAAATAGGTGGACCCTGCCGGCTTCACCTAATATATTTCTGCGAAAGTACACTCATGTCCAAAATGATTGTCGCATATCTATAACTGTCTTCTTGTAAGAATATAATTTGTTAATGACTTTGTAGGGTACTTTTAATACTGATACTATTGTAGAATCGGGAAATGTATAATTGTTTTTAAATTTCACAGGAAAAGAATTATAAATACGAAAATTAGAATGAGTAAAACAAAATGTTGCTAAATGCACAGGAAACTTTTACTTTCGTTTTATTGTTTTTACTTACTTCTCTTTTGACATGAAATTTGGCACATACATGTCTTTGCCGATTATACACATACTAACATTGTAAGAAATGCCGGGCTAATTCGTTATCAAATTATACCCCTACAACAGATTTATAGATATGCAACATAATTTTGGACAGGAGTGTACAGTAGGAAAGTTAAGGGAGTTTGTTTCATATTTTTTGGTCATATTTTATTTTATGATGATGATTGTATCTTCATGATTCTTTCAGGACAGCCAGTTGAAATTTTGATCAGAGTGGAAGCCCCTGTTCACCTGTATGTCCGAGGCTATAGTCCCCTAAGCTTTCCTTAAACCGACCCTGGTTCAAATGTCAAAATTTTCACAAGCAGAATCGAATATTTTATATCTAGATATTACCGTATTTGTAAATTGCAAATTTTATTTGAAATAAATTTTATTTATAATTATATAATATGAGAAAAAACATAATACACGTTGCACTGTAATTTAAGTCAAACATAAAACTATCATTTTTTGTATGCAAAAATTGCAGCCCCCCTGTCTCTCCTTTACCCCCTAAGAAATTAAAGTTGGCGTCGTCACTGTTGTAAAATTGTGCCTCAGAAGACAGCAGACAGGACGAAATAGTTTAAATATAGTTAACATGCAGCGACAGAGACTAGTAGGTATTTCCATTGTTTACTAAAGTTCCAGCAATGAAGCGGTTCTCTGCTGGCAATTGAAGTATAAAATAACTAGTAGTTAAAGCCCGTCACCAGAAAAAAGACATTTTTTTTCTATTGAAAGTAATATTCAAGAAATTATTGCCATAACATATGATCCCTCTTGACTATTTTTAAAAATACATGTCCTCCCTCTGGAAGCTAGACAACTTATAGGACGAAAGAATGGATGTGAATTTCAAAATCCTGG
This sequence comes from Thermobia domestica, assembly GCF_964235325.1. Taxonomy (NCBI): domain Eukaryota; kingdom Metazoa; phylum Arthropoda; class Insecta; order Zygentoma; family Lepismatidae; genus Thermobia; species Thermobia domestica. Next base: position 47,394,791 of record NC_137470.1, on the reverse strand, counting down.
TTGTTTGTTTAGTAAAAATAATTGGCTACACAAATCTTCCGAAAACCTTTCGTTTTTAGCAGAAACGTACTATTTCTTGCACGTTAATTTTTTTCAATCTGAAGAACCAAGACCGGAACAAACAGGCGTCTCGAAAGCCTTTTTTCGGGACAATTAATTCTATCATTGAAAACCGGGACTGTCCCGGAAAACCGAGACATCTAGCAACCCTAATTTAGTCTACTGTCAAGTCCTTTTTAAAAAATATTCTTACAATATTATTTTCTTGAACCATCAAAGGTTTTAAATGAGTATGGTAAGCAGCACCCCAAATTAAAATATCATATATAAGTATACTATTTACAAGAGCATAATATACAGTACGTAATATTTTTATGATTACAATGTATCGTAATTAAACAAATTTATATAATAATTTTCATATAGAAGTATCTTAAGTTTGACAACCCAAATGTCTTTAATGTGGTTCAGGTTGCATAATTGACAGGTACTCTTCCCAGTTAAATAATGATAAAGACAAAAACAGCGCATGCAAAACCGCGTGAGCGAAAAGAGCCCATGGACAAAAACCATAGATAAACATTTTACACTAAGCTCGCTCGCGTACGTGGTTCTATACCAGCTCACGCCGTGTGGATTTTTTGTTATGGACAAACACCGTGCACGTGGGTTTTCTCGGCGTTCGCCCGTTTCCTCCCACTTTCTTCATTCCACCATTTCGCTCATCTCTCATCATCACCGTCTCCTTTAGCCTAACCGGCATAACCGTGGGACGTAAAACTTAAAGATTTCATTTCATTTTCATTACAATACTAATACGACAGCAAATACCACTACTGCTATTACTAGTAATACGAAAACAAAACAATGAAAATGAAATCTTTGCGTTTTACGTCCCACAGATATGCCGGTTAGGCTAAAGGAAACGGTGATGATGAGAAATAAATGAAATTGTGGAATGAATAAAGTGGGAGGAAACGGGAGAACGGCGAGAAAACCCTCCACTCGCTGTTTATCCACTACAAAGTTCACTTGGCGAGAGCTGGGATCGAACCAAGGTCCCCATGAACCAGAGGTGAACGCTCAGCGGCTGAGCAAACGTTCCAAGAACACTTAATCGACCCGGCGTCTTGATGATTTATTTGATCATTATATGTTGTTATATTTGTAGTATCATAGTAGAAACAATACTGGAAAATGTAACAACATTTGGTATTTTCCTTGCTAATTGAACATTAGTACAAATTGCATTGTTCTTATGAGCACGCCAGTTCACGGTTTTGTCCTCCGTGGTCTAATAGTAGAGTGCCATATTCTACTTGGTAGATCGAGTACTTGCCTTTATCAGACGTTCTTTAGGTAGCTACGGCTCAGGCGGTATTGATGATGATGGGATGAATTGGTGGGATGAAAACAGTGGGAGGAAACGGGACTCACACGCGCACGGTGTTTGTCCACCACAAAGCTCATATAGCACGTGCTGGGATAGATCCGACGACCTCTAACACCAGATGCAAGTGCTTTACCTACTGAGCCACCGTTGTCCCTCGTAGATCAAGCATCGGATCACATTCTACACACACCAGGCATTTCTCCGTTTTTTTCTGTACTTAGAAGGTAAATTCGGTACCACCAGACATGTCAACTCTGACGTGAAGTTGTAGCAGTTGTAGTAGTATTAAGAGTGGTTTGTAGTAGTATTAGTAGAAGTAGTAGTGGTAGTAGAAGAAGTAGTAATAGTAGTAGTATTACAGTACTTTGCAGCCTTGAATAAAGAGTCAGTTTCCCAAACACAATACGATTAACATAGGCTGACAACATGAGTTTCCGATCCGCCTTTCAGAGTGTTTGGGCCTAGCCGGGCCGGCCGGTTCGACCCGGAAATACACGTGCCCGGTTCGGCCCTATAGCATTTCTGTCCGACCCGGAATGTGCCCGGCCCGGTTCGGCCCTATAGCATTTCTGTCAGACCCAGAATGTGCCCGGCCTGTTTATCTAAGAAACGGGAGGGTATCTTCCCTGGACTCAACAAGGCACTATCCCAGCATTTGCCTTAAGTAAGACCAAGGACAATCAGGGAAAAATTATGAGTTAATACGACGTAAAATCATATTTCATTGCAAAGTTGTGCTGAATTTTTATATATCGAACCCTAACTATTTGTTTCTGCCTTAAATAAAGATGCAAAATGAAATTTCCGTAGGTATAAATTATTAGAAAGCCATATTGTTTTCCTTCTGCTGTCCTTTTATTTGGAGTTTGGTAGTTAGTTAAATAGATTATGTAGGTGCGTGAGCAAAATGTAAAAATATGTACAGTAACGGAAAATATGTAACAGACTTCAAAATATGTAAAAATATGTAACGTGATTTTAATTTATGTGGCTCCTCACATCGTAATTTTCCAGCATTTCTGATTTTCACCAACGTACACACAAAGAAAAAAATATGTAAGAACATAAAAATCCGTGGCTTAGTTATAAGCTATCCTCAATAATCGTGAATCTTTTTTACTTCAAACAGAAATTCGGTCCTCATCTAGAGTACGTTTGTTTTTACTTTGCGCGCTTCCCGTCTAAAGGATGGATCTGTCTGCAATGCCTTAGTACCATGCCAGGGTTGAGTTGAAAGTTACAATAAGCTAGGAAACAGCAAAACGCCACTCCTCTCAGAAATCACGGTTACACATATTTCCGCTTGTGGCAACTAAACATTCCAAATACACATGGCCGAATTAACCCATCTGGAGGCTCGGGGCTAGGAAAAATATGTGACGCCTGTTGACGTCGCCTAATAGATACATTTCTGTGAAAGTACAGTAGGAAAGTTAAAGGAATATGTTTCATATTTGTGGTAATATTTTATCTTCTGATGATGATTGTATATTGTATAATTCTTGATCTGATGATGATTGTATCTTGATCAGAGTGGAGGCCTCGTCCACCTAGAGGCTCGCGGCTACAGCCCCTGTAAGACCTCCATTAATCCGGCCCTGCAAATACGCACCAAATAGCAATGACTTCATTTGACAGGCTGGCTGATAACTAACGTCATCTACACGACAAAATCAATAAGACGTCTATTGGATTAAAACGTTCACGTGAGTGCTAGCAGGAAGAACTTTATAAGCCAATCAAGTGCACTGGCGGGAAGTGTGTCAAACGTACTCTAAACTCCTTCTGCCATTGTCCTTTTTTCAGCACTTGTGCATATTATGGCAATGAAATTTACAGACGGATTATGAGTAATCTGTATGTACTTTGTATACAGAAGAACAGATGGCAGCAGATTTAAGAATGATTGATGGTTTTGAGCAAACAATTGAAACTATGTTATCTCACAAGGAAGGCTCACGCAGTGGCTCCGCTGAGATCCGAACGAGACAATTGTGTTTGCATTTGATAGGACATAACTAGATAAATCCCAAAGTTATACGTGCCACCGTGCGGAATATCGTGAGTTACAACATATTGTGTAATATAAAAGCTACAAACCTGGCAGAATAGTTTGAACCGAATCATTTGTTTGGAAACGGTTGGGTAAATAGAAAGCTCGGACAATACTTATCCCATCATTCTCAAGGACACAACTTTTCAGATAAAAAGTTTGCCCTAGGGTTCTCACACGGTCGCAGACGGGGTCTAACTCATTTTTTTTAAATGGCAAAGGGGGTTAAGTTGCACATCGTTTGAAAGTTGTTGTAAAATAAAAGAAAATGCAGCAAGTTTCGACTGTCTACGACAAGCCTGTGCAAAATGGCAGATGGTCAAAATGTAAACAAACAATTAATCGAAAAGTCCATGGTCACCCCTATAAATCGGAAACGGTGAGACAAATGTGAAAACAGGAAAGGAAGTGTGGCATTATTTTCAAACTACAACGATTTAAGTGAAAACGTCTTGTCTCAGTGTCCCAACATGGTCCCAGGTGGAGTCCAACTAAAAAGTTTTAAATGGCAAGAGAGGTAGGACATCGTTTGAAAGCTCTTGCTAAGGGAAAGAAGATGGAGCACGTCTCGACTTTCTACGACAACCCTGTCCAAAATTGCGCTGGGTCAAAATGTAAACAAAAGCTTAATTGCGAATCTATGGCCACCTTGAATCCAAGATTGCCGCTTAAAACCTATATCGATAGGATAAGCATACCAAACTGCTGAAGCTAGGAAAACAAATTTGGCATTAATGTTTATGATTAGTAAGTGACTAAAATATGCAAAATGTTCAAAAACGCGACATTTTGAGTTCAAAATGCCGCACTATGTATCGTACGCATGTCCAGCTCACACCACTGGTGTTGGAGAAGTGAACGTTTATGGTTAATAGTAGATATCCACAAAATATCAAAGAGTATAATCTGTAATCCAATATTCCTGCCAGCGTGAAAAATAAGTTTCTATATAAATGTTATATCTTGGAATACTGTGACAAAACCAACACAGTTTGACGCTGCTCGATGTACTGAAATGACTTACACATGTTTGGTACTACTCGCCAATCTTGCAAATGAATTTTTTTTTTTTTGTATATTTGGTATTGCTTGAAGTATTGCGATCAAACCAACGAATGCCATACAAATGTAACCATCACGAATACATTACAATAGAGCCCCAAACCTACTGGTGCAACAAGTTCTTTCTGCATGAACTACGTGTGACATAATTAGAAATATAGCCGAAGGTATACAACTTTGGTTTATCAGTATGAGTAGGAAGTCAGAGTTGTGTGTTCATCGCATATTCATTATATTCAAGTAAATAATGTCGAGAGAACCGTGACGAACGTGCACTAAGAACAAGACATAAATATGTTCTTACCGAATGGAATAATAGTTGAAGTGAATCGAAATTCAATTGTTCCTTAGTCTTCCTATTATTTCCAGATACATAATAGAGAAAAATAGAGATTTAGATTTGTACTGTTATGAATAACATAGATTTTAAGCGGCCACCTTGGATTCAAGGTGGCCATAGTTCTTCAATTAGGCTTTCGTTTACATTTTGACCCGCCGTAATTTTGGACAGGGTTGTCGTAGAAAGTGAAGATTTTCTCCATCTACTTTCATTTAACAAGATCTTGCGAACGATGAGCTTCTTAACTTCTCTTGCCATTTGAAACATTTTAGTGGGATCTTACCTGGGACCCTGTGGGCACCCTGGGACAAAACGCTTTAACTTACATTGTTGTAGTTTGAAAATAATGCCACACTTCCTTTCCTATTTTCATATTTGTCTCACCGTTTCCGATTAATAGGGGTGACCATGGACTTTTCGATTAATTGTTTGTTTACATTTTGACCCTCTGCCATTTTGCACAGGCTTGTCGTAGACAGTCGAAACTTGCTGCATTTTCTTTTATTTTACAACAAATTTCAAACGATGTGCTACTTAACCCCCTTTGCCATTTAAAAAAATGAATTGGACCCCATCTGGGACCCTGCGAGAACCCTAGGGCAAACTTTTTATCTGAAAAATTGTGTCCTTGAGAATGATAGGATAAGTATTGTTCGAGTTTTCTATTTACCCAATCGTTTCCCAACAAATCATTCTGTTCAAACTATTCTGCCAGGTTTGTAGCTTTTATATTACAAAATATGTTGTAACTCACGACATTCCGTATAACTTTGGAATTCGTCTAGTTATAAAATATCAGATGCAAAAGCAATTATCTCCTTCGGATCTCAGCGGAGCCACTGCGCGAACCTTCCTTGTCAGTACTAGGACGAATATATTACAATTATATACAGTACGGTATTAGACTAAGAAACTTGGATATTTCCGCTTTTCTCACTGTCCACGTCTGTGATCCGTAAAGCGCCACGCTTTATACCAGGGTCTTAATAAATCATTTACGAACCTCCAAGGACACATTTCTTGATGTTAGTAGTCCTCTTTACTTATTGAATGCTTGTTTAGAATGCACTATTCTGGAACTTACGTCTTTTTCACCTCTACCGTCCGAGGATATATGACTTCTTAAAAAGGGGAACGCCTTAACGTCTTAGATTTTCTCTCCATCTAGCCATACGTTTGCCTTTTCCTGTACTGCTCCTGTGCACTTTATCAGTTTGGTTTTCTTCTTATTTATGTTCATTGTGCATGTCTTTTCCAGTTGGTCATTCAAGTTTAAAAGTGCTTCCTGCAAGTCCTTTTCGTTCTCCGCTATCAATTCTATGTCATCAGCAAACCTTATTGTGCTGAAAACCTGGCCATTTGCTTTTACGCTTTCTTGTTTCTGTTAAAGAAATCTTTCATAGCCTCTTCTATATAGACGTTGAACAGGAGAGGTAAAAGTCCACACCCTTACCTTACTCCGTTACTTATTCTTGCTTCCTTCTGATCTCTTCCTATAACAGCTGTCTGGTTCCTACAAAGTTGGTATTTTATTCTTCTGCCTCTGTAATCCACTTTCAGATTCTTCTCAGCATGATATTCTAATCTACATTGTCAAAAGCGTTCTCTCTATCTACACATACTATCACAATTGGTTTGTTTATTCTGATGTGCTGTTCCATGATCAACCGCAGACTCAATATTGCTTCCTTTGTTCCTCTTTTCCTCCTAAATCTAAACTGGTCCTCCGATAACCGTTCTTGGATCTTTTCCTTTATTCGTTGTGCGATAATTTTGCACAGCATTTTTGATGCATGGGAAAGCAAACTTAACGTTCTGTGTTCTCCGCATTTCCTGCGTCTTTCCTCTCCGGGATAGGTGCTTTTCTCGAAGTATCTTGGTATTTTTCCCGAGATGTACATTTCATTAATAAGATTAAATAGTTTCTTCTTTGTTGCTATTCTGAGATTCTTAATCACTTCCGGTGGTATTTGATCTATCCCTGGGGCTTTACCATGTAGCATTTCCTCCAAAGGATTGTCAAATTTGCACTGTAAAATTGATGGTCCTAATTCATTTTCATCCACGTCTTCTTCCTTTTCTATCTCTTCTTCGTTCACTCTGTCCCCTTTGTAGATTTCTGCAATGTATTCCTTCCATCTTCTTGGTATCTGCCCCACTTCTTTTAGCGTTGTCCCTTCCTTGTCTGCGTGTTTCCTTTTCTCATTGAACTGTTTCCTAACCTCTATATATGACGTTTCTATATTGCTTTTGACTATATATTCATCAATTTCCTTGCAGAAGTTGTTATCCTGTTTTCCCATTACTTCTCTGTTGGTGTGATGTCTGCACCTTCTGTATTCCTGTTCTTAGTTTGTTATTTTGCTCCATCATTTCTAATATTTCTGCTGTTTTCCAAAGTTTACATTGGGTTCTCGTTTCTCTTCCTATGTGCTCGTCGTCAGCTTTTGTAATCCCTGCTTTCATGGCTTCCCATTTCAAGTCGATGTCATTCCCTAGTAAAGCTACCTTAGACGTCTCTTTGTCTGTCGCATTTTCAAATTCCCTTTTCACGTTTTCATCTATTCTAAGCTTGATTGTGCTCCATCTTTTTTTGGTGCTACCATTCTTTTCCTCGTTAGTCGGAGTTCGCTCTTCATCAAATTTAAAATATGGTCTGAGTCAACGTCTGCTCCTGGGTAACTCTTGCTGTTCTTCACTTGATTTCTTAATGCTTTTCGAACCAATATGTAGTATATTTGGTATCTTTCTTTGTCTGCTGGTCTTGTCCATATGTGTCTTCTTCTTAGTGGTTGCTCGAAGAGAGTGTTCGTTACCGTCAGATTATGGCTTTTGCAGAACTCAACTAATCGCGCAACTCTGGTATTCCTTTCTCCTAGGCCGAAATTCCCAGTTACATTCTCTTCTTTGCCTTCGCCTACTAGTGCGTTCCATTCACCCATGATGATTAAATTGCCTGGTCTTGTACTTTCATCAATACTTCTTCTATTTGCTCATAGGTTTCTTCTACTTCCTCATCTGTGTATCTTGATGTAGGCATATATACTTGGATTATCGTCATATTCTTCGGTTCGGTTGCTATCTTCAACATTACTATCCTTTCATTTTATCTTCAGCTACCTATAACTTTCTGTTTTATATTCAGGACAAAACCGACTCCTGTTGTACCGTTTACAGCTCCTGAGTAAATCACTCTGAACTTCCCGCTCAAAATGTTTTCTCCATCAGTCCACCTAACTTCGCTGATTCCCAAGATATCTATCTCCATGCGTCCGATTTCTTTCTTCAGGTTTTCCAGGTATTCACACTGTAACAGTGATTGCACATTCCAGGTATCTATCCTGCAGTGGTTTCGTTTGATGACGACCGAGGAGGCCCTGCTTTGTTTCCCTCCACTGCCTGGGACGACCGTCTATGAAACAGTAGGGGTGTATTTCCTAATATTACATTCTCTTATTTCTCTTTCCATGTTGTTTTCTAGGGACTGAGTAAAGTGGTAGTGTCCCAGGTACTTTCCCCTCGCACTGAAACAGCCATAGAGGACATCCTGTCCCTGCTTGTTTTGTCCACATCTGAGCCTTGCCGATATCAATCATCTTCAGCCTCACTGTGGTAATGGTAGAGCTGCTGCTCACTACCATAATATTTCTCTTCGTCTGGGTCCTAGCCCTAAAGAACTATCTGGCATGGGAAGCCCTCTGATAGCGAAGCTATCTCCGGCATAGCTCTTGGGATCATTAGAGCACACAAGACCCCCTTCCGCGACAAGGTGGAGATATTGAGGGAGGGATTTAACAGAGTACGGTAATTAACCGCTCAGTTTTCTCCCTGATAATTTATGAAGCATTTCTGTTTTTTTTGTAAATACAGCTATTCTACAATGTATCTTCTTTACAAACATACGAATAAGTAATTCCAAAACGTAAATGTACACTAAACATGCATGTAGTAAACATTCAGCTATATGAGAAAAAACGCGTTATTGTGCGTTCCATACATCACAACTATGTGAAATTGATAACTTTATATCAAACATAATAATTTTTAAAGAAATATAATGGAATCGGGCAATTGTGGACTGTGTGTAACACACAAACCATATTGCAAAATGCCAACAAAGGCAGTAAACCTTGAAATGAATCACAAGAAGGACATTACGGTGGTACAGCTTAAAAGGAACATTTTAGAGAGTGTAGCAAGGTCGGTCAGATACAAGGAAGTATGCACCATTCGCTGAACTATGTACCGTCAAAGACATTTCAGTATATTACAACGATTCGATTAAGATCACTGGATCATCTGACGTGGGCAACAGTTGGTTAAAAGTATAACTGAACAACAAATTATACATCTTGCAAGGTAAACTGCTGCTTACCAAATACAACCCTCCACCTAGCAATGGTAGCCTGCTGTCCGGAGAGTGTGTATTGTTCTACATTGGACTTTCTTGTTTCTGGTAGGTGGGCTTGAAGTTGTAGATGTTGAAGAACGTAATGTCGAATCAGCGTCTACTTCATTAATAAATTCAACCTTAAGAAAATAATAAGAACACAGTAAGTAGCCTTAAAAAATATTTTGATTTAAAAATAGAAAATAAACGTTAATTTTACAACAGTTTCTGCTTAAATACGTACGTACAGATAAAAATATTGATTTGCTTGTAGTAAAATATTCAAACAGTAACGCATTTTTACGGTGACGAGCAAACAAAGGAGTGTGAAGTTTTAAAATTTGGAATAGTAATTCGTTATTTGCACATAAATACTGCTCCAGATGTGTGTCTAAACACAACAGTGTAAAAAAAATACATGTGCTGGCTAGCCACAAAAGTGCACGAATGCTATTAAACTGAGTTAGGACAAGGCGAATATGGTGGTCCTCCACGATAACGCGGGGGTGCGTCCAAAGAGAATAATCGCGTCAGCGACAATAGTTACGTGGGTAAGCGCGGGAAGTGAAAACACACGGTGTTTGCCAATTGTATGAATTTAAATAGCACCTGCCTTCGTTTCATACTAGCATCGCACCACTTGTAAACATAAAGTACAGCTTCTTACACTGTGCAGAAATACACCGCCGTAATGGCTACCTTGCTGGTTAGATTGACTAAGTTACATTAGGTTACATTGTGATTCGATGACACTCAAACACGATATCTAACAGCGTCAATAAATCATAACAAGTGTACCTCTCCACCAAATAGTCTCCTTTGCCTCCAGATGCAGTGCCGCTTTATAATATCAAAAACAATCAACAACAACAAATTATTCCTCTCACTTAGCTTTCGCTCATTCTTCGTCAGAAACCAAAATATATTACCCAATTCACCCAGTAAATTTCATAAAATTGGTCTAGCGATACGGCATTTAATCCCTCTTTTCCACCGACGGTATATTTTTGCACAATGTAAAAAGCTGTAGTTTATGGTTACAAGTGGAGCAATACTAGTTTGAAACCATGACAAGTGCTGTTAAAACTTGTATCACTACTAGTGGCCCCGCGTGGTGTAGTCGTTATCGCTATCACCTTTGGTGCGAGCGGTCCTGGGTTCGATTCCCGGTGAGGGCACACGGCCGAAAGTTTAATTTTTCAGGCAGTCAGTGGGGTTTCCTGAGTGGGGTTTTCCTCGGTCACACCAGGCAAATGCTGGGATGGTATCTAAAATACAAGTCCCAGGCCACTCACTTCCCTCCCCCGTACTGTCTTCCGTCCCTTTCCTCGGATAATGTGATCGTCGAGGGACATAATCCCTCATACGTGTCGGGCTAACATGGTCTTATATACTGAAAGTCCATAAATCTAATTTCTACTTCATATCATTCCCGAAACCCACAATTGTTTTCACTACTCTTACGCGTATACCCACCGTCACTGACGCGACTTTTCCTTTCGGCAATCTCGCACTATTACACAGGTCCCACCAGCTTCACTCTTTTCTGACTCTCTTAGATATAAATCCTGCTTTTAATGGCCACCTAGCACAAGTTGTTTTGTGTTTTGCACTAGTTTTTATTCCATATGCCCGGATGCCGTATTTATACTCAATTAGTACCTTAAAAGAATTGAAGTGGTCCCCTCATGGGCGACCAAAAATGAAGGCAGGGTACTTCCTGTGGCTCGCGGAAATGTATAGGTAATATAGCAAACCACATATATGATATACCAGAAATAATATAGCAACCATGGGCCTCCTAGAAAATTTTCTTCGTGTGCCCCTGTGTTAACTTGAATTTTATTTATGCTAAATTGGGTAATGTCATGTCGCCCATCGCAAATCTTTTGCAGGACAATAAGAAAGGAATTAGTGAAAGAATTATAATTTTTCAACAAGTACGGTATTTCGACTGCTGTGCCACAATCTGACCTGTACGAAAGTTTTAGTTTGTACCTTGTTCCTTCGTAAAATTTGGAGTACCTTGTTGGAAACTTTCACGAAACTTATTTTGTATTGGGTTTGTTGGTAACACTTTAAAACACATTATACTTTAATCCTAACCTTTATGCCCAAGTACTTGCGATTTTCGGGGTGAATATATATTTCCGTTCTCCTGCAAACGATTATTAGTACTGGTAACAATATTAGTTTCCTTTACTAATAATAAATTAAACATATTGGTAGTAATGAACCAGTTTATGTGAATCTGTTCCATCACTGATTTACTCAAAGTAAGGATTTGATGAATCAAATGGATATTTTCTGTATTGACATTGCGATACCCTGATTTCATAATCCGTTGCCTTCATAACTTCCTACAGTAATAGCTAGAACAGTGTATTTTATGAAAATTTTTTACGTAGCTGCCATGTAATTAGTGACTGTATTTTGAGAAAAAATGTTTTTTGCAAATTACATTGATAGCAAAGAAGGTAAAAGTACACATTGATCAGAACATTCATAGAAACCATTAGGCCTACCAGAACGAGCCCTGCGGGGCTTCTAACCCCCCTTCGTTCGCTCAGCTATGTTTCGTGAAGTAACACTGAAGATGTTATATTTACAAAATTGAGGGAGAAACTAAAATATACTCAAAATCACTTGTTCTGCTTAAAGTTCACTCTAACAGTAAATGATACAATTAGTTATCAACAGCATTCGTTGATAATTAAGCAAGCAAGCTTACCCATTCGTTTAGGAGGTTTAGGGGTACGGAAAGTTTCAGATTTGAGTCTCCCTGCATTCTTGTCTTCTTCTTATGGGGCGTTGCCACTCGTCTCCAAAGTTCTTAATATTCCAGTTGACGAAGTGAATATTCCTCATTTGACAGAGGCATTAGAGATATGGAGAGGCATTTACAACACAATTCCGGCTGTAAAGGAGTCGCAAGGAAATAGGATGAAATTGTAATCAACGAGGCATCTGAAAACGAGGTAGTTTCGCAAAATGATATTGATTCAGCTCGCCTCAAAGTACTACGTCAAAAAGAGTCTGGAGCATGGTTGCAAGCCACACCCTCAGAAAACATCGGAACATTTTTAGAAACAAATAGTTTTCAAATATGTGTTGCTTTACGCCTAGGACTTAGTATTTGCTATGAATTCACATGTGCGTGTCAGTCGGATGGATGAGAAAGGCTTACACGCATTAAGTTGCATCAAAATTGAAGGGAGAATTACACATCACAGTGAATTAAATCAAATAATAAAACAAACCCTCACCAGTATAGACTCTCCTAACATTTTGGAGCCACCAGGAATGTATCGGAATGATCATAAGTGGCCAAATGGAATTACTTTGACACCTTGGAAAAAGGGGCCAGCTTCTAGTATGGGATGTAACATGTGCAGATACTTTTGCCCCATCTTACTTAACGTCAAATAGTGAAGTAGCGGGAAGTGCAGCAGAGACAGCGTGTATGCGGAAACATTCTAAATATTAAAAACTTAAAGAAGATAACATTTTTATTGCGTTTGCCACGGAAACAATGGGTGTTTTTAGCAAAGAAGCCAGAATGTTTTTAAAGGAGTTAGGATCAAATTTAATTAACAAATCAGGATATCCTAGAAGTGGATACTTTTTGACAGAAAGGATAAGCCTAGCCATACCAAGAGGCAATGCCATTAGCATATTAAACTCCTTCCCATCTTCACCCAAGCTGGATGAATTTTTTTATCTAAAATAAATATAAACATTTTTTGAATGTTAACAATTACTACTTGAAAGACGGATACAGTATAAAATGATATTTTTGTTCATTAGTGTGTGATTGGGATTATGGCAAAATCTAAGTATAGAGGACTGAAACACTTATAATTCATTATGTGTTACCCTTCGTTTTTACAATTGTCGGTGCATATAGTAGCACAATTATGTTTAGTTTTTACTGTTTGCTGTTTTAAAGATATTAATTTTGATGTCAGAGCAAGTTGTATAGCATTTTGTAACATAGATCTAGAGTAGGAATATATTTTTTTCTAAATGGTTAAAAGAAAAAAGAAACAAAAAATCCAAGGTTATTTTTGTTTGCAAATGCAATGGGAAATTTTTATTTAATGTTATACTGTCAATGAGGTTGAACGTAATTTATGTTGGACAAATTGGATTTCTAAACAGTTTTTTTTTAATAATTAGCACCACTGACAAAAGCGTCTTTTTTTTATTTATTTCAGAAATGAAAACAAATGATCATATAAAGATTGATTATTATTAATTTTGAATATTGCGGAAACAACTGAAAAAGGAAATTTTAAATGGGTTGTCATTATGACTTCAAAACTATGAAATAATAAGTTTCAAAACTATGAAAGAAGTCCATAGGAAATGAATTAAACGTACCTTTGAAAGCTTGAAATATGTTCAAAATTCCGCTTCTTAAATATTACATTTAACTTCTACGAGAACTTCTCTGAACAAACTCCTCGTCGCACTATCAACAAATATATGGCTGACGTGTTGCTTCTGTTTTACCATAATAGGGTTGAAACACTGAAGGTTGAAATTACTTTATTTAGCTATATTGAACTATATTGTACGGTATTTTGAACTTTCAACCTTTGTTTGATATTACTTTATTAAAGTTATTTCAACTAAAAAATTCAACTATATGGCTCAACCATACGATTTGGTTGATGCTTTCATATTGTTTTTTTTCAGTGTGATACTATCTTCCTATAGGGTTACATTAAGATGACTAATCGTCCCATTTCAGGCAGAAGTCCTTTTTTTACATGCGCTGTTTTATCTGTGCGCTGTTTTGTTTATGCGCTGTTTTCGTGCACGTTGTATTTGTATGCGCGGTTTTGGTCCACATGGTATTTGCGATGTTTCTGTACATGCGCAGTTTTTGTTCATGCGCAGTTTTCTTTCACGCGGTATTTGCACGCGCTGTTTTGCATTGCGTGGTTTTTGCTCTTGCGCTGTTTTCTTCCTCGGTATTTGCATGCGCTGTTTTTGTCCTTGCACGGTTTTTGTCCACGCGGTATTTGATGCGCTGTTTCTGTCCTTGCGCGGTTTATGTCCATGCGCGGTTTTTGTCCACGCGGTATTTGCATACGCGGTTTTTGTCCACGCGGTATTTGTGTGCGCTGCTTTTGTCCATCGCTGTTATTGTTTGCGCGGTATTGACCTAGAATCGGACACTTATTATGAGGAAGGTGAAGGCTAATGGTGTTTCACAACTTTCAAATTGCTTTTTGTTTGGCACACTGGGTAGAGAGGCTGATAAAATGTATTTGCCATTGCTATTCGACTGTATTTTCTTTCAAATGGCACTTTCCTCTGGGGCCACCTTCAAATTGAACAATGACATTTGTCTCCGAAACGCTTAGCCGTGGAAGTAACGTGAACGAGTCTCCGAACACAGTCAGTCTCTGTGATTGACTGTGTTTCAATATTTCATCACGCACACTTTTTTTTATAATTTGTTAACGGAATATTTATTAATGGTGATTGTTGGGAAATGGTTACCAAACTTCAGGAAATATTTTATGATAATGAGTTTGTATTAACAAATCCGGGCTTAGAATTTTTTCTCACTACTAATGTCAGTGTAGGTGTTAATATATATATAATAAGACAGAGTGTTACAGAAAATAGTATCTGTGTTGTCCAGAATCACTGCTGTGTTCTCATAATATTTCTTTAGAATGGTAAATATTGATTCATTTAGCTGGCAGATATTTATGCCCCCAAGTCGTTCAGTCCAGGATGCGCACATATATAACGAAGGCATGTGGCAGAAACAGGCTCCCGACTACCTTTCAACATGAACTATTTAACAAGGTATTCCGGTCACATTATGAAACATTTTAACTATTTCAATTTATCTTCGTGGCAACAAAATAGAATTACCATGCAATTTAGATTAAAATTGGATTTTATCGGTCAAATGTAAAAGCAGGGAAACACTTTAGTCTAGTTTAAAGTCCCGTGTTTATCCGCCGAGGGTAAAGGAGCCAATAATAATGAGAAAGAAGATAACTGTAAAATGAAGAAACTGAGAGGTAACGAGAGAATTCCGAGAGCACCAACGCTCATGGTGTTTGTCCACCACAAAGTCCTGGAATCTCATGCACCAGAGATAGAAGTACCAAGCAAATCATTATACATTTTGTAGATATTCATAATTTTAAAGATTCTTATCGTGTTTGTATGCTTATTTTGAATACTAATTACAGAGTTGCTTGGTGAAGGACATTACAGAAAATAAATTACAGAATGTACATATATTTTCCTGACAAAGGTATCGTTTTAAGTACTGAGCTTTAAAAAGGAAACAAAAGTAACTCGTCTTATGCGCAGCAAAGTTTATTTAGGGTTTAGTTTATTTTCAGCTAGTGCAAGTAAATGTGGTTTTACTTGGTTTCCTGAAATATAGTTCCCTCTCAATCTCCTATGCAAAAGACAGGTCGGACGAATCACATGTTATACCAAGAAATAGCGGAATGTTTTCAAATTTTCTTGCTTTTATCCTGGTGACTTCAATAGTTTTTTTATATATTACTCTTTAGTATTCGCTCCAAGAAAAGTAAGTGGACAAAGGTATATTTTGGGAACACTCGTATTGGGAGTGAAACAATTAGCAAATCAAATGAAGTAGGTGGTTAATCATTGCAGTTACGATATTTTCTCTACTCCAATAATTTACTTAATCGTTCTAGATTAAGAACATAAATAATATATCACACTTGCGATTCAAAATTACAGCAATTTCCTGTGTTGGAGGTATTTTCGTTATCTAGAACGAAATTATCGTATGCATGCTGCCATATTATCATTCAGTTTCTATCCCTGACTGTAAGAAAGATACATAGAGGAAGATCCAGACCTAAAGGGAATTCGGAAGGATCTTGAGTCATTTTCTCGTACTTAGTTTCTGGAAGGCAATCACACTTTTTGTGACAAGAGCTGTTCAACATATGTTTACTGAGTCATGATAGAATGATCCACACTTAACTACATCTGTCTTGTTGTCAAACAGCCTTCGTACTATTAACTCCACGCCTTCTAGAGAAACTACGAGCAGCCTGCCGTTTACGGTGGCCTTTGTCCTGGGACCTTCAATCTAAGATCAGAATGTCCTTTACAAGCACTCATTCTGTTGTGCCAATTTTGTTTGAATCGGGCAATTAACTGTATCACATCAAAAGGAGTAAATCTTCAACTTCGAGTGCGAAAGAGATTATAGAAACGAAGAAGTCAGACATTTCAACATATTTACATAGATTGAACTTGAACCTGAAATCATAATCATACACTTGATTATGATTTGGAAGGAGACATAAGGCGATAGTGCAATTAGTTTCTATCGAATAAAGTAGATGAAAGCTTTTCAGACAATAGACGAAAGTGCATGTAGTAATCGTCGATTTAGAAAAGGATCACCGTGAACATGAAAGTCTGAAAGATTGTTAACATGAAATAATAAAAATCAGAATTAGAAGAAATTTTCATATGAGCGAACTATTAAAATTTGAAATAAAAGAAATGATATAGGACAGTGAAGTTCAAATAGGTATTGGACAAACATTTTGCCTTAAAGTGACATCATTTACTACATAGAAGAGTAAAAAAAAGACTTTTATTAAAGAGTAGCTTAAATTGATTGGAACTAAAAGGGCTAGAATATTTGATTTTCAAATGATTGGTTTTTGTTATGGAATCTAAATAAAAAATGAACATGATGTGAAAAAAGAAAATTGTGAACATTATTTCAAATTAAAGTCAATATAAAAAAACGGTTAAAGAAATAGTGGCTAGGATAATTGACTCAGTGGCAATTATAGAAATTTGAGGAAAGGAAGTAGAACAGGAGGCTAGTACTTAGGTAGTATTGTTAACGAAGATATGAAGTGTAAATGATAAATTAAAAAAAAAACTGAGAAATTGTGAAATTTCTTAAAAATGATTGGGGTGATAATTATGGGGAGTACACTATGAGGATCAATAAATTAATAACAGAAACGATTTAAATGGTGAGTATTGAATTGTAGGGATCAAAAACATGGACATTGTGAAAAAAACGCCAAAATATATTGTACTTATGTTCTCCGAAATATGTACGATGCAGAGAATAAAAATAAACTTACCTGATTGAAACGGTAACTCAGAAAGTCCATTAGGAATAATAGGATTGAGAGAATTTAATGTGAATTAACTAAAAATTGTTATTAATTGCTGGAGAAGAAATTGTATTCTGAGTATCCGGTTGGAAGATATGAGACATTGTAGGTAGTAAATTTGTCTCAACAACGGGTATTTTTTTTTATTTACTCAAAGTTGTGATAACAATAATAGAAATCTCAAGAATGATAATAACTAACTGATAAAGAAATGTTTTGTTAAGTTGCCCTTATGAAGAAAGTATAAAATGAATTTTCCCCCAAAGAAGATTTTGTTGTATTAGCACTTACTACCCAAAACGCCTCGTATGATGAACGGGAAAAGGGAAGTAGAGAAATATATAATTATGATGGTATAATTCCTACATCAAGACAAAGTTCCCTAACAATCTACTATATAGAAACTTTTAAATATGCAGCAACTGGCATATCGGTTATAGAAGAATAATATGATTATTTATACTGGTAGAGGTAAAACTATATCCTACTTATTTATGTAGCTTTTCCTTTAGCCCAAGATTTGGCGGTAACTTGGCTGGGGTTTACAAGTATACTGTGTTTAAGTCGTACCACCTCAATTTTTACATACCAGAGACGACAATGGGTTTGAATAATAAAAGCAACGTGGTTGGTCGTCAGGGTGAAAAGCACAACCATACTGCGTCAGTTGTCTGCTGCTGCACAATATTTAGTTCTATTTTCGTTCTTTTTAAAATATGATTTATCATCAGAATTTCAGTACTTCCATAGTAAATTATGAAAATAATTTCGTATTATCCACAGCTTAACACTGCTACCAGTGTAAATATATTAATTAATTTTAAATTAATTAATACTTAATCTTGAATAGCAAGAACTGATTCCGTCTATATTTAATGGTGGTTAAGATGTCAAATGTCTGCGACACTCATGTGTATCCATCGGCAGTTTGAAGTATCCTTAATTTTTATGTAGTGTTAAGCCAATTATAATGCTAAAGCACCATTAACCAAACAAACAACAAGCAAAACCACGGAATTGCTCTTTCTTCCTAGATTATTGTTTATTATTCAAATTAAGTGTTTATATTTAAGAAACAACACCCATTCTATTATTTTTTCAATTGTTGATATTAATTTTTACATTGTTTCAATATTTTCAGAATCATCAGATATCATCTCCGTAACATTCCTTTGATAATGGTTAATTACATCAGGCATTATTTGAGCCTTACCTCACTTCATGGACTTGTAGAAATTTCGAAAAGGGGAAGAAATGTCATAGAAAGGTAAGTATATATATATATATATATATATATATATATATATATATATATATATATATATATATATATATATATATATATATGAATGGTAGGTAACTCCATCGACAAACTTTGGGAGGCGATTCCTTATACGAAATGAAAGAAAAAAAATCTAATAAACATGGGCCGAAAAATGCCTCCTTTCAGAGTTAAGATCCATTGAAAAATCGAAAAATCATTTTTCAAAACTCCCTAATTTAGAAACTATAGGACCTATCCCAAGCGGTTTAAGGAATTACACAGGAACTGGTATACGCTCTATCTAAATATCGGTGTTTCAGAATTCACCGGTACCAGCGAAACGAACGCACCACTAGTACTTAAAGGAGTATTCCTATACTTCAACTCCCTTTTTACAGTTTCTTTCACCGATAACGGAGGATGGTAAAACATGGACATTTGGATAGAGAACATACAAGTTCCTGTGTAATTCCTTAACCCGCTTGGGATAGGTCCTATAGTTGCTAAGTTAGGGAGTTTAGAAGAATGATTTTTCGAATTTTCAATGGATCATAACTCTGAAAGGAGGCATTTTTCTCCCCATGTTTATTATAACTTTTTCTTTCGTTTCGTATAAAGAATCGCCTCCCAAAGTTTGTCGGTGGAGTTACCTGCCACCCTAACTGAAAGAGGTAACTTGAAGACAGTTATCGTTATGTATAAATAGCTAACGGACCGAATCAAACCTCAGAGAAATCCATTTCATCCAAGGTTTGTCTTTACGTCTATTGGCAGACATATCTCCAGAGGATAAGTAGAATATACATGGTTGTAAGAAATCTATTTTATTTTTTTTATTATAAAAAACTTATTAGTATTATTAATTCACGTTTACTGACTCGCACACATATTTAGATATAATTATATGTTCTTCACTTTCAAGCCACTTAAGTTAGTCTGTTATTAGGGGGTGCCAAAACGAGTCTCAAAAAGCAAATTTTATAACGTGTTCTCTACTTTTTTTTGTTTATATTGTTGTAAACTAGCGTCAATTAGATAATATTTTTCCATTCCACCATGGAAGAAGAGAGTTTCATATTAGTAGGGGACTGTATCGACAAATGGAGACATGGCATGTACAAGAGAGAGTGGAGGGGGATTTAATATTGTTTACAGCGGCCCATTTTCTTTGTAAACTTTTCCCAGGCAATGAATGTTATTGGAGTTTATATGTGCTACTCATTTAAAGTGGTAGTGGAGGGTTGACAGGCACCACTTATTTTTGTTTTCTTAGATACGATGCCGCCGCACCTAACTGTCGGCCTTTGTTGAAAGTAGTGTCTAGGAAATGTTATTGTATCGCTATGCACAGTTCTTGCAAAATCATTCATTTTGACACAACAACATGACCTATTTGGGTTTTTATACAGGATCAAAAAGGAAGACTAGGATACCCTGATGAAGAAATTTGCTGATCTAGAGCATTGTGATATTGAGGGTTTCCAACTTCAACAGGAACTATTGGTTTTACTCCTCCTACTACCAGATGAAAATGAAATGAAAAAAAAAACCTTGAAGCAAGGTCGCCGCCGATCCTGGAGAACGTGGGGGCCCGGGCCTTCCAATGCTTATGTGGCCCCCATGTATTTTTTGAATATTTTTATTGTTATATTTTTTATGAATATACAATATTTTGCATAATTTGAATTTAATTTGTCTTAAAATCCTTATATATGATTTCTTAGACCCTTATTTGCAACCAAACACATCTTAATGCCCCCACCCTCCCAAAGTTACAAAGAAAATGTCAGCCTTGCTTTGAAGTATTAAAATACTTAATGAGTAACCAGCAGTCCCGTATCCAGGGGGGTTTGGGGGGCCGCCCCCTGTTCTTGTCAGCGTGGCTTCAGGCGAAAGGAGATTCTCAAAATTAAAATTAATTAAAAATTATTTGAGATCTACCATGTGCCAGGAGCGCTTCGTGGGGATCGCCATGATACCGATTGAGTTCGACATTCTTCAAGACATTAACACAGATGTCATTGTTAGGTATTTTGCAGACAAAAAAGACTTGGAAAATTATATTTTAATTGTTGTGAGTGCTGAAAACAAATATATTTAAAGTTGTTTAATTTGTTATTAATTTTCAGTAATAGTAAAGTTTAACTTTTTGTTTAGTTTCTAAATTTTGTTACACTATTAATTATCACGCCTGAGGCTAAATGTTGCAAAATTAGGAAACTAATTTGAGTAAATTATTCAAGATTTTAAGGTACTGATTTTATGGAAGAAAAAGACATGGACGCTCTTTCTCATAAAGTTCCATAAATTGACATTGATATGATCTACTTACTTATCAAAGTCAGAGGATTTCTAATACTTAATAAAACCTGTTATTAGGCTTTAGTCTTGTAAGAGTGTTCAGCTTTTGTACAAATTCATGAGATATGTTTTATGAATGCTATGGACTTCAACTAGTAGGACCTACTTAAAAAGGGTGGTTTATATTGATGTGCGTAAAAGACATTCAACATATGTGAAGTGTCTTTATTGGTATTTCACGTTATTAGAATAGATTGTTACATAGTGGGATTTATGGTAGTGGGTGGTATTGAATACTACTACTGATGTTATTGATAACAAAACAATTGATTATATAGCACTAATCATGTCAGCATTAGTAGTATTCAATAAATGGTGTTCGATATTGTTTTTGTTGTTAGATATTGATACATAAATAATAATAATAATAATAATAATAATAATAATAATAATAATAATAATAATAATAATAATATAAACACAATATATCTGATACCATATTCACTTTTTAAGTACTAAATATATCTACATATGTCATGTATTTGAATATTAATTTTTCTCTTTGAACAATGGGTTTAAAATATTAAAATCACTCGAATAAAATGTAAAATATATGTTAGAACTTGGAGGAAGTGACAGAAAGTCACTTTGCCCGGGTGAAAATTTTGCCTTGGTCCGCGCCTGGTTGTACCTGTCTATTCCCAGGCCAACTGAGATGCCCCTTTCTGCCTAAACTTGGGCTTCAATGTTCAATGATGATGACTAACACCAATCAGCTTGCAAATTCGATACTAATCTCTGCGGAAAGCCGATGAGAGACAAACAGACACACATAAACGATATTTTATTGTATTAGTATAGATAGAGAGAGAAAAGTAATTCATATAGGTAGTAAAAAAGCAAATAATAATAATAATAATAATAATAATAATAATAATAATAATAATAATAATAATAATAATAATAATAATAATAAAGTACCCTATGTGAGAATCAGTATTTAAATATTGTTATTAAATATTCCACGGACTAGCGGAACAAACGGTACACTCAAAACTATTTTAAAATTGAATGATACATGCATAATCACTGAAGTACGGTACCAAGTCCTAGAGTTGACTAGAAGAGTAAATTTATTGTCATGAATCAGGTGTGCAATGTTGGTTATAAAACTATAATGTGATATTATTATTATTATTATTATTATTATTATTATTATTATTATTATTATTATTATTATTATTATTATTATTATTATTATTATTAGTTTAGCGTCCCATGATTATGCACTGAGGTTAAGGAAGACGTTGATGATTACAGCCCGGATTTATATGCGAAATGCATGTTTATAGTGACATGGAAGAACGTATGGAAAATGTTTTCTTCCTTCCGACGGACTTGCAAGAATTCGTTTGAGATACATGTAATGGTGCATGTAACTGCATATTTTGAGTGAATTTCGATGTGTATGCATATTTTGTAAACTTTGCAGGATACTGCATATTCCTGAATTTTATTGCTGCATACTAGCATATTTGAGAGTATATCACATGAAAGTAGGCTATATTTAAAGTGAACTGACTCCGTTTGTAAACGCAGTGTAGAATAAAATATTGTACAGAATAATAGCAGAAAGTGTTGCGTAACTGAAACAACCAAATGCTAATATCTAGCAGTAGACGCGCTAGTATTAAATATAAATAAATTATTGTGAAAGCTCCATCGCGCTTACGTATTTTTCGCGAAGTTGCGACAAATGTTCCAGTACCTTCTCATCCAGTGAAGAGCTCGTGGCTCCAAGCTGTGCAGTATTATACAGATATCTTAAAAATCAATAAAGACAGCCGTAGACTCACTAAGTCCCGATGATGCAGCCGCTATTTATGTATCTCAAAAATGTTTCACTACAAGTGGCATTGAGAACAAAATTAAGTACATACATAACCACTTCTCGGCAATACCTGAAGTTGTCAGACAGTTGGAATCCTGTAAGAAGGCTTTGCAGCATTCACTCTCCTTGTTGGGCGAATTATCGCAGACTTTGTCCAGTAGTCTTACCAAAATAGCGTCAGATAAACTTTGCAAAGTATTTGGCAAAAAAAAAAAATCCGGGTACAAAACAATCTGTGCCATTACAAATGTACTTAATGGTGAAAACATGGAATGGGAAGAGAATGTAACACAGGAAGACTTTCATGTATTTCACATGTACGAGTGACTTCTGCTGATGTAGAAAGAAACTTTTCGATCTACAAAACGTTTCTTACTGATAAACACAGAGTTGACAGGAAAAAAAACTTAAGGAAGATAGTTCATTGCAACAGAGATCGTTAATATAAGATGTTTTTGTAAGAACCTGATATTTTATTTTCTTAGTGTATATTTCAGTGCATATGTTAAATTTTTAAATGCATATTTTAGTGCATATTTTTATACTGTATTTTTCGTGCATGTTTGCATGAATATTTTGGGGTTTGTTTATGTATGGAAATCCGGGCTCTATTGATGATAATGATTGAATAAAGAAAGCCGAAGGTAACAGAATACCGAGAAAACTCGCGCACACAGCTTGTCAGTCACTAAACTCACTTGCCAAGAGCTGAGATCGAACCTCGGACACATCGACCCACCACTGGACACAGTAAGGTCTACATGACTGAACAACTCAAAGGTCAAATTTCTTAACCTGGAAACTTTACATTTTTACAGTGCATGGGATTTGTAATGTGGGATACCATTAAGGAGAGATTTTTAGAAAATCGATATGGAAGGAAGGAAAGGGTGCTGGCAATAATTATACTAAAATTTCCATATCTCCGAATCTCTGAAGGCAGAGAGAGACATAAAATTTGGTATATAGACTTGCCATTTAAAATAATTATACACGTGTTTCGTCGGTTTTTGGTATTTTCCCTAGAATGGAAGAAGGGGAAGCAATGGGGTTACAATTGTTATAACAAAATGAAAATATCTCAAAATCCTTTAAGGTTAGAGACATGAAATTTGGTATTTAGACTTTTCATTTAAAGTTATTAAAGATGTGTTTCAGCGTTTTTAGATATTTCCCTTAGAAGGGAAGAGAAAAGCAGAAAGTGAGAAAGGCGGTAAGAAAATTGGTGGATGCTGCAATTGTTAAAATAAGATAGCCATATCTCGAAATTCCTAAAGCTTAGAGACATAATTTATTTTATTTAGACTTTTCATTTAAAATACGTAGTAGTTAAAGAATTGTTTCTGCATTTTCTGGATTTCCTTAGAAGGGGAAGAGAAAGGTGGGAGGAAAAAGGGATTGGTTTGCAAGTGTTATAATAAGATGGCCCTATCTCGAAATACCGGAAAATTTGAGACATATGAGGGATATGAAAAGTGGTATTTAAACTCCTTAATCAACGAACTTCAATATGGATACAGCACAAAATCTCAAAAAGGCGAGCATTCAGAGCACTTGACTTGACAAAATTAACAACTTTAATAGCCAGTGATAATGCCTGCTTCAGGTTTTCTGAAAAAGTTTTTTTTAAGGCTTGTGTGTGAATTAAGTAGTGCAAACCCATAACTGTAGAATTTTTGTTCTTTGCCAGCTTTATAAATCCAGACTGCGAAGCTAACATCGCTGGAGCTGCATCACCACATATTTCTACAACTCTGTTCCAGGACAAACCATTTTCAAGAAAAAAATATTGCGAGCAGGAAAAACAACAGAACCTTTTGATGATGTATATAATCTTTTTGAAAACAATATTTTCATGGAGTGCTCTGCTTGTGTCACCGTGTAACCTATTGCTGTGGCTATCCGAAAATCTTACATGATAAAGTATGTAATTTGATATATCATTGAAAAGATAATGACAAAAAGAAAATTTATATAGGAAAAAGTTTTGTCTCGCTGTTCTTAAACAATAAGCGAGATATCAGATATATATGCCCCTTCGACAGAAACTTATAAAACTGAGAAAGAATGGGTAGGTTATTCATTTATTTATGTTTGGAAGACTTAAGTACTCGATATATTTTTAATTTAGATTATTTGAGTTGGTCATGTCAGGACAGTTGCGTGATCCTCTAATCCAACTCTCTGGAAAGTGACAGTGTGCTGGAAAATACTTATTCTGAGAAAGTTGATTTTATATGATTGTCTGTACACCGCCGGTGGCTGTTCAAGGCCCACGCTCCGTCCTTCATAGCCTTGGGGTTGCATAATGACTAAAGAAATTGAATTTAATTGAAACATATTCTGGAGTAATGTTATCTACTAATGAACATTTTCCATTAGTATTTCATTATACACCTCAGACTTAGAGGACATAAATAAATAAATGACATTCCTGATTAAACTAATAAATTTCATTTCAAGTAACTTAATTTTAATATATACAAAGATAATATTTGCAGTCTGGAACATAATTTGTCGGCGCTGATCAATTGATTTAAAATATATATAGTGGACGCTCAAGTGTACACTGGATAAAATGGGCTTCAATCCTGTTTTACACTGGATAAAAGTGCAAACTATGGTTTAGCCCCTCCCTTGATTATATCCTGGATCCGCCACTGTATATATATATATATATATATATATATATATATATATATATATATGTTTATGACTGATCCAATGAACATTGACAGTTTTATTTATTTTGTGAAAGCATTAATATTTTACAAAAAGCAAAATGTATTGATTAATATAGAAGATTTTTCAAGAGACCGATTCTCCGCATTGATCGGTTGGTTTATTACCTGTCACTCAATGTGTCGCGTGCCAATTTTTCCTCTCCTAAATTTGTGGTCAAGACGTGTGGTAGTTTTATTGCTCCGTGCCTTTTCCTTATTTTATTGGGGGTACGTAAATATTCTATCGTTGGACAAACTCCTCTCTGCAGTCCGTGCACTGGCAACCATGTATGACTACAAAACTTGTACCTCAAAAGCCTTCGTTTGAAAAAGCCATCTGCTGTTTTAACACAGTATGTTTTGACATTTTACAACTATGATTTATGAGGGGGTAAAAATTGGGACCCCGGTATTTCGTGCGCGCCACACCGGAACAAAATTTTCAGTTTTTATAAAGATTCAGCATCTAATGGTTCGCCCCCTGTGCACCCCTAAGGCGGTGGGTTACCAAAATAACATTCTGCATTTGAAAACGCATACTCTTTTGCACAATGACGCCAAATTTCACATTAATTAACAAAAAGTACCTTCTTCCCCGTATGTCCCTACTAAGGATATTTATGGTGATTTTATATTTTTGAAATGGGCTGTAGCCCCATTATCAGCCATCCTTACATTAAGGAGCATTGGAGCATTAATTATGTGACATTCATGATTAATCTGACGCTTACTGACATTCCGAAAATAAATTTTGGGATTTTGGTGACACATCACCTACCACCCTTTTACGCCCCTTGACCCCAAAAGGGGGGCCTTCCCAAAATAATATTTGAGACAGCTTTACTAGTTTTGTGAGTGAGTTTTTTTTCTATTTTGTAATAAAAGCAACTCATTTCCCCAAAAATCTTTACGAATAATTATTGGAGCAAACTGCTTCCAAAATTTAACATTGAATCTCCCATAAGGAAAATGAACTTTCGTGTTTACACTTCTAAAAGGGAGGCTAAACAGCAATTACCTCTTATTTCCTTTAGAAACTCGAAAAATTCAGATATCTCTCAATAAGAGTGTGAAAACTTCATCTTCTCCGAATGCTGTAGAAAATTACACGAATTATGGAACAGCCTGTATATATATATTGCAATTGTTGTGCAATATACCCCATCGTCGTTAAATGATTGTCTTTTCACATTGTTTTAATAGGTAATGGGTTAACTCCTTAATGGAACTTATGTTTTCAATCCTAAGTTACGCTGGCTGATAATACTTGCTTGCCTACCCTTGCAATAACGCTCGCTCAGTTCCTTTTGTAGCTAAAAAAAAACGATCTTATTGAAGCATACTAAGTGAAAATAAAAAGTTACCTATAGATTAGGAGGGTTTAAAAAGTTTAGGAATCAGTTTTATTCATAACTCACTGTAGAACACCCTCGTGTCTATGTGGATAGTGTACGCGCCTGTGGCGCGGGAGACCCTGGTTCGAATCCCGGCAGGAGCTCATGTGGTTCGGATCCCAAGTTAAGCTGTGAGTCCACGTCCCACATACTCTTGCTGCTGAAACGGACGCTATTGTATTTATATTCATTATATATAGATCTCCTCATTGTTCAGCCGACAAAGAAAATTATATACTTCTCGAGTACGACTCGACAATGAAAGGGAAAGGAATAACACGAACACAAGAAAATTAAACATTTTTTTTTTCGTTCTGCATTAATAGCATAATATAATTCTTATAACAACAGTAACAACTAGAGTTCATAAATTTGCAACACTGTTTTTAGTTCGCATATTTTCCGTCGATCTTGTCATCTGTGGCGCACTATATGACCCATCATGTTTTGTCGACTGTATAGAGGCCGTGAGAACTCGATATAGAACTAGATATAGGAGAATTAGATCCGATCGTTTTTATTCATCTCTTCCTCCCCTCCCCAACTTCGGGAGCTGAGTTTGGATTTAAATAGCATAGGAAGTGTCACTGTTCATCTCAGCGACCTCACAAACTATCAATTCGTTACTAATGTCGGACACTTTCGATCATTTTTATATATATCTCCCCTTCCCCAAGTTACCTTCAAAGTGAAATGATAAAACCCATTTAAGGATCAAACCGCATCTATGTTGAAAATATCGAGATAGGCAGGGTGTTTGAAGAGTTATTATGTTATATATATATTACTAAATACTAAGTTTGTATTTTTTTTAAAAAAAAGAGTGATGAAGATATACTCTGTGCTCTCTTTTCAAATTCAATCGAATATTCAATTCAAATCCTGCTTATTAGCCACTTGACAGCACCCAAATTCTAAACATCAATAGCGATTGACGAAAACCAACAAATCGAATAAAATATCATGGCTTCCACTTGTTCAATATACCACAAAGCTGAAACTTGAACACATTCTGTATTATACAGAAAGGAAATATTAAAATATGAAATTGAATCCTTTTACAAATAAACAACTACTTTGATCTTTTTGTCTAATTATTATAATTGGGACTTATTCAAAAGATAAATTTGTGGTAGACGCAACAGATGGAAACAATATTTACCTTGCCACACAAAGAAAGGTTTTAAATGACTTTCGGGTTGGATTCTTGCACAAAATGAAACTTTGACAAAATAATGAAAAGCAGAGTTTAAAAATGTTATTGAATAACCATTGGCGTTTGAAACACAATACATATGTATTTTCACTTGAAAAACACAAAATAGAATTGAATAAAATATGAGATAGCTTTATTACAAGATAACAGTCGGCAGCACATTTTTACTTAAATGATTATGACAACTATTTTACCTTTAAAGAAAAATATAGATTTTTGGAAAAAGGAAGGGAATGTTGTTCATTTGAAAAAGTAGAACAAAAATGATATCCGATAACCTACAAACACCATGACGGCAAGAGTGTTACCTGTAAACTATATTATATTCTGTAATGGAAAAATGATACGCTGCAGTTTCTCGCTCTTTTCTGTTTTTAGTTCTACTAACTGTCGCTAATAATCCACCTAGCAGGGATCTTCCGCTTTACGAGTTAACGATATTTTTTCGTATTATCCCTGCTAACCTCCCTCTACCAGGGAGAGAGAATTTTATTACATTATACTTCATACGACTATTATCAAACAAAGTTGTAGCCGTAAACGAGCAATGTGTGCAAGTTACCCTATGCACTAGTATCGTTTAATGTATGTCTTAACACGAAATGCCCATACGAAGCACAACATGCAATTTGCTTATTAATGTTTAAGCAAATAGTTTGAATCCAGAGCAATTTCAGTCATGATATGTATGATTTATATATATATATATAAAGAGAGAGGAAAACACTGCGTTATGGAATAGGGATGGGGGTATGAAATCGTGGCTTATTGCCTCTGTTGAGTGCTTTTCTCTCGCGGGGATAAGCGGATATATGTAAAAGAAGTTTCATAACTTGCCAAAATTGTACTAGTAATTACTGGTAAATGACTTGCTGCAGTTCGTTCTTTTTAAATTTGCAACTTCGAAAAACTTTTGCAGGTAAGTTTTCGTTACTTACTTCATTGAATGATTTTGAAAATTAAATGCTCAACTCTACAGTATTGTGTTTGCCTTATGTTGTGCTTCTAGAGAACAGAACGAAATGTCATGTTGTGTGCAGGTTTATTTGGGGTGTGAGTGTTTTACAAAAAGGCCATGGGAGGCGGTTATGTAATACTTCTATTGTTGGTATCCCATAACCAACTCCCAGCTATTTGAAAACAATCAGCACAATGATAGACCTCCAGCATAGGTTTGTGGGACAAGATACTTCGGAGCACAAAGACCACTAACATACTACTGCAGAACCGATACCAGGTTAGTGTATTAGGTAAAGTAGTCTAGGTCTAGTTTAGAAAGACTAGATAGGAGTCTATAAAAGGGTAGATATAAATCGCCTTCAACCATTTCATTGAAACCTACAGCTGTAATTGATTAGTATAGACGTGCTTTTTCTTCATATCCATAAACGTTTTGCATCAGGACTAAATTGGATCATAATTTAACTTGGATTAAAACAAAAATGTGAAGTCTTCAATAGGTAGCTAGTCTACAAATGGTAGACTAGATTCGATTGTTTTCGTCTATTTTTTTCACCATGAAAAATTCTCTCAACACTGCATCACTTTGCTAAAAGTGTTTTTCTTTTAGTTTCAGAACCATCAACAATCTCATCTATCACTACCTATGACATTTAACCATCACCATCGCAGAAGCCCAAACTATCTACACGCAAACGCCCAAGGGGCTCAGCGCATGCTCTGACTTCTTCACCATAAAAGGAACACGTAGCATATTCGCATGAGAGACGAGAATCCAGTCGTTTCGCCAAATGTCCTTCTGAAAAGTGTGCTTCTCCGAAGAAGGTGCAGAAGTCAATGAAACCATCTTAATTTACTGACTCTAGTAGTGAATTTGATGAACTGCATCTTCAAGATTCCAGCGATCTAGAGGTTATAGGAACTCCGTGCATCCGACCAAGAGATAGAGATGTTACGTACATCTTTTGAGACAGTAAGTTTTCGGACGATGTTCGTGGGGAAGTGTGAGTTAAGTATGTGATTAGCAAAATGTGGGCTCATGAAGAGCTTTCTATGTCCAACAAGGACATCTATATATGCTATTTTTGCAAGTGACAACGTTAGCAGAATGCGAGATGCGAAAAGCTGCCCAATGTATACGAAATTGTCCTAGATAGACGTCAATTTCTAATGTACTTCGATACTATTCCACATACCTCCTCTATTCCATATCCCCTACATTTTTTCAACATTTAGTATTTTTAATTGTATTTTCTTCCTATGTGTGCTAGGAACTTCTAGTTATCATATTATAATCCACATTAAATATCCTCCAAGGCTATATGCTAATTATTTATTTAAAATGAATCCTTGAACAGTTATTTTCACATATGTAAATGGTATTCCATAACCCCCTGTTTTACTATATATATATATATATATATATATATATATATATATATAATGAAAATCGTCCCAATTCAAATTATTTTATGTTGTATGGATTTTTATCTCGTGGACTTAACCTCTACGGTCCCGAATTTTTTTTTACTGCACCAAAAAATTATTTCTGAATATTTTCTAGTTAGTTATATGTATTTTGTGTGCTAATAGCAATTTCATATTAAAATGTGCCATAGGGGCAGAGGGAGGGCATGTGCTCATTTGAGTACTTTAGGGGCGTACTACATATATTTATTGTAAATATAAAAATAAATAAAGGATGGTTTTGCTTGAAGTGAAGCAAGTATTAAAAGCCAGCTATCAATAAAGATTTAGTTGTTTTGTTTTGAAGAAAAACTATTTATTTTAACATCATTCATGATACATTCAGTGTGAGCATAATTACTTATGAGAATTTAGTTGAATTCACTGCATACCATAAACGACTTTTTGCAAATCTTAAGTGAAAAATCAAAAGTTAATGGCAAAAATATTGTTGCAATGTCTACAACAAATTATGCTATAATTTTGTGATGTATCTGAGCAAAATGAGGAATAAAGAAAATGTACTAGTTTTATATTTTTACCTTCAGTACCTTATAAGATAAGCTGCTAACATAATCATGTACATTCAATGTTTCATTAGAACAACTATGCATTTTACATCTCGAGAATAACTTTACCTTTGCCATGTGTAATAATATCTAGCATACACTGTTGTTTTCATAACATATAACCTTGCAAAACCCGGTAAATGGATTTACTTGGTGTGGAACGCAAGAGAACAACTTCTGTTTTGCAAGCAAAGGATAGCTTCTGCATTAAATCCTTGTTCTTTCTTTGCATTTTTCAAACCTACATCGATATTTTGGTTTACCAGGGACATGATCTGGCCAGTGATTTACTGAATCATACTTAACATGATATTGAGGCATAGGCATAACACTTTGTTCTATTTTTTTCACAGAAACCACATTACTGTTATTATTACTTGGTCTGTCAACTTTGGGACTAAGTGTCACGCTTTCTGGGTCAGACACTAATAGGGAATTAGCAATGTCTGATCTAAATTCTTAACAGATCAAAATCGTCTTTCTTGGTGTACCTGCAAACTTACAATCTACTTTATTCAAAATACAACAGCAAAATCCAAGAAATGAGTGTATACTCTTACAATCCATTTCTTAGTCTTAGTGGGGATTCTGCACTACGAAATCAATCTATCTTGCAAATCTACACCCCTATTTTCTTATTATAATGTTTTACTACAGACGGCCTAGGAACACAAAAATGATACTTATCTTCTTTGCTGTACCTTAGGACTTGATCTTGTGGTAAACTACCAAAAGCTGTAGAAAACAAGAGAAGACTCTTATTGTTCTTCCATTTAACTATAACTATTTTACCATCACTTCTACATACGACATCACTTTGCCTCTTACCATTTCCTTATCTCTCCTCAGATTTTTAAATGCTCTTCCTGTCCTATTTCGCATTACTGTACCAGTACAATATGCATTTGCCTCCAACACTTTTTCAGCAGTGGACACACTAGTAAAGAACTTGTCAGTATAAACAAATTTTACAGAATCTATTGGTTCAACTATTTTTTTTACAACAGCTCCTCCTACTCCATACACTTTCACTAACTCTTCAGGAAATGTATTTTTACCTGGATATTTCAAAAAATTTAAAACCAAACCATCACACGCTGCTAAAGCAATTTTTTTAATCTCCAAGGATTGGGCTTACAAGGAATATACTGCTTCAAACCTTGAGTTATTTTCTGTCCTGAAAAAAGTATAATTTGTTCGTCGATAGCAACGGACTTCTGTTTGTGGCAGCAGGTTACAACCGTGTTGTATCTCATTAACTATTGGCTTCACTTTCCAAATTTTGTCTGGTGATTCGGAATCATGAGACAAGTTATCTACAAATTGGAACATATTTATTTCTAAATGCAGTTAAAAGAAAACAAAACTTAAAATAGCTTTTGAAAGATAAAAAAAATCTAACAATATGAAAAGTATTCAAATGAGTACAGGGGAATAATATGTATACATAAGTCCCGAAGTACTCATCTGAGTACATGATAATTTTTACTAAGTTCTGAAATGTACAGAATTTCCAAATCACGAGTAATGTTTTAATATCAAGAAGTTTCTATTAAACTACAAGAAAATAATTTTTTATACCATACCTAAGGTAAATCAAATAATATACTCACGTTTTTTGTCAGGACTTTCAATCCCTTCCTCTCCTGCTGCAGCCATACTTTTGAATCTAACACTGTATCCTCAATGCTGCCATCTGATGGACCCAGATTGCACTAAATTTGTTCTCGAATGAGCACTTGAGAAGCAAAACGTGTAAGGGTGCGATTGAAATAAAACGACATATATTTACGTAATATTAAAATGAATGTACTCAAATGAGTACTGGGGGACCGTAGAGGTTAAGTTACAGATCAAACCATCGTATATCTAGCAGCTGCGGGTGGTACTATATGTTGCATAGTTGTGCAACATGATATTTTTAAATATAATAAGATATTTTTAAGTATTAAAGTAGTGTATCAGTAAAAATAAACCTTTACTCTTGCGACAAGACAGTATTGATGCATTTCTAAAAAAAATATCAATTAAAAAACTGAAGTAAAGAGTGAGATTTACATCTCCAGTTGCAGCGAGCATTGCCACTGGAAGCAGTAACATTTACCATATGGCAGCGAGCTCCTATCTCTTAGCATGGGGAAGTAAATTTATTCCTGCATCACTGCTATCTTCCCATATTGTCCGTTTCCAGTTGCACCTTGCCATTGCTACTGGTATGTAGTCAGCTTCTGTAATAGTTACGAATTCCTTCACTTAGCACTGCTTGACTCAATTAATAGTGTGAGTGAGATAAGAAGCTTGAAAAAATAAATTATTCACAAAACACAAATTCGCAAAGAACTAATGTGTGTTCATTGGTGGTAGTGTTTCTTCCAGTCATAATATTGAGGAAATTTTGCCCTCCCAAAGTTGGATAGCTTTCCCCGAAGCTTAGAAATTTGAATTGTTAACCAGTCCAGTCCCTTTTCATCCTGTTCCCGGACGAAAGTTTCTCGAAGGGCCTTGAGTAGTAGTAAGTAAAAACAAAATCAGCGGTATAACTTTCTGATTGAGAGAAGCGAGATTATGAATGACGGTGGTTTTATAGTAAAGTCCTAAGCACACATGTAGACACCGGCAACAATAGGTCAACGGTCCCTTGTATTGCAATATTGGTACGGCTTTTCGAAATACATGCTGCAATGTTTTAGATTTTCTTATTCTCTCATTCACTTACTACAGTAATTAATAAAATTTACTACAGCCAATAGAGTTATGAGATATGCGTCAATAATTATTGTATTAGAATCAGGGTTAGTCTGTCAGTTAGACCACCAAAAAATGAGAAAAATAACATCACAAAGACGGAAGAGCTGCAACCAATATAAAATCGATCAACATAGTCCCAGCAGTGAAAAATCATGTTGTCCACCTTGAGTTGGTTGCTTTCCCAATATGGCGGTCAAAAACAAAATGCTGACATCAATTCTTAAAACCATCATAATTCTCTCAAATAACATGTGTTTTAAAGTTATGAGATTCAATTACATAGTTTCCGGGCTTAAGGAATATAACATCATGCGTCCCCTTACCTTTTCAAATCCACTTTTAGCCTTGATTATATAAATAAAATTGAATCATGATATGTATGTTCGATACTGCGCTTTCTATCGGTCTTTTCGTTCCCCTAAACTTGCGGGTAGGGAAAAATTCTGCTGGCGTTTGTGGTCCTAAACATCGATTATGATTAAAAGAGGGGAATTATCAAAATATAAAATAATTCCGTATTTTAATTTTGTGCTCATATCAGTGCAGTTTTTAAGAATGTTTATTGCTTCAAGAACTGTAAAGTGTATGTTCTCTGCCAAGCAAGATGTTTTCCTTTTTTTTTTTTTTTGTGTTGTCATATTACCAGCCACGAAATCAGGAGATTCCAACATGGAGCACCAGGAAGTATGTCTAAAGAAAAACTGAAGTATAAATGCAGTCAACGAGAATTAATGTCTATGATGTTTCTTCCCACTCCTCTCAGTTAAGCAATTTATAACTAATCTCTCATCAATATTTTTATTGCCATATTCTAAAGGAGATGGTGTGAATGAATGAAATGTTGGAATGAAGAAAACAGGAGGAAACAGGGTAAACCCGAGAAAGCATACTTACACCGTGTTCGTCCAACACAGCGACAAGTGATCGAATCAGGGACCACAATTTAGAATCAAGGAAATAATTTGTGACACTGAAAGAATAATAACCTTACTATACACAGAAGTATACATATTAATTTTGTGGTTAAGAGATTGCTTGATTTCGTTTTCACAAAATTCCTTTAATTCAAAACTTGGTTACAGTTAAGAACTGAAATAAACAATACTTAATAACCAAACATACGTGTAATATGATGTAAAGAATGAATAGTAAACCAAATCAAATCAAACGAACATTGATAATAGCAGAAACAACTAGTCCTTGCAATCGCAGTTCGTTCTTTTTTCCTATTTTGAAATATACTGCTACCATATCCAAAAGAGAAATTTCTATATTCAGGTACTTTCAGCATCAAATTCGGTGATTTCGAGTTCACGGTTAATTCCCATTGATTGAAAACTGACAAATCATTGCAAATATTAATATTAATAAATAATTTCTCGAAGGAGATAAATCCCTACCACTGGTGAAATACCTGGATCTGTGTCTTTGGTGCACATGGTCCTTTGTTCGATTTACAGCGGAACGCATACAAAATAATGTCGAAATCATCCACTTTGAATAAACATCTGCCTTCTTTAGTCTAATTTGCTGGAGTGTTAAACTTTCGTTTCATTTTCGAACGAAAAAATAATCTTCGATTTCATGCTTCTTTATAGTAGAACATCAGAACAAAATAAGTATTTACTGAAAATGGACTGTTTGCTTCTTTTATTCATACAAAGAAATGATAACAAAATGCATGTTATGGGAGGAGAGAGGTGTTCATGTATTCTAAAGAAAATAAAGCGAAAAATACAGCAGTAGCGATGCTTGGTATTCAGAAAGATTTGGAAACCATAATTTCAGATTTCAATGAGGTCATAGAAAAGTTGAAGCTCCAAGAGAACGAAGAAAGACCTTCCATTTTATATAACATATAGTTTATTTAATTAAATAATTTTGTTTAACTGCGTGCATGAATATTTGCAATTTTCTCGATTCTTTCTTCTTTTTAGGTTACTCCATCATTAATGGCTCACAGCACATGCTATATATTTGTCTTATCTCTTGTTCAATAGCATGAGTGTAGAAGTTATATATATATATATATATATATATATATATATATAGATAGATAGATAGATAGATAGATAGATAGATAGATAGATAGATAGATAGATAGATAGATAGATAGATAGATAGATAGATAGATAGATAGATAGATATAGTGTATACATGTACCTTGATAGTGATTGTTTGAGAAAAAATGTAATAGTTTATATACAAACCAACATTAGAGAACATATTTTAATCAATAAATATAGAAACAAAATAAGTACGTAACTTTGATATTGGAACCGGTGCTTCCACAGATCAAGAACCGCTGCTTATATTTAACTTAGCGTAACCTATCACCTTTGAGATTTGTTCCGGTAAAGAGAAATACATTCTGATATATCTATGAATAGCTCAGTCCCGGAGAAACAAGACACTATCAAATTTAATGTTTGTTGTCGGAGGTTATTTACGTCAAGTAAGGTAACAAGATGTCATTGTGGTTAATTAGATTTCGTTGAATTTAAATAATAATGAAATTGATTTTAACAAGATTTTTCTTTGATTTACCATTTAGGAATATAAATCACTAGTTATTGTAATTTAAGTTCCATCATGTACCGAATGTTTAGTAACAGCGGTATATGCTTTGTAAAAAAAAATAAAATTTTTCATTTAGAAAAAGAAGAAGAAATTGACGATATACTGAGATGATGTAGATAGTTGGATATAAACATATGTCATGGTAATAAAGTTCGAAATAAAAATATGTCATTGTAAGTTATTTACATAATGAGATGGTTAAAACAAACAAAATGAAGTTGTGAGTTTGCCACAAGAAGTGTTAATTAAATTTGAAGTAGAACACGAATATGTCGAGAGCTTGTTTAGTTTTAATTAGAAATTACCATCGAGATTTTAAACGAATGTTCTTGCATTAGTTAATTGTAGTCGTGTATTCATTACAACTTAAAATATGGTAGTGGTTTACTTTTGGAGCAACACACTTTGAAAAAATTACAGAAATAAAACAATACTTTGCATGAAGAAACATGTTTATAAAGAACAAATTTCTGCAAGCGATAGAATTAAATACAAAGTAATACACCTGTATTTTAGGTTTACAAGGGTATGGTTACTAGTGTAAAATCATTGCAGGTGCTTTACGACGGAAAAAATAAATGAATGCACATGAAAGGTGACTGTATTAGACACTATATTCCACTGGCACTGTGTTTATCCACAGTGCACACAAACTATATGTTATGT
Organism: Thermobia domestica; assembly: GCF_964235325.1. Taxonomy (NCBI): domain Eukaryota; kingdom Metazoa; phylum Arthropoda; class Insecta; order Zygentoma; family Lepismatidae; genus Thermobia; species Thermobia domestica. Next base: position 47,357,606 of record NC_137470.1, on the reverse strand, counting down.
TTACAAGTCGCGCGTTTATGAATATGAAACCATGACGAGTGTTAGTGAAACTGATATCAACACAAAAATCAACTTGTTTCCACTACCATCTTTTACGCGTGTACACACCGTCGCTGACGCCCCTGTTTCCTTCGAATGCACTAACTCCTTGTCGTCTGGATTCCCGGCTTCGCCCTGCCCTGACTCAATTAGAAAGCATTCGTGCTTTTTGTTGGCAACCTAGCATATCTTGGTGAGTGCTTTTGCACTGTAGTTTTCATGTCATACATCCGAACATTGTATTTAAATGCAATTCAAAAGAGAATTTTAATTTTCCAACAATTAATTCTGATGGGCACCTTGAATTTTATATATGCCAAGTTATATGCCGCCCAGCACAAATGATTTAGGAGACAATAACAAGGAAATCGGTAAAAGAATTATAATTTTTCAACAATTATTTCGAGTATTGCACCAAAAGTAAATCTACATGTAAAATATAGCTATTCTACGTTAGAAAAGTTTGGATAATCTTCATTTAGATGGATAATATCTGAATTTTGAAATTAATAAAACACTGAACATGAATGTTTGAGTAAAATTGATTCACAGCCCTCAACCGCTTAAACCTTACCTCTTGATATTCCCTAATCCTCTGAGTTACTACTATGGTGAGGAATTTGGAAGTATATTTGAAATTGGTATGTACTCTTCAAAACCTGTGTATGATGACGTCTTTGCTATACTATAGTATATCAAACACATTAGAGGAGTAAAGTACTTCAAGCGTTAAGATAGAACATCTGCCACTGCTAGTGTTGAATTCAGACTTTTGTATAAGGGGGGGGGGGGCGAAAAATTAAGGTGGGCTGAGATTTGGATTGCAATAGAGCAGCAGGAATCTGTCGCAACCAAACTCGCGACTTGTTATTGTCTGGTCGGTTGCAATTACCAACATATTGCCATTTTTCCCTAATATTCGAAAGCGTTTGTGTGCGTTTCTATCTAATTTCCAAGTTTTTATTTAACTTCGACTTTATACGAGAACGCGGTTTCTTAATTAGAACAATTAGGTTGGGCAAAAAGAAGAACCTAATTTTTTTTTTTTTTAATCTTTACTTTTAAGACTTTTATTTTCGAAAAAAATAAATAGGAAAAAGCAAGTATTTCAGTGTATGTGTATAACTATTCTAGGGGGCGCATATATATTCCAGGGGCTCAGCCCCCTCTTGAACATGACTGAATTCAACACTGGCCACTGCTTAGACTGACGTGGAAGCAATGAAGTTGCGGTGATAGTCAATGGAAGGATTCCGCCTGAAAGATGTTGAATTCGAGCTGGACGCCGAAAGCATTAAATATAAGTGAGGCTTTTCCTTACCAGTTGATAGCTTCTGTGACTCAAGTTTAAGTGCTACTTCGTTTGAGTTGCCAGTGCTGCCATGAGATATCTTTTGAGAAGTGTATGTTCTCATGTGCTGGTTGAATCCTTGTGTTGATACCATTCTCTCCATCTTCCAGGAGGAATCGTTCCATTGACTATCATTTCTACATACCGACATCACAACTTCCACGTCATCCTGAGCAGTGGCAAATGCTCTTTTCAAACGCTTGAAGTACTATGCTCCTCGAATGTGTTCGATATACGATAGTACAGCAATAACATCATCATACACAGGTTTTGGTGACTGCATACCAATTTCCAATTTACCTCAAAATTCCATACCATGGTGAAACATATTGGTAACTCAGAGGGTTATGGGATATCAGGAGGTTAGGTTTAAGAGGTTGAGGGCCCTGAACCAATTCTACTCAAACATTCATGTTCATTGTACTACTCATTTTAAACATAGATATCATCCATGTAGGTGAAGATTACACTAGTCAACAGTGAAAATGCTTCAGTGATGAAAGTAACCAATTCTTACTAATTTTAGAGTCCTGATAACGAATATGAAATAAGTTTTTCAAGATTGGTTCAGATTTCAAAGAAATACGTTATCACCAGATTTGATCCGGTGCGGAAATTAAGGGATCGTGGCAACAGAGGTGTATGTTTATTTCAATAAACTTCCATTGTTTTACGATTAGCTTTATTACTATCCCTCTCGCACGCAGTTCATCTCTGACTAAGAAACATCAACAACATCACGGTGTAGTTTGTATTGCAGAGTTTACCAAAAAAAAAAATATTGTGTAAGGTTCTTTTCTAGTTACAATTTACCATTCCGGACGCGTAAATGTGTTAACAATGCGGATTTTTTTAAAGTTTACCGCCAAGTAACATTTGCCAATTAAAAACAAAATTTCACACATATCATAAAGAAAGCATATCCCCTGTACTTTCTCTGTAAACTGGAAGATATGGACAAGAAGTGGGCACCACTTATTTCTTGTGATACTTATTGTACAAACTTGCAATACCGGCTATATAAAAAAATATTCATGCCGTTTTTAGTTCCTATGATATAGACAGAGCCGCCAGACCATACTTCAAACTATAATTTTTGCATTGTTTCTCCAATTGAAGGTATATCCAAATAGAAAAAAAGTGGACTATTATTTATCCCAACATCTCTTCTGCTATTCGTCCTTTGCCACATTATGAAGAACTAAAGGTTCTACAATTTCCTGTATCTTACTCCACTATTTCATACAATGAAGAGCAAGAGGGGGACAAACTCGATCCAAGTATATCAAATCCTGTTTCAGATTCCTCGTCAACCACCGATCCTGACTTTACAACCAACATTTCATCATCTATTTGCCATATGACCGCTCAGCATTAATTAAATGACCTTGTAAGAGATGTAGGGTTATTAAAAAGTAGCGCAGAAATACTGGCATCCAGACTCAAGCAGTGAGACCAATTAACGAGTATGTTAAAATATCCGTGTATCGGACAGGTCAGAAGTCCCTGGAAGTGCATTTCTCAATGGCGAGTGACATAGTATGTTGTAAAAATGTAACTGGTCTTATGACTAACTGTACATGGAACGTAATCTCGATTAATGGAGGTTGTTCATAGACGCACCAAAACTAAGTCTACAAGTGTGTTAGTGAAGAGTGAAAATGTGTTGCTATCAACTCCAATCGATTATGCAGTCCACTGGAAGGAGACATGCGCTAACATAGAAAAACTGCTGAAAGCCATTATTATAAAATATAATTAATTTGAGTATTTGTGGTGAATTCATAGTTCTAGCCATATTTCTTGGCCTGCAGCTCGGCTATACAAAATATAGCTCTTTTATACGAATGGGATAGCCGTGATAAGGATTCCCACTACGTGAAAAAATACTAGCCGCATCGTAAACTTTCGGGCCAGAAGCAAAGAGCATTGAACATGTTCATTTGATACATTCATTACAAATTAAATTGGGTTTAATCAAGAACTTCGTTAAAAGTATCAACTAAACATGTGATGGCTTCAAATATATTCCACTTAAATTTCCATAAACTACTTAAACTAAAATCAAGGAGAGAATATTATTTTCCCTCAAATTCGGCAACTCCTCAATGATCCTGAATTTTAAGCAATGCTATAAGAAGAAGATTGCATGAGAATCATTCCGAAACATTTCTTTTGAGGGGCAGGGAACGAGCGGTCTCAAAGCTATAAGGAATTAGTGGAGTAGCTAATATTCTCCTACAAAGAAATGAGGTGTAATGTGTCATTAAAAACGAACATGTAGCACTCCCACATAGATCTCTTTCCAGAAAATTGGTAGCAGTCAGCGATGGACATGGGGAACATTTCCATCAAGTTATATATACGATGGAGAAATGATATCAGAGCCACTGGTGCAAGTCTATGCTTGCCGATTATTGTTGGACAATCGCTAGAGATGTTTCAGAACCACAATACAAGCGACAGACAAAGAGGCGCTATCTGTAATATCCATGTAAGTTATGTTTTTTCACTTGCATTCTGTATAGTTTTAATTTCTTGCTAATTCTTTAATATTCCTTGAGAGAAATGCTGTTCCACGAACACATATAATTAATTATCATACTAGAACCTATACGCGTGCTTCAAGTGACCTTATGTCTCATGTATAGAAGGTCTAATGTTATAATAAAATACAGTTCCCACTCTTTACATACGAACATCACTTTATGTTATATCTCTATTTCCCCTATATGAAATTTGGTATTGTCAAGTAGAACTGATATTTTTTTTTCATCTCATAACTGTTGTAGATATTACAATGAAGCTTGGCACACACACATTACACATAAATCCAGTAGTTTTCAAGATATATTACATTTGGGTATCTGTAGCTGGGGCCGCACCAGGGGGCGTTAAAGTTGAAAAAGGGATTTTTGGACGGAATATTTCCAATTTTACTCCAAATTTCCCTTCTCTCGTACATCGCACACACATTGTCATGAAACTATCTGAAAGCCTGTAGTTGAAAGCCTGAAAGCCTGTTGAAGAGAATAACGTATAAGTCATTATACGCAGATGAATAATACTGTTTGGATTCTTTTTATTTTATGTCTCACTTTACCCTATATGAAATTTGGTATTGTCAAACAGGACTGAAGCATATTCTTCCTGATAACTATCGTAGATATAACAATGAAACTAGGCACACCCATTACGTATGAACCATAGTAGTTTTCAAGGTATTTTATATTTAGGGACCTGTAGCCGGGTTTTCACCAGGGGGCGCTACGGTTGAGAAATGGATTTTTGGACGGAAAAATCTCAATTTTATCTCAAATTTCCCTTCTGTTGTACATCAAGTACACATGGGCATAGTACCATTTACAAACTTGGTTTATTCTAAAACGAATGACTTACGAACCACAATACTCGGATGAACAATTCTGAAGCAGTATCTACTTAAGTGAATATCAACATAGAAAGTGCAAGAATCTGAGTGTTTACACTACATAACACATATCTCTGTCGATTGCATTTAAACTCAAACGAATTCAGCATTTGTATTATCATTTTCGTATTAAGCATCCTCTTTTGCATAGGAAAATGTACTTTTCATTTCCGAAGCATGAAAAAAGTTAAAATTTCTTGTCCAGTGTTATGGAATCTTTTCTAACGTAGAATAGTTATATTTTAAGTTATAATGAATACACAGCTACAATTAATTAATGCACGAACATTCGTTTGAAATCTTGATGGTAACTTCTAACTAAAATTTAGGAGCTATAGTCATAATTGTCGTCCTTCTTCACATTGTAATTAATGCATCTTGTAACTAACTCACTACTTCATTTTGTTAAATATATCAATCTATATAATCAAGAGGACATATTTGTTTGTCAAAATAGAGATATATTTCATGAAAATCATCCGAACAAAAATTATGTTATATTTTGTGTATTTTTATCTAGTTAGAAATTAACATCAGTTACAGATCAAGCTATCGCATCGTATGTTAATCACAGATGTAGTAGTTGCTCATATTTACGCCCAGCAGTTCTGTGTGTTCTAATATGAATTTATGTTTATATGATTTAGTCATTGCAATAGACAAATGATTTCTGCATAATAAATGAATTGTTGTTAGAGGACACAAGATGTATCGCAGCTGAACAGCACGTAAATGTGGTACTTCATTATTTGAGTTATGTATGTGTACGGTGGAAAATGTTTTCTCCGTGAAGGCTTTTGAAGGATTTCAGAATTCGTTCCACTGTCTTTATTTATTAATATTTCACAATTCAATCGTTTATTTAAGAAACCCGCTGAATGCACTTTTTGAAACTTTAGGGAAACGAAGAAACATCATATCTCTGATAATATAAAATTTGAGGCTTCCACAAAATTTGTAGTATTAGTTAATTTGCTAGCGAATTGGATGACGCCTGTAACTAGATTATAATAGTTTTTTTCGTAATTAATAAAACAAAATACATAAACATTCAGTTAACGGGTTTCTGTAATAAAACTAGTCGTGTTGGAAGAAAACGTAAAGTTTGCAAGCGAAATAACAACATTTTCTGTTCTATTCTGTTTTAAAACGAAAAACACAAAGTTATTAACTATGCTTATGGATTTGAGTATCAAATGAAATTTCGGAAAATGATTAGAACAGGAATACCCATAGTAACAACGGTAATCACATTATCAGTTTCCTATGAAAGACAACAGGATTCCCTTCTAAACTACTATGTCTGTCTGTCTGTCTGGAACTACCCATCTTCATATTCTCTGTCAACGTTAACACATGGCTTCTGTGGTTGACCAGTGAAGGATGTCGCAGAAATCTTCATAGCCTGTAGTGTAGTCACTCAGGTTGACCAGGTCGTCATTTATTTGGTATTGTTAGGTAGCTTTCCAGAAGGGTAAGCTTATTCTGAACTAAGTTAATCAGCCTTGCAACTCGAAGGATTTGTAGAGACATATTTCTTTTTTCTTTACTAGAATAAGAACTCCAATGATTCTTATCTTCTACTTAGAAGTTTTGTATCTTTTAAATGAGCGTGACGTTTCACTGGCACCAATATCACCTTAGTTTTTTTTTACCCTACGTTTTACTTCTTTTACTTCTATCAACGTTTGCAAATATATATGTTGCATGTTTTTGTATATAATACATAGACATAATTCCACTTGTTATGTTTCTTTTATCACCAACGGATAAACTGCATTTCCCTGGCACCAAATTTAATCTGGAATAGATTTCCTTGACACCATACCACCTTTATAGTTCTCGTATTCTTCCCTCTTGACTCTTGCCTTTCGTAAAACATTTCGTTGGTATTTGCCTTCATTGGTGACAACACGTATTCTTTTTGCTAGAGGTTCATCGTCAGAACTATGACTAGATATTGCAATCAAAAAACGCGGGAAAAGTATGTGCAACTTATAACAACACTATTCTAACCAATACACAACACTTCTCAATGATGACTGTTGGAAAATGTCATCAAAGGAAGTGCATTGAAACAAAAACGCAATGAATTTCGCTAGCAGTGCACTGTTGCCAAGAGGCGTAAACATTAGCTTTATTGCAGAAACACGTTTTGTGATATCACTTGGTTTTGCATGTCGTCGACTCAACACAAGGTTCTCAAACTTGCTCCTGAGCTTGCTAACGTTGTCAGGTAAGCGAACCAAAGTCACCTGAGTCAAAGTATTTTACTTACTTCTATATTCATTACTTCCTTTCTGTAACATCGTGTCGTGGGTAAACGAACGAAACGGACAATGACTTGTAGTAGCCTGACTATGAGGGGCCAATGAGGTCAAACCAATTGAGAGAAGCAATTGATCTAACAAAGCAAATTAAAAGCATCGCGTGTGAGACTGATAAAGGGTAAAGGTTCTAAAGGTCGCTACCAATGTTTATTACAAATTACAAATACAAAGACTTCCTCTATAACAGCAAAGCAATAATTAAATTATCTTTCGATGTAAAGTCAGCTAGCGACATACAACAGAATATAATAACATCAGTTGTTAATAATATCAGGCAGTGAAATCTTGAATGCTTCTTGGCTTCCATTAATGACTGGTTGAATTTCCAGATGAAATAAAGATGTCCTAGCTCATCCTTACTTCATATCCCGTAACATTTGTATTCTGCAGTCAGTCCTGCACAAGCCCTGGCGTATTTCGCTGAACCATGCTTGGTATTGATTTAGTAGACATGGAATCACTAATACTGATATTTCACTTACAAAACAAAGTGTTCCTAGACAGACACGAAATAAAGCATACATTGCTGTAAACAATCGGCAATGTTCAGAGTTAGCACGGTACTAATAACGGATTTTTACCTCTATTGAAATAATAACGTTTTTCCACGAAATCTTCCCGAAGCAAACAACACTAGCACAGCGTTGTCTCCCGGAGTATTCGTCAAATCGCACTTCTCCAAGACCGTGGCACATATTATAGGCATGTTTTGGCAGATTTCGTCGGAAACATCCCAGTAATTAACACTTCTCGTATTTAGCTGCACTAGCGTATACAGATCTAGTTACCTTATTTTCTTTAAATAGAGGTTCGAGGTCCCTCGTGGCTAAGGGGTTAGCGTACGCGCCTTTGTCGTGAGAGACCCGGATTTGATTCTTGGCGGGAGGTAATGTGGTTCGCATCCCATGTTAAGCTGGAGGTTCAAGTCTCATATAGTCTCGTTGCTGATGAAGACGCTAAACTGAAAACCAAATTAAATCAAAATCAAATGCAGGTTTAGAAATAGAAGAAAGGCGAATTCATGTTGCATCCTAAAACCTGTCATAAAATAAAAGAATAAATACTATTGTATTGTTCTAGAAATGTATCAATTGCTGACGCAAATACACAACATTCAGAAAATGTGCCATGTTATACCAAAGTACAAGAAAGGGAGGACCGTTTCAATAAATTAAATAATAATAATAATTTATTCAATTTTCGACTTGATATCAAACTTTTGGGTTTACTAGAAGTAAAGTTTCGAAAAAAAGAAGTCGCAAACGCCTCTGCAGAAGGAAAACATTGATTTAGCCAGAGGCAATGAAAGTCATTCTATTTTTCCTTAATTCTCTTCTTTTCTCATTTTGTTGTCGAGAAATTGGCCGAAGAATCTCATTCTTTATAACCAGATGATGAAAAAAATTCTTAAATTCATTGTTATGCAAATTTCACAACCTTCAGAAAAATATCAGTTGTGTAATTTTGTGGAAAGGTAATTTGTATAATTAAGATATTTACGTAGAAAATCAAATTCAGTTCAGAGGTTTTGGCTCTTTCTTCCGAACCCTTTTCCTTTTAATTTGAAAGAAAAAAAATTATAGAAGTTTCAGTGACGTGTAGCGTCTAATCCCTGACTAATATTTGCAAAGCAAAGTCGCTTCGTTCTGTTTCCTGTTGTTTGCTTTTAGTCGATGAAGTCTGAAAGAAAATCCAGTTACCAATATTTTTTTATATGTTTCCAAATTGCTAATAGGAAAAGTAAACTCCTATATTGGTTCTGTAGCCCACATGCTGGCAGCGTTTCACAAACTAACATGATAAAAATGACAGAAGGACGTAATGACGTAACTATAAGTTAACATACTTTAACAAAATAAAATATACCAATAAACAAAAAGAGACATTTTTTTCTGAATTTTATCTTCCCCAAATATTCCTGAAATAAATTATTCGTGACAATTCGTCCAGCAAAAAAAAAAAAAAAAAAAATTCATTAGCTGAGTACTAGAAAAGTGATACTATGTTCCCAAAAAAGTTGATTTGTTGTTTTTCTAGAGTGTAAAAAGATCTCAGTTTTGTTTCACCAGTTATAATATTAATATTAATATTAATATTAATATTATTATTAATAATAATAATAATAATAATAAGAAGAAGAAGAAGAACAAACGATTTTATGAAATAATGTAAATATATGCTGTAAATGCAATATATATATAATGGTGGAGCGAATTTTTTTTTTTCGAAATGTGAATTTGGATAGAGGGCAAAAGTTGCACCATATCATAATACTTTACCATAGAAAATTTCAGCTCTCTGAAATAATTTTTAGCCGGGGCGTAAGGGGCCTTAAGTTGCGATTTTGTAATCCAATTTACATTTACTATCTAACTATTTGGCAGATCTTTCCTGGAAGCAGACTGTATGTTTAGTGTAGATAGGGTGCAAAAGATGCATCCTGCATCAGTAGATAACAACAATAACTTTTAATTCACTAAAATTATTTTTAGCCGGGGCGCAATGGCCCTGAGATTTGGGAATAATTAGACGAAAAGTGATCAACTATAAGCAATTTGCTAGTTTACCATAAAGAAGTTTTCTTGCTATTTAGTAACAGTCTTTTTCTGGTATAATGAACTTGTTGGCCATATTAAGTCACTAGTATAATAGTTTGGTGGGTGGAGATAAGAAGGTACAGAACGAAATGAGGGCGCGCGCTCGTGCAGGTGCTAAAGTCTAGTGCAACTGTTTGGCAGCTTGACGATTGTTATTAGTGTGTTGTACCTGTGCTCGGGGCACGTGTCTGGTTAGCGGCCGTGTTGCTACGTTAATGATTTGATTAATTTTGCGCTTTTGTAGTTAGTGATGGCTTTATTATCTACCACTGTATTATAGCCTAACATCTCGTGTTTTTGTTTTGTGCTATAAAGAAAGATGGCAAAATCAACCAGGTAGAATATGTCAAGAGCACAAGAGATGTTTCGTAGTGCTAAAAGTCGCGACTGGTGGACGCTTCCAACTTGCGAAGACGTTATGGCATGTTATTTGATATATGGCATGTTATGGCATATGACGCGTCAGCAGCTGAAGGGGGCGAAAGTAAAGAACCATAAGAGAATTTGGTTTCCACGAAGGTAGCAGAAAAGTGGAAAACATTTGGTAGCGTGTTTCAATTCCTGTTGTTTCGCTCGGCTGTGTATCAACAGTGATCAACAGTTACCACAGAAAACGGAAAATATTTCTAAAATTGGCAGTAAGAGGGAGCATGAAAGAAGAAATAAATTACAAGAATTTAAGAAGGAGGGCAATAAACCATTTGATATAGCAGCTTGCAAGTGTTTAGATTTCACTGTGTGTCGTTGCACAGGACACTCAAAATGCCTGAATCGGAGAGAGTGTTTTATCAGACCAAAGGATAAATAGAAAAATGGTAATCGGTGGTATTGATATTACTGGGACAAAGAAAAGAGAAGAAACGAAAGCCAAAAAGCAACTAGCGGTCAAACTTTCAACCAGAACAGTACCAGTTACATTATTGAATTTTTAGACTCCTCATCATCTTTGGAAACAAAAAAAAGAAAAAAAAGCGAAGGCAATAAAGAATACGCTAAAGCTGGAGGAGATCCTTATTTTAGTTGGAAGTATCCTTTAAAGACAAAACAATCACAGATTAGATGCATTGAAATAAGAAAATTCTTCCCAACATTAGCAAAAGTGAAGGAGAAAAAAAATTGCAGCTATTGCTACTGAAGTTTTGGAAAATTTTAATATTGTGAGTCCAGAGCAGCTGCAAAACATAATTGATAGAAGTAAAATACAAAGAGAGATTGCGAAAAATCGTAAAAGTGTAAGAACTGAAGTGACTGTTAATAAAGAGAAATCTTGTACCATCTATTTTGATGGGAAGAAAGACCAAACACTTGTAATGTCCCGCTCCGGAAGTCATAGAGATATGAAGAGGAATGATCATTATTGTGTCCTTGAAGAACCGGATAATAAATATCTCAGCCATGCTTCTTTGACCGTTTCAGCATTAGCAAAGAATACTGCTAGTTCCATCTGCCGGGAATTACAAGAAAATAATGTGGACCTATGAGATATGGTAGCTATCGGCTGCGATGGTACTAATACTAATGTTGGGTCAAAACGATGATGATTAGAGTGCTCGAAAACCATTTAGAGAGCCCCTTGCAGTGATGCATACGATTATTGCACATAATTGAACTACTACTTCATCATTTACTGAAAGAAATCGATGATGTGACTACTGGTACTTTGTCTGGTCCTATTGGTAGATCATTGGTGAATTGCGAGACGAATCTAGTGTGTAGCTTCGGAAAGATTTCTTCAGAACTCTCTACATACCTAAACGTGCATCATCTCAGTTATGATCAAAGATATTTGTATGAAATATGACAATCCGTGATAAGAGGAGGCTGTGGTAAAAACCTAGTAGGTAAGAATCCTAGGAAACTTGCTCATACTCGCTGATTAACAATGGCTTGTAGACTTTCGCGTCTATATATATCAATGCGAAATTCTTCAGAGGAGCTACAAACTCTCGTTAAATTCGTAGTAAAGTATATGTACCAGTGTGGATCAGCATAAAACTGAAACCTCTTGCCAAATACGGAGCTAAACATTTGTTCTTGACCTTAAGACTTTCGAGATGTTTGTAAGAACCATACAAGACTTTTGTCAATAAAGTAATTTCCAGAAATAAATTCTATGCGAATTCTGAAAAAAAATTCCTATTGCCATGATTGGTGACTAGCCTCAGATCAGCTACGCAAATCCTTGCTACCGATAAAATCCTCCAATCCAGAAAACAATGTAAACGTGAAGCTCGTCCCTTCCAAGTGCCAGTGTTAAACTTCGAGGCTAGTAATTACACAGAAATGATAAACTAAAATGGGTGTAACAACATAACCGACAATACTGACTCATATCACAGATGACAAATTGCGAGAATTTGTTCTTGAGAAAGTACAAATATGGATATCCCTGAGTTTCCATGTTATAAGCAAGCAGTGGAAAGATTAGTGAAAATACTTAGTGAAGGTTCTTCGTCAGTATGTGAGCCAGGAGCGATTTCTTTATTAGTTCCAAATTTGACTTAAGAAAATACATGACTACTTTTCAGATAAAGTCGCAGTATTTATCTTGAAGACATGAATGAAATTTATGAAACATTCAATCTAATACTGGTGGATAAGTGGGATGGAACTCGACCGTAGCCACCTCCATGTGGTGAGTTCTTGGTTGATGTAGCTTGTAACTTAGAATATGAACTTCGCTAGCTTTAGAAATCTACCTGGACATGACAACAAATCATAATACCTTCAAATTACAGTCTCTTTCAAGCGAAGAGCTGCCTACTAATTATACAATGAACAATAAACGTGTATTTATTTACAAAACGTATCAAACGTAAGGCCCATTGCACTCCTGCTAAAGAATATTTTAGAGAATTGAAATTTTTGGTGGTAAAGTGCTACAATATGATGCAACTTTTGCCCTATATCCGAATTCGAATTTTTTTTAAAAAAAAAATTGGAAATTGGGCTCTTTTCACTCATTTATAAAATCTATCAAACTTAAGGCCCATTGCGCCCCGGCTAAAAATTATTTTAGAGAATTGAAATTTTGCATGGTAAAGTACTACGATATGATGCAACTTTTGTCCCTTATCCAAAATCGAATTTCGACAAAAAAAAAAAATTGGTCTCTTTTCACTCCACCCTAATATATATATTAGGGTGGTCCTTAATTTTTGATTTCCGAGTCTTTTTGGACGAACCCTTTAAAATGGTTCCATATGGGACTAAATTAATACAGGAGAAAAATTAGATTCATTGAATAATTTTAAATGGTGCCTCAAGAGACCTAAAGTTTTGAATCCGATTACAATACGTAGTGTATAGAGAAAATATGGAATAAAATCTTGTAATTTTGAAACGGATTAAGGAAATTGAAAGATGTTTTGGATAATGGAGCTAGAGGAAGATACACATCTAATTCTGTATAGCATTATGATGGCAGTCAAGTCCGCCACCTTGAATTCGAGTCAAAATTTTCAAATAAAAAGAGGGTCATGTGACATATTGTTCTGAGGTAGCGTTTCATCAGAAGCAAAAATCTGGCATTATTTTGAAGCTACCTATAATCATGTAAGAGTTATTGCGTGTGAAAAGATTTCTCCGAGGAAATGTGCACGATTAGCTGTTAAGGAAATTGAGGTATTGTGACAAAAAGCAAGAATCCTAGTAAGAAATACCTAACGCAGTGTTGAGAAGCTGATTGCATTGTATGAGAAATGGCTATCATTACAGAAGAACAGTAAGCTGTAGAGTAAAGTGCAAGTGCAAAAAGTAGAAGGCTTCTTAAATATCTTGTCTGATTTATTTCATATAGCCTGTGCTAATCCTCCAGGTATTATTAAAATCAAGGAAGATAGTTTATTTTGTCTCAAAGACTGAAGGGACGACTTAGTATCATGCTTGGTAAACACATGATTCTGGCGTGAAAATAACAAAAGGGATATGCACGGCTTCAAAAGAAAGTGGAACGCAAAAGAAAATGCATTTCTGAAAATGATTTGCTTAAACTTTATACACCAAAAGACATGGAGCTAAGCAGTTAGGAATCCAGTTGGGAATGTTAGAAAAAATGTTAAAATAGGTGCATGTGTGCCTGGACCCTTCAAGGGACGTAAGAGGGGAAAAACTAATTTTTCTTACTCCAAGAAAAAATGCTGTTCTTGATCGATACAAAGTCACTGATAGAGCAGCAATACATATTCTGACAGCGACGGCAGAAGTATTAAGCCATAATGTAGACGGACTAGTAATAATAAATAGGTCTTCCTTTCGCCGATGCCGGGAGAAAATCCGTTTCCAAGTTCCACAGGACCACAAAAAAAATCAGAGTGCATCAAGTGCGTTAGTTCTGCATTGAGACGGAAAACTATTGACGAATTTGGCAGAGAGACTATCGAGAGGTTATCAATAATTATAACAGGAGATGGCCATGAGAGGCTAACTGGTGTTCCCATTTTGTCATCATCAAGAGAAGAACATAGTGCTTCTACTATAGTTCAGTCGCTTGAAGAATGGAACTTGATAAATTTCATGCAGGCAGTCTGTTGTGGGCCATGTCAACGGTGCTTGCATTCCACTAAAGCAGGAGCTCCAAAAAATCTTCTATACCGTCCTTGTAGACACCGCATTTATGAACTGGTTTTAAAATGTGTATTTGATAAGTGTTGTGTTACGTTTACATCTGGATCGGTCTAAACTATACTGTACTAACTTTATTATAGGAATTGGCGACGATGATTATATAAGGAATAATATTTCCGATGTAAAAAATGAAGTGTTAAAATTTGTTATCAAGCTTGTAGAAGCAGGACACCTCAGAGAAGATTACATTGAATTTTTAGAATTGATCATCATATTCTTGGATGACATACCTTCTCCATGCTTTTTTCTTTAGATTGTCTGGAGTAATTCACCATGTAAGATGAATGGGAAAAGCAATCTACTGCTTAAATATATTTTTCTTTCGCAAATAATTTTGTTTAACGAAGCAAATAAAAACGGATCTTTCGAGAGTACGCACTTTTTTTCTGATACGACTATATGTGCAATCTTGGATTATATGTGGTCAAGTATCCCATTCACCATTACAGGAACTACAATTTTCGAAAGGTTCGTACAGTTATTGACAAATATGTCATGTTTAATTAATTATTGAATTACTAAAAAAATTATTGCTCTCTTTTTAAATTTGATGACTCTGCATTCAAATAAGAGAACAATCATAGCAGAAGAGGTTATGTCATATTTAATTAATTATTGAAATATTAAAAAGAAAACTTCTCTATATGAGTGTATAATTAAGAACATTTCAATAGTGTTGTACTGAAGAAAATAACGTTAGACGTCACAAGACAAACAACTTTCAAAAAGAAACCCACAGCGAAAATAAGTTACAAAAACTGATTACGTACAAGTTGTTTGTCACATTTTCACTCTCTCAAAGCTAGTATAAAAGCTTGAAAATTTGGAACTATGGATCAATCTCAATCATTCTCTTATCTTCTCTACTCCGTCATCTTGCGACTTGCAATTGGACTTTGAAGCTTCGACGATGATCGTCTACATCGAGCTGAGAGAGAGAGACCTCCTAACGTTAAATGTTAAGCTCTAAACCTTTTGAATAATCAAGTCTCTTTGAAGAAGTAATTTCTTCTGGCAGTCTCCTGCTAAGGCCTCAATGATAACAACTCTTAAAGCTAAATTTATCATTGATTAGTGAAATTATATTGTAATACCTTGCTGACTTTTTGAGCTCACTTAATATTTGATATTTGATAGTATCATGTCTGCATATATGTAATAACGATATAGACATCTTTGTAATAAACATATACATTGAATTTCCTTCTCTTTGACATCTACTACTAATTTATCATTTAACTGTTATCTTGAGTAAAAGGATACTAACCACTATACGCATTTATATCTAAGACTAATTAGCATTTAATTATTAGATAAACACTACGAAGATAAGTATGTAAGTTTCTCTTTAAAATTAAACAATAATATATCCAACGATCCTAAAAATAGTGAAATAGGAACTACAATTTTCCAAAGGTTCGTATAGTTATTGACAAATAGATGCTTAATTATCTGAAGTGGCTCTTTCTAAATTTTCTCCCCATCTCTAGTACTTGACGAAAACACGCAGCGTTGCAGTTTTTGATGATGAAGTTAGCATAATTGAAAAAAAAATGTTGATGGAATTAAAACTGTAAGGAGAAACCGTGAAACAGCTAAGAAAGTTGACGCAAGAGGTGATACGATAAAAATTATTGTGAAAAGAGAAATAAGTGATTTCGTTACAAGCACAAAATTTTCCTAGAGAGATTTAAATTACCCAAAGTTTTTCTTTTCTTGAGTTGGATCTAATTTCATGATCAAATAACAGTGACTAACTTCAAGGAAAGACAATAGCTAAATTCATCCACGTAACAAACGATGCAGCAGAAAGTTAAACTAATAGAAGTTTACAGCAACGTTTTTACGAAACATGAGGAGCAGAAACAGTTTCTTTTCCAGACAGTGATGGCCCATAGAAAATCTTTTCCTAGATGTGACAAAAGTGAACTATGTAGCAAATAAGGTTGAAAATTTACCATAAAGCTGCTACATAAATAAGGGGTATTTCAATTTCTTCCAAGTTGTAACGTTTCATTTTCCTCATAATGGTCTATTTATAATCTTAATGGAAACTTATTTGTATTTCATAGCGAAACAAATATTTAACTTTCTCTAGCAGTTTGTTTCAGTTTGTAATAGACTTCGAAAATTCTTACAAATCTATGATCCATAACTACAATAAACTAACATTACATCGAAGCATTTCGTTTTTCAGACCTAATAACTCTTACACTACTATAAATAGATTCAAAATAATGCCAGGTTTGCGCTTCTAGTGAAACGCTACCTAAAAACAGTATGTTACACGACCCTCTTTCTATTTGAAAATTTTGACTCGAATTCAAGATTGTGAACCTTAACATGGCTGCCATGATAATGCTATACAAAATTAGATGTGCATATTCCTCTAGTTCCATTATCCAAAACATCTTCCCATTCTTTTCTGCCGTTCCTGAATTATAAGGCTTTAGTCCAGAGTTTCCCTATATACAATGTAACATTATTGTGATCGGTAGAGCATACCCACATTATGTTTTATTTTTTCTTTAATCATGCCTTATTTTTTTCAAATTATGCTTTATTGTTAATTTCAACCATTGTTTTAATTACGTTTTTATAATGTATAATATTTACTATACATTAAGTTCATATTACTACTACATAAATATACTACTACAAATTACTGACAAAATATATGCCATGTTCTGTGATTTTTACCTTCTGTTATCGAGAAAAAACAATCGTCACAGTGTTGCTAACATGCAAACCGATAAGTATCTCTAACAACAAATGTTAAACACTTGAGAGAGAGAGGTAGATAGTAAATGTAGTAGAGAATAAAAAAAATATATAATATGTTTCGGTACAAATTTAATATATTTTGAATTGCTCTTAACAACCATAATAAAAAGCCTTTTTTTTAAAATGTAATGGCTGTCCATAAGAAACGCAGAGATTGCAACAGTCATTTTAAGTCCCGCCCCAACAGTCACCTTACAATTTGAAAACATGGCGGCTAAATGTAGTGCTTCTGTTCAGTGTCAAGTTATGAAACATCCAAAAGGAAAACCATTGAAGAGCGGGAAAAAACGAATTGTTTTAAAACGTGTTCAATAAACTACTGGGAAACAATCATACTGTGTTACTGAATGACATAGTGAAATAAACGGCAGAATATACTGGTGTTTCTGAGTCGAGTGTTGTGAACGTACGTAAAGAGTTCAAAGAAACGGGGTTGTTGAAAACACCGGGTAAAAAGAGAAACAGACTGAAAACAGAATTAGTGAAGGCGGATGACTTTGTGAAATGTGCTATTCGGAGCAAAATTCATGATTTCTTTCTAAAAAATGAACCTACTACACTAAACAAAATTTTCAGTTCTGTAAATAATGACCCTATGTTGCCTAGTTTCAAACGAACTACGTTCTACACATTGTTGTTGGATATTGGTTTTCAGTCTCTCAAGAGATATAAATTGAACGTTATTTTAGATAGGGAAGACATTGCATTATGGCGAAGACGATATTTGAGAAATATTCGTAAACACAGAGCGGAAAATAGAACCATATGTTACTTAGACGAAACCTGGGTGAACGAAGGTCACACTACATCCAATGTATGGGCAGACACAACTGTATATTCTAAAAAACAGGCGTTTTGTCTGGAAAATCAACCAGCCTAAAAAAATCCTACGGGCAAAGGAAATAGACTAATAGTTGTTCATGTAGGCAGTGATAGTGGATTTGTAGATGGTGGTGCTCATATCTTTGAATCTAAGCGCGGTGGGGATTACCATGATGACATGAATGGTGACGTTTTTCGTGAATGGTTTGAAACAATATTGCTTAAACTTGATCCCGGGTGTGTTATTGTAATGGACAATGCTTCATACCATAGCGTAAGGCTCGAACGACGTCCAAACTCCTCATGGCGAAAACAAGAAATAATTGAGTGGTTAACAGCAAAGAAAGTTCCTTTCTCAGAGTCCAATGTTAAAGTGGAACTACTGAATAAAGCTAAAAACATTGCTCTCAACAACGAAAACCTATATGTAAACCTATAGCAGACAGCATCGCAAAACAGACTGAGAGAATTATTGAGAGACTGATCCCCTACCACAGCAATTTGAACCCGATAGAAACTGTGTGGGCGTTTGTTAAGGGTTTTGTAGCTAGAAATAATACCACGTTTAAGTTACGTGACGTTCGGCTGCTGCTTGAAACTGCCTCGTCTCAAGTGACACCAGATGTGTGGTAAAACACTATTCGTCATGTGCTGAAGGAAGAAGAGAAAATATGGAATCTGGACGGACTTTCTGACACCTTGGTGGATCGCCTTGTAATTAACATAAACAACATCTGATGAATCTTCTGATGAAGACATGTTACTGCGTTGAGCGATTCAGAAGAAACCTCAGATTAACGTGAGTAATTCATAATTATTTTATCGTTTATTTCTTTGAGTTGATAATAACATTTACTTATCGCCATTACTTAATTCAATTCAGTAGCGTAGCCAGGAGGTGGTTCCGGACACCTCCTCCCGAAATTTGGAAAGTTGTTAAAATTAAGCCAAAAATCGCGTTTTTCGCCCAAACATTTTCCAGGGGAGGAACCTCGGACACCCCTCCCCCGAATTTACCTTCTAGCTATACTTGCTTTATAACCGAGATATATCTTGCTTTTGAGATCGAGAAACGCATGGAAAAAGAACAGCTGACCGAAGCAGAAATCTCGCCGTGAAGCAGGTGCTTGATGCGGAGTGATACAAACTGTTTTTTTATCTCAGGTGTTTTTCTTACGTTGAATACACTTTAACAGTAGTACTGATAAAATTAAAGTCCACCATATTTACGTTCATCATATTTCCTATTAATACTTCTGTTTTAGTTCCTCTGAGCCACAAAGTTCTGCATTATCCAGTTCACATTTCTTACCAGTCAGTAGAGACCCGGCCGGATAGCTGGATTTGACCTGTGTCCCTTAAGCCCGGCCTGGGAACGTTCGCTGGGAGCCTAAACCGGCCTGAACTAGTATGTTAGGAACGGCTGGTCATCACGTGGAAAAATTTGATGTAAAAATTGGGCTGTTACTAGACATATGTCTGTGTAGATAGGTGCATTGAATAGTGTCATGCTCGTAGGGAAATAGGGTCATTTACCCAAGTGTTTATTTCCTCAAGTCTCTAAACCAGAGTCATTTCCTGCAGAGGTTATCTTTTTTTCTTAATCTGATGATCATCACCGAAACAGAAGGGATACCTGCTGCATTCTTAGCAAATATCAGAAAGAGAATGGGTGATATTTCGCTGAAGGCTATTATGAAATATATCCAATAGACAGGGTTGCAAAGTGTCAGATAAAATTGTGTTGTTTTTAAAAGTATGGTAAACTAAGCATAGTTGTTTCTGTGTTTAAAAACGCGGATATGAATGAAATAACAACCTAGTTTTCCCACTGACAGAGAGGTTTACTAATATGCAGTACATTACGAATATATTCATAATTCAATTCGGCTAAAAATGACACACAATCCCCTTTTCCAATGACTGATTCAATTCTACTATGCAGTATTAAGTTAGCGACACAGCATATCTGAACATTGAAATAGTAAATAATATTTGCACACTTTTTGAGTATGTTAAGTATTATTTGCATTATATTTCAATTTGGATTTATTAATTGTAACTAACATTCTTTCTTGTAACTTCAGTAAGGTTCATGAATGCTCTTCGTGCTCTCATATCATTAGCGTCCAACCTAGATAAACCAAAAGGTGCAAGTTAACAATAATAAAGGAATTTAGTATCATTTTTCGAAATAATTAAGCATATTTCAGATTCTACTTCTAGACTGAAACAATACACGGATACATCCCATTTAGGACTATTCTATAAGTGAACAAGTTTGTAAACAGAACGCTGCAGCCTAGCTGTTGCGCACCTAATCCTACATTTCCCCACTCCCTTCTCCGCGACAATGATGTTTTGCAGTGTTGCAATCTGCAGGGAGCGGAATGGTCTGAGGATTTTCTACGACATTTGAGTGTAAATGCTGTATATTGACTGTTTTAAATTGTTAATGCATTTTAATATTTTCTCTTTGAATATTAAAAGAATTAAGTACGATTAGGGGAAATAATTAAGTATTTCTTACCAACGTAATATATGAATTAAAACCGTTGGAAAAGTTCGAAATTAATTTTAATGAAAAATAAATAAACGATAGAACAGAACTCACCTTCTAAATGTTTTCCATTTCTCCTTCAGTTTCACTCTCCCACTCATCTGAGTCTGTATCGGCCGATGAATCTGAGTCTGAATCGGTTTCACCAAGTCTAATTATCGTACCAATGAAAAAATAATAACAAAAAGAGAAATTTTCCCTTCAGAAGGCGTGAAGGGATCGCCTCGTTGGAAAGCGTCACTGCTTACAGTGTATCCATGAGGTAGTCTGCACGGGCCCGGCCCGTGAATTAATAATATGAGGCTCGACCAGAGAGAGATATGTTTTAGCATTTGGGCCCGATCCCATGTGATAATCAAATGAGCCCGGAATAAGCCCGAATTACAAAAACTTAACAATTAGGGCAAAATTGTATTTTTTATTTGCAACAATTACATGTTTAATTTTGCAGTTTAAAAGCTTTCATGATTCAGAGACAACAAGGAAATAAAGGTTATCCTTGACATTTATATGAATTCTATTTTTAAAAAAGTCATTATATAAATTCTCATATAATAGGCCCTATAAACTGACATTGTCTTGAAGAAAAAAACAAGACAGGTTGTTCCCAACGCTCTGGTTCCTTTACAGGTAATTCAGTGTAAGAAGCAGTATTTTCCCTCAGACCAGGTAAGCATATTTATTTCTGTTACTTTTAGTTTCTTTTTTTCTCTATTACACAACTTTTCTCACAATTGCACAGTGATTTTTAAGTGTGGGCGTCTCAAGTTACAAATTTAGGTGTGCGTTAAAAGTTCTCCAGAAAATATCGTTGTATTATGCCCGAAAAGGTCCCGAAAAATATGATTGTTTATTTACAAATTTACGGGCCAAGCCCGGCCCTAGGCCTGAGCTCGTGCAGACCTCTACCATGAGGTTGCTTACCTACTAAAAAAAAGTAAGATTCGGACTTTAAACGTTCCCAATTATGACAGAGCTACAAGGGGCCGTGGTGGCTCAGTGGTAGAGCGTTCTCCTTTGGTGCGTGGGGTCCCTGGTTCGATCCCAGTTCGCGCCAAGTGTGCTTTGTGGTGGACAAACACCGTGTGCGTGGGTTTTCTCGGGGTTCTCCTGTTTACTCTCACTTTCTTCATTCCACCATTTCACTCATTCCTCATCACACCGTCCCCCTTAGCCTCGATGCATAATCGTGAGATGTTAAACTGAATATTTCACTCCATTTTATTATTACAGAGCTATGGTTAGAAGGAAACATCTTTATATAGGCCTATACAGAATGATGATTATGATGACGTGTTCTGCCTGAAGGCAGGTCTTTGACCTGCAGCAGCTCCCTGTGGAAGGTTAACCCATGGTGGTTTGCTATTGCCTTCCATGAGATGAAAATGACGTCCTAAAGACGAGGTCTACAGTTTAAAGTGAGATCCGAACCACTCGTATCCCCATCGAACCTGGGATGCCTTGATTACAAGACGACGAGCTTACACATTTATCCACCGTGAACACCCTGCTTTATAGAATAATAAACTTAAATTTATATTTTTACTGAATTGATTAGTGATGCGCACGACACAAATTTTGAAGTTGTCTCGACTCGAAACTATTTTGTAAAAGTGATATCTCGTCTCGAAAAATGTATGTTTCTATTTCAAGAATTTTCTATCGTCTCGAATCTTTTCGTAAAAATTATGTCTCGTCTCGTCTCGATCGTATACCTAGGGTGATGATTAAATCAAATATTTTAATTGTAACTGTGCCAAATATTTTGATAAGCACTTCTGGAAGAGGAACTAGCTGAAATAAAAGAAATCGTTGAACAAAGTTTTCTCTACTAGTTATCATTGTTATAGTTTTTTTTTTTTTTTTTGCACAAGTATCTTCAGCCTTGGAAGGAGAATAATTATTCATTCTTACTGAGAAGGATGGGGGCGCAAAATGTTAAATATTATAACACTTGAGACATAGTTTGTACTAACAATAGACTGAAAGCAGCTTATTTGTTGTCTTATATTGACAAAAATACTTTTGTCAACTCGTCTCATTGAAGTAAGACAGAAATATTTCCCTTTCATAAAGATGCGCCCCCGTTCTGCATTCGCCCCTGGTTCAGTATCGTAATGTTCTAGTAGGCTCGGCTGTCAGGTCAGTCTTTAATGTGGCATCTAGAAAATTAAGTCATTCGCCTTTTGGTTTCTCTTCGTTATAAAGCTTAATAACGAAACATACGTGAATATACTACCGTAGAATACGAAGAGCTACCACCGCAACGCATTTTCAAAAGCGGGATTAAATGAAATGGACCATTGATATGAGAATTACGAGTCGGTACTCTAACGCTACATGGTAATATTTATTTTAGCAGGTGATATTTGTTGTAACATAAGTTTGCTGAGTTAGTATCACTGGAACTTTCAAAGCCAGACCAGTGGATGGAAGAGTAGTGGGGAGGATGGCGGAATACGAAGTGCTCCGTAGCGATCTGCGCATCTTGGTTTGAAACTTGTCGAGTTATAGTGAACACATTCATCTATTCCTCTGCAAAGGAAAAATGGTATTTTTTTTTTTGTTTAATAAGTATTATATATTTTGTTTATGCCTTGTTTGCTAACTAGTTGAAAGGAAAAGGAAAGATGAATATCCGTAACTAGGAATTCTGAAGTAGGAAAAGTAGGCTCTTGCAAAATACAATTCTTCAGAACTTTACCACCAGCAAAAGGGCAATAGTTTTCTGTGTCGCTACATTCATTATGTATTGTATTGTTCAGAAATAGTGATATGCACTCATGTTCAAGAAACTCAGACATTCACTTTCGGAATCTGTGTTGGAGGGATTTCAGAAAACATAGGAGCATGTTCTTCATTCTTTTCAAGTTTTACGTGCATCAGTACCTGTTTCAACATTTCAGAGTGAATAAAGAAATTTCTGAAAAGAAAGGAATTACTCTGCATAATATTATAGCGTTTCTTCTTTGTCTTTTGGTTGAAATGTCTTTAGTAACAGTATATCAGGGGCGTATCTAAGGAGGGTTGGTGGGGGATGAAACCCATTGCAATAATATTTCATGGACTACTTAAAAAGAGTGGATTTCAGATTACTTTAATTTTGGAAAAGTAACAATCTTAATGTGTGGAGGAAGGTTAATTTATAGGCATTAAATTATTTTAACCGAATAGGGATATTTTAACCGAACCGTGAAGGAAATGTAGAGACGATTACTTCAAGCACCACACCATAATTGCATTGGACAGGAGACCTGGATGAGATTCCCGATTGTATTTTACACATTTCCAAAATTTTCCAGATTGGTGTTTTCTATTGCATAGTGTACCTCAAGAACTTTTAAAAGGGGCAGGTAAGATAAAATTCCAAATATTTTATTATTTGTAAATAAAGAAAGAAAATCAAGTTTAATTATTTTAGTTAAATAAACGAATAATGGGGAGAGAGAATATCGGGATTTGCTATTTAGAACCTGAATATCAAGGAGTGGAGGAAACATATGGAGAGTACGCGGGAAGAACGATGAAAGTCAATTTTCCTATGTAAAACAGCTAAAAAATGGTATCTCAGAAATGTAAAAATATGACTTTCATGGTTCATACCACGAACTATTCATATTTATGTGGAAAGGGGGAGTGTCAGGAAAATAGGTGAACCTCAACTCTACGAAGCATAACTGGAAGATATTATTATTACTATAGTTATTACATATCCCCTCCCTTTGAATATT
Source organism: Thermobia domestica (assembly GCF_964235325.1). Lineage (NCBI taxonomy): Eukaryota > Metazoa > Arthropoda > Insecta > Zygentoma > Lepismatidae > Thermobia > Thermobia domestica. The sequence continues at coordinate 47,333,336 of NC_137470.1, read as the reverse complement.
TCTGCCTAAGCCTATGCAGTATATATATTAAAATTTAACTTCTCTCAATTACGCTTAAAGGCTATGGGAGACATTGATGAATAAAATAAATTAATAATAATGCAAGAATGGATAGCATAAACAATATTTCCTAGAGAGACCATTCCCACGAGGTTTGTTTACCACAAAATAAAACTTGCACTTGCCGGGATTTAACAGGTCTCAACAGATGTGAGCTACTGTATGTACCACAAGTGTTGCTTGAAAACAAGATTTGGGAATATCTGATTTAGAAAAGATGAATATTGTTTTTGCATTTTTTTCCCCTCTGTATTGCCTAGAAATCTACAGGCAGGTTTTAGTTAAATAAACGAATAATGTACAATAATGATACTGTTAAAAATGAAAAAAAAAATCCCAAAATTGAATAAAACTAGTCTACACAGCAAGCTATCATGGTTTAATCAAAAGCAACTCCTGTCTAATCTATTACTTTTGGAATGCGAGAATTGTAATTTTTTGAGGGTGTTACATCCATGGTAAACTGGGAATCTCAGTGAAGACAACTTATGAAATTATTAGAACTGAACACTTTAAAGTCTTAAATTTCACACGTAGCAAAGGAAATTGTTTCTCATAATATAGAACATCTCTTCACCTTCTGGCAGAATTTATTAGACAAATCAATGTAATTGTAACTTTCCCTCACACTTCATCTAGGCTTGGAACTAACTATTTTCTATGTTAGATACAGAAAGTAGGCTGCTTAAAAGTTGCAGCAAAAACTACAATTACAAGATTTGTAAGCTATTTCCTTTGTCAAATAAATTATGTACATGTGAAGGAGCTCTTAAAAATTTTACTGGTTTACTCTAGGTTCTGATAAATTATGTACACGTGAAACAGTCCTCAAAAATATTCACTAGTTTACTGTAGTTTCTGATAAATTATATACATCTGAAACAGTCCTCAAGACAGTTCACTGGTTTTACTCTAGTTTTTGAATGTAAGCCATCTTTTTTAGAAACTTCCTAATATCTCTGTCAAATTCATATTCTGCGCACGTCCTTCTCATATTCTCATCTGATTTTACATATTTTGTCTTCCTCTTCTTTCTTTCCTTTTCTCAATTTCAGGTTAGCGACTCTAAATTTAGTGCTTGTCTTTCTCATTTAAACTAGTTTGAGATGTGTTTAAGCGTTTTCTGATATTTTAGTAAAAATAAAAAGAGAAGTGGTGGGGAAAAAGGGTAGGGCCTGCAATTATTATAATAAGATGACACCGTATATGTATTTTTTTATATCTGGCTTAGAAGGAAAGGAAAAAAGTGATGGTCACAATTACAATAAGATTTTCATATTTTTGGATCCCTGAAGGTTAGCGGCATGACACTTGGTATTTGAACTGAAATTCGGTACTCTATAGGTTCATGAGATTTGAATCCGTAGGCCGATTGAACGTGGGTTTGGGGGCGAAGTCCCCTGGTTCTTGGAATGTTCAGTGCATCTCGACTTTCAGGACGGTTAGTAGTTGAACTGAAATTCGGTATGCTTGTAGGTTTATAAGGTGAGAGGCACTAGCTGAACAAATGCAAGAGTCTGAGGGCGGAGCACCCTGCTAGTCGAAGTATTACAATTAAGAGGATCACGTAGTGGTACTTATAAGATTATAATGTTAGTCAGTCCATTACTCCGCACGATAACTTTCGAACGGATGCGAATTCTTTAACTCTGTTTTTGACATAGAGAGATAGATCGTTTATCTCGACGTAGTTTTTTGATAGTGGTGATTCGTCCACCGGAAGTAGTAGATATGAGCCATTTCCAGTTAATATGTTTATCACTGTAGAGGAAAAACGGTAATAGACAGAGATGAACGGTTATGAGAAATCGATTACACGTTTCAAGGACAACTTTCATCTTCATCCTTAACACTCTATTATAACCAGAAATAGAAATTACTCACTTCCAGTTATAATGTGGATCACTATAAATTAAAAACGGTAATATATAGTAAGAAGCGATTTTCTTTATTCAATTAAGTGTCCCAAAAATACATTCCATCTCAACAATAATATATCTACTCAAACAGGAATTGAAAGAACTATACAAATTTCATATTCCATATTAAACGATAAAATATTACGTAATCCTCTTTGTGTTTATTATAGTAATACAATAATATTTGGGGATCCCGAAAGTTAGAAACATGGAACTTGGTGTTTGGAGTGAAATTAGGTATGGTTGCAGGTGTATGAGATGTGAGGTCGTAGGCCGAGAAAACACGACAATTTCTGGACAAAGTCCTATTCTAACCTAAGGCTAGTTATTAAATACATATTTTGTCGTATTCTGATTATTCATACGGTAGCAGAAGTTTCCGTTCTCCTCACAAAAAAATAAGGTGAAATGAATATAAAACATGAAATTTAAATTGTTACACTCTACACTTTATGTTTAAATAAAAGGAAAAATCAATATAATAAAATATGTCCCTCTTTCTGTTCTTGAAACCGGTGTTCCCTTATTTTTAACTAAGAATATATGTACCGAATTCCACACCTCCAACTCAAGCGAATCTTAACATTCGACAATATCTTAATTAAGGAAGAGAAGTTTTAATATTATAGAAATGTCCTCGTTAGAAACGAGATTTTTGAAAGCGCTGAAATAAGTATTCCCTTATTTTCTAAAAAAAGAGCTTAATTGCTGAGTTTCACCTCTCTAATTTCCTGAATGTGTGAGATACTAAATTATTTTTAAAAAAATAACTTTAAAAGTCTCTTTATTTCCCTTGGAATACATGCTCAAAAAATCCTTTCTTATTTCTTACCTGGTGATAAATGGAATAGGAACAGGCCGTGAGGGCATAAACATCGGCCTATGTGCCATCATGATATAAATAACAAACCTCGAGTGAACAAAATACGATGCGACGATACTCCATTGTGTGAAACAGTTCTTGGAAATACTGATTTTTTTTTCAAAACCACCATCGAAACAAATATAGTATTATCTCTAGGCACAAGATTAATTAACTTATTTATTGCTGGAGAAGAAAACATAACTTGGAGATAGATCAACATATTATGTGTCATGTTTTCATACTTTCAAATTGTCAGCATATACTTAAAGAAAGTAAACTGCTGTTCTCTATTAACATAAGGTAATGATTTTCAAAGTAAACACCAAGGACAATTGTATACACGACTCCAAAAGTGCATTCCAACCTGCAATTCTCCTTTTCCTGCAATAGCAGGCAACCCGAAAAGCTCGGCTGTTAGGTTGGTTGCAAATTCGAAAGGCGTTGGACTAAACCTCAATTTTGTCAAAAATATATCAGTGTTTCAAACTGCAAATAAAGGAATAAAACAAATTGTTAAGAATGACAATTTTATTATTGTGACGGAGTTGGATGACATTAAAAGTTACAAAATGAATTACTTAAGCAGTTCAAACAAGATGAATTGTAAGAAACAGATATAAGAAGAAAGCATTTCTCTCCTTCCCCCTCCCCCCTTCCACACCCAAAAAAAATTATAAAAAGAAAAAGTTATATAATATAAAGGTTTCATATAAAAGCCTAACAGCACAAAAACAAATATCTAAGCGAAACCAAAAAGAGACACACACAGAATTGGGGACACCAGTAGCGTAGCAAACTGGCGGCCCTCCCATGCAAGATAAAGAAATGGGACCATAGTTGTATTTTTCTAATAATAATAAGAATAAAATATTATTATTATTAAAAAGTCATTTCCTTTTCAAAATCTCTGACTCTGCCTAAGAGCATGAATGTATATAGCGATCATGTGTGCACGTTTTGTCAATGAGCGGTCCCAAAGGCCAAAAGGGGTGGAAATCTCCAAGAGAGAGAAATAAAATCTTATGGTAAATTCTAGTCAAAGTTGGAAGCAGTTGCTTTTGCACGTGACTTTTTGTTACTTTTTTCAGGGAACAGAAAAGTTCTGGCGCCTAAGAAATTATACCATATAATATTGCAAAATTGCAAGTGGATGTATTTACATTGCAGTTGTGGTAATAAAGATATTATGATTAGAACACAATATTTTAAATAGTAAGTTTAATTTCTTCATCCATCGCAAGTCTTAGGGGTCATTTATACATCGCCGCCCCCCGAATATCGATATCGAAAATTTAGAATGATATACTCATGTCCATATAATCGCGATATCGAATGTTTATATATGATAATAAAGATATCGACGATAGTGCTGTATCGATATTCTGCCTCCCCTTGAATACAAAAATTAACAGAAAACTAATACTGTAATTTACCATTTATTTCTGTTTCTGATTGTTATCACAAATCAGCGACAGTACACATACTTTACATAATATAACAATGTAAAGCCGACAACCAAGCAAGCCGGAAGATGAATTTTCTGTAATATTGAAATGGAATGTTCTACAAAATAGTCATGATTTTTTGGCCATATTTCTATCAGTACTTTGGTACGGTCTAAGAGCTGCCAGACTAACGGAACTAGAAATTAGAGATTTAATTCCTTTTTCCTCTCAGACTAAAAGACTTCTGCATTTCACTGAGATTTTCCGTTTCTTAATATAAGTCCCCTATTCTGGGCTAATTCTGACTACCGCGGTTTCGAGGTAATTGGTAAAAGAAAAAGTAAATTTTGTCGACTCTCAACTCTCGCCAATTTGTGAGAAGATATTTCACAGTTCATGTTATTTCTTCGTTACAAAAACACTTCTAGTTGACTCTATTCCTGGTAAATTACTGAACTTATTAACATTTACAATTATTGAAAAACTAATTATTTTTAAACATAAAAAGGCGTTACAGTTCAGTAGAATGCAGTAGTAAATGGAAGTGAAAGAAAATATTGCAAATTTGTTGAGATGTGCAAACTGAATGTGAATAATAAGTGTTTCCCATTCTCTTGTCCAGAGGCGGATCTACGATCGACTTCTGGGGGCTCGGTGGTTCATAATACTCCTACTTAGAGTTACTTTTGAGAGTTCCAAACTCCGGAATGGGTTTTATTTATATATAAAATAAGAAAGATTCCCTTTCTGGGGGCAATCGCCATGATCGCCCCGTGGAACCGCCCCTGCTCATGTGTAGCAGATTTGCAGACATTTAGTTCGTGTATGCTTCTGACGATGCTGATTAGGGATGTCTACAACTGGATAATTTTTTATTCTGATATTGCATAGAAACTTATCTGGATTTGCAATATCCGGTTGACGGATAACAAAACGGATGACGGATAACAGATAATATCCGGAAAACGGATGACGGATAATATGCGGCTGACGGATAATATCCCGATAACAGATGATATCCGGATGACGGATAACGGATAATATCTGAATGTCGTATAATATTCGGATAATGGATTTATCCGGATAATTTATAAAATTAAGATAGCGGATAATGTCTGGATAATAGAACATTCCGATATCTGATTACATCCGGATGACGAATAAAGGATAATATCAGAATAACGTATATGGTTTTTAAAAGACATAATAGGAGACATGAAGTTGTTGGACGGCAATGGCGACATTTGAAAGATTTTGAACCGTTGAGCACAATTGTGATGTCAGACATCGATCCCTAGCCTTGAGCCTCAAGAAACTGGGTCCCGAAGTTTTAGACGCGGGTCATTTCTATTCCCCTTTTAAACCTGGGGTTGTTGGACGCGGATGGTAACATTGGAAGGATCCTACTCGTTTGATTACAGCGAAATGCCCGAAATTGGTTCCTGGCCTCAAAGCGCCAGAAATGAGGTTCCGAATGAGCTCAATCTCCATACCTGGTTGCGCAAGATAGAACAACATTAAAAGCTGTGTGGATGGTTTTATCTCGCGTAATAAAATACTGAGATTGAACCACAGCAAAGCTTTACATCACAACCCAAATGATTAGAACCGTATCTGATTTCTGACATTACCGAAATGCTCAAGAGACCAAGACCTCTCCAATGATTAAAGCAAGTAAATGATGATAGAAGAATTGGTTGAATGAAATGTGGGAGGAAGCGGAAGTACCCTGAGAAAACCCACGGACACCACCTTGTCCACCACAAACTTACTAGATCTGGAATCGAAACAATACGGATCCCAAGCTCCAGAGAAAGGGCTCCACCACTGCGCTACCGCACTCAAAGATTAAAGAGTCAATTATAATAGAAAAATTGGTGGAATAAAATGTGGGAAGAAGCGTGAGAACCCTGAGAATACCCACGGATACGATCTTCTCCACCACAAATTGAGCCGGCGCCCCCACAACAAGAACAAGAAAATTGGAAGTTAGTAGGAAACATTTTAAGAAGCAGTCTTTCAATGGTAAAGACCACTGCCCGAGGATCGTCTTTTAATAACTCCATGAGCAGAAAAGACTGATACGTCTCTCTCCTATTATATCTTTTTAAAACCATATACGTTATCCGGATATTATCCTTTATTCGTCATCCGGATGTAATCAGTTATCGGAATGTTGTATTATCCAGATATTATCCGTTATCTTAATATTATAAATTATCCGGATATTATCCGACAACCAGATATTATCCCTATCCGTCATCCGGATATCATCATTTATCCGGATTTTATCCGTCATCTGTTATCCGGATATTACCCGTCAGGCGATTTGTTATCCGTCAACCGGATGTTGCAAATCCAGGTACGTTTCTATGCACTATCAGAACAAAAAATTATCCAGTTGTGTCCAACCCTTATCAGCATCGTCTGAAGGATACACGAACTAAATGTCTTCAAATTCTGGTATACAAGAGCAGGGGCGGATCCAGGGGGCGATCATGGCGATTTCCCCACAGAAAGGGAATTTTTCTTATTTTATATATAACTTAAACCCATTCCAGAGTTTGGAGCTCTTAAAAAGTTGCTCTAAGTAGGAGTATTATCAACCACCGAGCGCCAGAAGTCCATCGTAGATCCGGCTCTGCACACGAGAATGGGTAACACTTATTATTCACATTCAGTTTGCACATCTCAACAAATATACAAAAATATTCTTTCACTTTCATCTACTACTGCATTCTACTAAACTGTAACGACTTTTTATGTTTAAAAATAATTATTCATTTTTCATAATTGTACATGTTAATAAGTTCAGTAATTTACCAGGAATAGAGTCAAGTAGAAGTGTTTTTGTAACGAAGAAATAACATGAACTGTGAAATATCTTCTCACAAACTGTCGAGAGTTGAGAGTCGACAATCTTTACTCTTTCGCTTACCGATTACCTTGAAACCGCGGTAGTCAGAATTTGCCCAGAATAGGGGACTTATATTAAGAAAATGAAAATCTCAGGAAAATGCAGAAGTTTTTTAGTCTCAGAGAAAAAAGGAATTAAATCTCTAATTTCTAGTTCCGTTAGTCTTGTAGCTCTTAGTCCGTACCAAAGTACTTATAGAAATATGGCCAATAAATTATGACTATTTTGTAGAACATTTCACTTTAATATCACAGGAAGTTCATCTTCCGGCTTGCTGGGCTGTGAAAAGTTATAGAGTGTATTGGCATACTATGTGAAGTATGTGTACTGTCGCTGATTTGTGATAACATTCAGAAACAGAAGTAAAAGGTAAATTACAGTAATAGTTTTCTGTTAATTTTTGTATTCAGGGGGAGGCGGAAATCATACTTTTATCTTAACATTTGTTTTTTCCTAAAATTTCTATTCGGGTTCACACCCTTCCCCCTCAACATTGAATACGAAAATGGAGAACATATTTAGAATCTGATTGTTGATTCCAGTATATTTCAAGCACCATTTCTCGGACCTGGACCTGTGCTATGTCGATAGAGCGTTATCGTCGATATTTTTATTATCATATATCAACATTCGATATTGCGAATGTATGGACATGAATATATCATTCTAAATTTTCGATATCGGGATCCGGGGGGGGGGGCGGCGATCTATAAGGGACACCTAGGACTTGCGATGGATGAAGAAATTAAACTTACTTTTTACAATATAGTTTTCTAATCATAATTGGAGATTTTGCACCCCTTTTAGCCTTTGGGACCGCTCATTGACAAAACATGCACACATGATCGCTATATGCATTCATGCTCTTAGGCAGAGTTAGAGATTTTGAAAATTAAACGACTTTTGAATAATAATAATTACATTAGTAATAATAATAATAATAATAATAATAATAATAATAATAATAATTATTATTATTATTATTATTATTATTATTATTATTATTATTATTATTATTATTATTTTTATTATTATTATCATTATTACAATGGAGTTTACAACTAGGGTGCCATTTCTTTATCTTGCATGGGAGGGCCGCAAGTCTGCTACGCCAGTGGTGTCCCCTATTCTGTGTTTTTCTTTTTTTCGTTTCGTTTACCTATTTGTTTTTGTGCTGTTAGGCTTTTATATGAAACCTTTATATTATATAACTTTTTCTTTTTATGAGTTTTTTTGGGTGTGGAAGGGGGGAGGGGGAAAGAGAGAAATGCTTTCTTCTTATATCTGTTTCTTACAATTCATCTTGTTTGAACTGCTTAAGTAATTCATTTTGTAACTTTTGATGTCATCCAACTCCGTCACAATAATAAAATTGTCATTCTTAACAATTTGTTTTATTCCCTTATTTGCAGTTTGAAACAGTGATATATTTTTGACAAAATTGAGGTTTAGTCCAACGCCTTTCATATTTGCAACCAAAACAACCGCCGAGCCTTTTGGGTTGCCTGCTATTGCAGGAAAAGGAGAATTGCAGATGGTAATGCACTTTTGGAGTCGTGTATACATAAATTAAATTAAAGAATCCTGTTTTAAATTGTCTAAAACTGGTACGCAAATAACCTAATTCTTCCCCTTGACGAAAGTTACATATTTAGCAGCACTTAAACTATGATGATGCTCACTTTTTTTCTATAGGTACGAACTAAAATTGGGTAAATGTTAATTAAAGGTAGATAGTGGATATAAAATTTACTATATAGTAGTATTACGTACTTATATGTTTTACTTCTTTCTATTTACCCTTTCATAGAAAAACATTTTCCCATACTTTTCAAAAATCAAAATATGGCAATTACTCGTGTTATAATAAACGTCTATTTATATTTCTTGATATTTGCGCTTTTATGTAACAGAAACAATCTCTTGTAAAAAAATCCAAAGAAATCCAAACATTCATAAATTGAAGAGTCGTATAATGTGGGCTGGCGATACCATAAGCACTTTCTTTCGTTTCTTTGTGAGCCAGTGGAGTACACCCAAGGAATAATCTGTCCGATCTTCACGTTTATTTTTACCTAAAGATGTATGATCGAGGCGATGATGAAAGAATAACATCCACTCTTTTATATGCATTATGGTATTAGTGTTACCCAACATAATATCGAGGGAAAATTTTCGAGATGACACCGAACTCTTCCAATAGGCACTTTTTTAAAGGCAACACTTTCACGCAAGGCAACACTTTCACGCAAGACAACACTTTCACGCCTCCTTTTCAAGACGAAACAGCCTTAAATCAGTCTCCTGTCTAACATTATTCTTAATCTTTGTTATACTCTACGCATAAAATATTTTGTTTGAAACAATGGAAAATTTAATATAATATTCTTCAATAAAGCTCATTTGAATTATACTGACATAACCTAAGAAATTTATGTGATTTATTGAAGAATACGCACATATACTGTAAAAGGTAAGTTTGTTTTAAATAAATATCGTCTGTAATTTTATATTATCTTTTTCTTATTTTTAAGCAATGAAAAAATGAAGTTGCTTCCTTGAATTGCTCAGATACAGTGTCTTGCCTTCATGATATGGAAAATATGATACTGAGAATGCGATAACTGCTAGGATTGAGTCCTAAATTGCAAGCGCTTGCACGTACATCAGGAATATTCACATTTTTTGACATAAATTATTTATGAAAAACATTCAATCTTATTAATAAAAAGTCATAGTACAATTTTTATCTAACTTGTGGCAATCCTGCGTATATTTTATCATATATGAAAATCTCAACCCCCCTTCTGGCAATAGCCAAGATTTTTGGGCCTGTCATGGATTCCAGTTCATGATCCATAGCAAGATGAGATACTTGATACAACATTTTAACGGTTCGGCCAAACATACTTGAGCAACTAATTCGACCCCAGCATTAGGTGCCTGTACAGACAAGATGAAACATAATTTTTCCTCTTCTTCTTCTCATGAAAACTGTTCGTTGCTATTGTGTATTATGACTAGGTCCGTAAGCTCATTACTTGCTATATGGAATGTGGCCTTGAGTTCCTACATGCAATTTTGTTGTTGGTAAGGAGGTGTAGCGTTTCAAGGCTATTCTTTTTGGAAGGAAGTTTTAATGTTTATATATATATATATATATATATATATATATATATATATATATATATATATATATATATATATATTTACATCAGCTAATGCTTATGACAACAAACACTATTCGAAGCTTTCTTGCACCCCCTGGAAAACGTGAAGTATATTAATATTTATTTGCATATATTGTTATTGTGGCCTGTTCCCATAATGACCGCCGACTTCGATTTTACAAAATTTGAGAAATAAATTTCACTTTTTATTTAGTGGTCAATTTGAAGGCATTTTGTTATACTACCATTAAGAAACTCATATACACCATATTACGAATCAATCATTATGGAACAATCTCATGTGTGACACGCAGCAGTGGTACCAATCTTTGAAAGTTTCATTTATAACTTTTTTCCTTTTTCTTTTTTAACTGATTTTGTGAGTAATGGTGCATTCAGTATAAAGGTACAACAAGATATTCTCTCTCTCTCTCTCTCTCTCTCTGTGTGTGTGTGTGTGCGTTTGATTGTTTCTAGTTTCCGGCGTAAGCGTGTGGATACTACCAGGTATACTTTCGTGTGTACATATGCTAGTGTGTGTGTGTGTGTGGCGCGGGTATATGATGTATTAACTGGGATCACGTAGTCGAACTTATCGATATTAGTACGTACATACAAACGGCTGTTACTTCACACGATAACTTTGGACGAATGCGAATTTTTAAAATCTGCTATTTGCAATAAATAAGTAGAGTGATTCCTCTCGAGGGAGTTCCCCTAAATAATAGCCCCTACCATGTCAAATTGAATAACAAATTGCCGCAATCGTTTGTACATTGTTGGTACAGAAATGTGCAGGCCAAATTTTCGTTTCTACACTATTAGGGGCGCCGCCAGAACGAAAAAAATGGGGGCGGTTTAACTGGTAGCCCCCCACCAACATGTATTATTCAATCACAAATTATCGCAATCGTTTGCACTTTGTTTGTACAGAAATGTGCAAGCGAAATTTTCCTTTGTACACAATTATGGGCGCCGTCAGAACAGAAAAAAATGGGGGCTGTCTAAGTGGTACACCCCCACTGTGTCAAATTGAATCCAAATTGTCGCAATTGTTTGTACTTCGTTTGTACAAAAATGTGCAGGCGAAATTTTCATTTGTACACAATTAGGGGCGCAGCTAGAACAGAAAAAAATGGAGGCTGTCTAAGTGGTACCCCCCCCACAACGTCCAATTCAATCACAAGTTGTCGCATTCCTTTGTGCATCGTTTGTACAGATATGTGCAGGCGAAATGTTTGTTTAAACAAACTTAGGGGTGCCGCCAGAACGAAAACAAAGTGGGGGGTTGTCTAAGTGGTAGCCCCCATCATGTCCAATTGAATCACAAATTGTCGCAATCGTTTGAACTTCGTTTGTACAGAAATGTGCAGGATAAAAAATTTGTTAATAATTAAGGATGGCGCAGAACGAAAACGAAGTGGGGGTCTGTCTAACTGCTAGCCCCCACCAACACGTCCTATTCACTCACAAATTATCGCAATCGTTTGTACTTCGTTTGTGCAGAAATGTGCAGGCGAAATGTTTATTTGTACACAATTAGGGGCGCCGCCAGAACGAAAATAACTGGGGGGCTGTCTATGTCGTAGCCTCCGACCATGTACAATTCAATCACAAATTATCGCAATCGTTTGTATGTCGTTTGTACAAAAATGTGCAGGCGAAATTTTAATTTGTACACAATGAATCGCGCCTCCAAAATGAAAACAAAGTGGGGGCTTTCTAAGTGGTAGCTTCCCATCAACATGTCGAATTCAATCACAAACAGTCGCAATCGTTTATACTACGTTTGTACAGAAATATGCAGGCAAAATTTTCGTTTGTACACAATTAGGGGCGCTGCCAGAACGAAAACAAAGTGGTGGCTCTCTAAGTGGTACCTCCCGCCCATGTCCAATTCAATCACAAATGGTTGCAATCGTTTGTACGTCGTTTGTGCAGAAACGGACAGGCGAAATGTTTGTTTGTACACAATTAGGGGCGCCGTCAGAACAAAAAAAAAGTGAGGGCTTTCTAAGTGGTAGCCCCGAGAATCTCCAATACAGTCACAAATAGTCGCATTCGTCTGTACGTCGTTTGTACAGAAATGTGCAGGCGAAATGTTTGTCTGTACACAGTTAGGGACGCCGCCAGAACGAAAACAAAGTAGGGTGCTTTGTAAGTAATACTTTCCGCAATGTCAAATTGAATGACAAATTGTCGCAATTGTTTGTACTTCGTTTGTACAGAAATGAGCAGGCGAAATGTTTGTTTGTACACAATTAGGGGTGCCGCCAGAACGAAAACAAAGTGGGGCTGTCTAAGTGGTAGCCGCTGACCATATCCAATTCAATCACAAATTGTCGCAATCGTTTGTACGTCGTTTGTACAGAAATGTGCAGGCGATATGTTTGTTTGTACACAGTTATGGGCGCCGCCAGAACGAAAATAAACTGGGGGCTCTCTAAGTGGTAGCTTCCCACCAACATGTCCAATTGAATATCACCGACCTAAAGGGGAATATGGCATTGAGGGGCCACCTTGTCCACTTTAACTATTGAGAACTGTTCCCTCAGGTGTGATAGACATTTGACAAATTTGTTTCCCTGGTAATTTCTCCTTCCCGCCGTACTGAGTGGTCTACGTACATTTCGGAAAGGGTTGTATCAACAATTTGATAAGGTTGTCGAAATCTAGGAAGATTGTCAAGTTCCAGTAATAATGCAAACTTTAATGATACTAGTTAAATTGAAGTAATTACAAAAAAATAATGAAAATACAGTTGAGTTTAACATAGTTCCGAATGTTTAAAGATTCTGAGTATATTAACCGTATGTCGTTGTTTTCCATAACAGCCGCGCATCTAATCTCGAATACTTATGTCTAGCTTTCTTTTACCTTTTTTAGAGCAAGAAACTGCCCATTCAAATCCAGCGACGAAAACTACGTTGACTGAACATCTGGAATATCCCTGTAGATGGACCTTTATGCTGTACTTTTCTTTAAAAGTCTCATTAAAAGCTAAGATTACAAACAGCCACTTCTTTTGGAACACGTTCACGAAGTTATACCCAAAGCGACAAACACTGCTCTTATTCTTTTCCTTTTCTTGCTGCTAAAAGAATAAGGTGACTGGATTCAGCCAATCAGAATTTTTCTGCCGTTGCCTAGCAACGAAGGTCTTTCGGTGCGCATGAACCTGTCTGTGTGAGTGTATTGTTGAGCTTTGTACCCTGCCGCTATTTGTAACTACATTGCTACAATACTATTTAACATTGACACACATACAAATACACATTCAATCAACTTACAAAAATAACTTTGAATACTTGAATATATAAGAATGAACTGAAATAATATGAGGTAATTTAACAAATTCAAATTAAATAATAAGAAATGTCACTAAATCATATTTGTGACAGTGGCGCCCGAGAAGCGGACCGAACCACTTCACATGAACCCAACTTTACACTCGTTCACATGAACGGGATCCAAATAGAAATAATTACAAAATATACATAAATTTGTGGATATAAGATAATCTTTCCTTGCAGTTTTTTTTAATATTGTTTATGTAAAGTTCCTAATAACAAACAAATAAACACGAATAGGTATGATCAGCAATTTTGCTACTATTGAAATGTAAAATCAAATACTATACCGCCCAATTCAACATAATCAAAGAAATCTAATATATTATATTTGTTTAGAATTTTCACTTCCGGCTTTTCCTTGTCCTTTATTGTCCTAGAACTGTTTATAACTTTCCATCTCGCCATTATGATGGTTTCTCCATCCTAGACAAGATTGATTTCTTGGTGCTTGACCTTGGTGATCTGCCGGTCAGTTATTTCCTCCATAGGTAATATACATGCAAAGAAATCAACAAGTAACACAACTTTAATACATACCCTTTCAAATTTCGGTAGTAACAAAGAAAAGGAAGAATATACATAGGACATGACCATTTTAAAAATTACATGAGAACTTTACAAAACACATATTGGAAACATTATTATTTACAAAGGATATACATCATAATAAATGAAAGAAAAATGCATACATACATATATGTGTGTATAGGCAATAAGCATATATTCAACAGAGCAATCGACATTACTTCAATCTTTCCAAATGAACAATGACTGAGATTTGACATCTTCATCAGTCTTTTCCTTAGTTTGAACCATTCCTTCTAGGACATTGGGATCGTTCCAAATAGATTGCAGATTCCAAGGTTCTACCACTTGAACTTTAGAGATGTCCATTACTATCTTTGATGAAGAATCTGCTATATCTTCGACCGAGCTCCGCAAGTCTTCTTCGTCTCTTCATTCTGGACATTCCTTCATGATGGCAGAAAACATCTGGGGATTGATCCTTTCTCGTAACTTCTTGATCCAACGGTCCTTTGTGCTTCCACTAGGATTCCATAACTTTATGTTGGAAAGATTTTGTCTTCCGACGATGTTTCCGGATTCTGAATCAATTAATTCCACGACTTCCCTGTTGATAACGTTATAGCACCAGTAGGGTCCTCGATAAACATCACAGAACTTGGCGATCTTCTTTTCTAGGAGATTACTCTGATTATGACATTTTACGAACACCCAATCTCCTTCCTGAACGCATCTTTCTACCTTAACGTCACGATTCAGCGTTTCATTTCTCTTCTGTATGATCCTTCTTGTCTTGATGTCCGCCATCACCAATTTGTTCTTCCATAGTTCCCTATCTTGATCATTAGAGATGTCTAGGATACCAAAATGCTCTAAGACGTGGGAATTCGGCCTAACGTTTAAGTGCAATTCGCAAGGTGCCACACCTAAACTACTACTAATAGTGTAGTTCAGTAAAAGACAAACTTGTAACGCTTGTTCGGGCCACCGTTGATGCTTCTGTCGACAGAAAAGTCTAAGGATTCGTACAATTTCCGCATTGATGCGTTCCACAATGTCGCTACGAGGATGATATGGCGTGCAGAAATGAATCTGGATGTTATAACGCTTCATCTCCTGACGAAATTTCGTGCTGGAAAACTGGCTACCATTGTCACAGAGTATGTGCGAAACTAATCCAAAATGGAGAAAGTATCTCTCGGTCAAGCATCGTATGATAGTATTCGATGTCGCCGTCCTTAACGGATAGATGACTGTATACCTGGAAAAGGTGTCACAGACAGATAGGATCCAGACATAGCCTTCCTTAGATCGAGGAAGGGGCCCTATAAGATCAATCGCAATCATATAATTTATTCCCTTGGTAGGAATAGTGTTCATTAAAGTTGGAAGAGGATGTTTATCAGCTTTCGTTCTCTGGCAATCCAAATAATTCGTAATGTACCTCTTGATGTCATTTCTCATGCCCTTCCAATAAAATGACTTGGAGATAAGAGTCCAAGTCTCATCTACACTAAAATGTCCATAACTGTCATGATATGCGTGTAAGATTTTCGGTACGAACTTCGGAGGTACACAAATTCTCCAAACATCAGGAAAATGAAAATCTCGGTTTAGAAGTATTCCATTCTCAACTTTGAAACATTTATGCCAATTTCTGCTACCAGGAATGCTTGACTGATCCCCATTTTGCTCTTCCAAATACTTGATGATGGCAGGGTAAGGTTCGTGACTCCCTTGAGCTTCTTTCAAGTCGTCTAAAGAGATATCCCGTACATCATCTTGAAGAACTTGTACTGGGTTCACATGGAAGGTTTTCTTCCTTTCTGGAAATGCACGTGACAGATAGTCCCTGAGAAGATTATCCTTCCCCTTGATATACTCAACGGAAAAATCGAATTGTTGAATTTCTAAAGCCCATCGCTGCAATCTAGCATTCCAACTCCTGAAATTGTTTAAATAAATGAGGCTTTTATGGTCGGTACGAAAAATGATCTTGTTGCCAACCAACCATGATCGCCACTTACGTGTGGACCACACCAAGCAAAGACATTCTAGTTCCACGACAGAATAATTTTTCTCAGACTTGGACAAAGATCTACTCGCATATTCCAAAATCTTCTTACGTCCATCGATAATCTGATATGCGACGCTAGCGAACCCGAAGGTGGATGCATCCGTCTCTATGAAAAATGGATACTGGAAATCCGGGTGAGACAATGAGACATTTTCGGCTAATGCAGCTTTCAGTGTATCAAAACACCTCTGATGCTCTTCAAGCCATTGCCATTTCTTTCCCTTTTTGAGCAGAGATAATAGAGGATTAGCAATAACTGCAAAACCTGGAATCGCCCGCGAATGCCACAGAAATGCACCAATCAAACTTCTCAAGGTTTTCAAGATATGTGGTGGTGGCAACTTCATCAAAGTCTCCACAGCTGATGGATTTTTTCGTATTTCATAAGGTGTAACAATATTCCCCAGAAAGTTTAGTTCTTTTACTCCAAAAATGGATTTTTCGAGGTTAACTGTCATATTAGCATTGAGCAAACAGGTAAGTACTTGTTCAAGCGTCTCAAGGAATTCGTAAAACGTTCTTCCTACCAAGGCTATGTCGTCAACGTATCGGATTAATTTATCGTTTAGATGTTCAGGAAACACCTCATTCAGTGCCAGATGAAGTGCAGGTCCGCCAGCTTCATGTCCGAATACACAGCGTTCATATTCAAATAAATCACCACCAAACGAAAATGCAATATACTTCTTTGACTCCTCAGCTAAGGGTACTTGGCTATACGATGAGACGAGATCAATTTGCCCAAGGTAGGGTTTATTGGCGAATTTATGCAATAAGTCGTGTATTTTCTCTACTCTCAAGTTTGGAAGCAACGCCCTCTCGTTGTGAGCACGTAAATCAAGAACTAGCCTTAGTTTACCATTGGCTTTGGGTACTACGTGTAGCGGGTTCAAGAATGGACTATTACTACGCCGGATGACTCCAAATTTCTCCATTTCCCGAAGTTGTTCCCGCACTTGTTCTCGGTACTTCACTGGAATATCATACAATGGTCTGACGATAGGTTTCTCATCCAGAAGCTCTATCTTATAACTAAACTTATTACATTTGCCAGGAAACTTGGCAAATACTGGTCTGAACTTCACTAGTAATGAGAATAAACTTTGTTTTTGCTCATCGTTAAGCATTTCTGCTTTACCAACACATTCCCGTATATCTTGAATTGAAAAATATAAATCTTCCGGAAAATCTTCTTTATAAGGATTCCAGGGTTGTTTTACAGGTTGGTAACCCTGTTCGACATTAATATCAACCTGATTTGTACTAAAACTGAACACTTTCCCTATATGTAACTGATCATTAACTTGAGCACACTTACCATCTAAAAGATTATTATTACATGAATTCAATTCGCAAGGATAAGAACGAGACACCAAAGTTTTATCACAAAAATGTTCATTCTTAATTTTATTTACGCTACAAGAATCTTCAATACAAATAGACTGTAAAACTTCTGATTCTTCTTGTAATTCCATCTTTGACTTTAATTGACAATCATGGACACTAGTGGGGTTAACTCCATTAACTTCGAACTTTAGATTCGCAGAATTGATAAAATGTAGGAGGCGGGGTACAGCTTCTTCAATGCAAACCAAACGAACATCAGACGAATATTCTTCGATCTTCGGCGGCAATATGGGAGTGGTAACACAAACATCGTCTTTACATAGCGTTATTTCTCCGGCCTTCAAATCAATAATGCCTTTCAAGCGCTCCAGGAAATTTAATCCAAGGATCGCGTTTTCTCTTAACCTCTCTATAACTACAAACTCAGTCAAGACTTCCATTTCTCCAACACGGACGGGTAAAATGACAGTTCCTAATACTCTGTTGACTGCGACCTTCCCAGTGAAATCACACAATTGTAAGTTTTCCTTATGGGATAAACTCGCATTGAAAATGCAGCCAGTTACCGACTTGTACAGTTCCTTGCGTAGCAACGAGGTTTGAGATCCAGAATCAACTAGGCAACTTAATTTTCGACCATTCAAATGCGCAAAAATCCTCATAGATGATCTACTGTCGTCCATGGCTATGATTGAAGCATCTTCACTCTCCCGATCACCTTCTACACTAGATCGATCCAGCTCGACATTACAAACTTGTATCTTCTGATCTTCATCCTCTATCTTTGATGGTATGGAAATAAATTCCTCCCCACGTGCGTCTTTCCATGGTAGTCTCTCACAACTTCCATTTGAATAGGTGCCCCCTTCTCCTGGTTCCAAATAAATATGCTGGGAATGTTCCGAGAAATTTAGAGCGTCATTCCTTGCCCACGGGGCACAGTCTGAACAAGGAACTACATGTTTAAAGGATCACCCCTTTGTTCGCCATTATCATGTGGACATCTGCAATTGTCAGCTGATTCCGAGCATCTACAAGACTCCTCTTCCTTGTTGTCCGGCTCCCTTTCTCGATGATCTCTCCAGTTGTTCCGATTGAAGCTTTGCCCTCGCCGATTTCTTCCAAATCTCTTGCCTCTGTGACTTCCATTAAAGTCGTGATGGCACTGGTGGGATTTCTGATAATTGCCGCTGTAGTCGTCTTGTTTACCTCGGTCTTGGGAATAACCGTACTTGCGACCACCACCCTGTCTTTTGTTTCCACCGTTGGTATCTCTTCTGAAAACTTCTTCATTCTTCACGAGTGTCTTATTACGCCCTCGAGTTTTCGATTCCGCAGAAAAATTCTTGCTTTGAACCTTAACATTATTCACACGCTTCACATTCTCAGCTGATTTCCTTTCATTCATTTCCCATTTCCGATTTTGATGAAAGAATGTTTCCACATTTTGTACAGCTTGTATTAACTCCGACAAACACGATATTCGACGTCCCAACAAAGCAGATTGAACTTTACAAGGGAGTAAATTAACGAGATTAGACATCAGCATTTCTTCTTCTTCGTTCGGCTGAGCCATCTTCAACTTGTTGTATCGGCTTAAGAGAAAATCTACTTGTCTTCCTTGGGATTGAAGCGAGAATTACGCAATTTGTTCAAACGCGTAGCAACGATGCAAGTATTTTCAAAGGTATGCAAGAATTTTGCCTCAAAATCGTTCCAACCACTAAACCAGTTGCTTAGGTACCATGAATTAGCACCATCAACAAGAACCATAGGAATGGATCTTAAATATTCCTGTTCGGGAATGTTACTAAACTCCATCTCAGCACGAAATTTACGTAAGAATTCGGAAGCACTCTCCACCATTACATTTCCTGAAAATTTCATAAGAGACTTCAAATCATTTAAGCGTAATTGCGAATGACTGTTTTGATTACTCTGCGAAGAACGATCCCGATAATGAGGTATCTTACGAGGTTTCCTTCGATGAAATTGTGAGGACGCGAAAGGTTTATTACGCACAACGTCATTAATACTCAGGTCAGAAAAACTATCAGCATCCGAACTATATTGAGAGTCTGGACTAACTTGCCCGCAACGCATGTTCAAATTCGGTGATTTCCTAAAACTTACATGCTTAGGCGTACTATGACCAACAGGTGAAGAACGAAAATCACTACCATCAGTAGGAAATTGGAACGTAAGTTCACGTACTTTCTCTTCTACTTCCGTTTTCACTAGCGCAGTGGTAACCTTTCGGTTTTCTTCAACTTCCTGCTTTAAAGTACTAATTTGTCCAGTAAGATCGACAACTCTTTCACACGCAAAGTTCACATTAGGTCTTAAAGCTTCAATGTGTTTAAAAGCATTATCAACTTGTTTTTGTAAACTTTCTGTGCTTTGCTCAACATGGGCAACTTTAAGATCACTCTCGTCAACGCGATCAACAACATTAGCAACAGATAACGTCAAACCACAAATATTATCCTTGAATGATTCGTTGACCCTAGCTTGAATTTCAGTCTGAAGATTAAACTGCTCTTGGAGAGTTCTAGTACTGTTTTCGCAAGCTATCTTAACTTCAAAAATCTCAGCACGCACATTAGCAATTTCGGTAGATATATGCTTACTGATCTTTTCAAAATTTTCATTAAACTGTTTAACAAATTCTCCATGAGAATTACCTATATCACGAATTAATGTGGTTACATTGGTTTCTAGTAACTCCACAGCAGAGGTAAGTTTATCATTAAAATCTACCTGTTCCCTTTTAATGTCTTCACTAATGCTAGTTTTAACACGATTAACTTCACTTCTGACAGCGCTAATTTCTGAATTAACTTCGCTCTTTACAACACCCAAATTTGCTAACATTATCTTAGCTAAGTCCTCAATTGTCATATTAGGGTTAATTTCCGGAATACTCGGCATTACATTCTGTTCAGCAAGATCTAACGCGCTATTATCGACATTTACGTTTTCTTCAGAAAACACGCTTTTCACATCACCTGTATTCTTATCCATTATGTGAACAAACAATATTCTTAGTCAAAGAGAAGATATTTCTTACTAGAGAGACAAACAAAATGCATATACGTATATGATAAACAAATACACACACACACAAAAAGCAATCTCTTAAGCAAACGGTAAACATACAATGCTCTGCATTAACTTGAGATGTTGTTTCGTACCAATAAAAGACAACAATATTTCTATTTTAATATACACTTTTCAAAAATTCTTTGTTATAGTTTCTTTTTAACAATCCTTTTGTGAATAGTGTTAATTGTTGACACAAAATAACTCCCGGCACCACTTATCTATCACCGACCTAAAGGGGAATATGGCATTGAGGGGCCACCTTGTCCACTTTAACTATTGAGAACTGTTCCCTCAGGTGTGATAGACATTTGACAAATTTGTTTCCCTGGTAATTTCTCCTTCCCGCCGTACTGAGTGGTCTACGTACATTTCGGAAAGGGTTGTATCAACAATTTGATAAGGTTGTCGAAATCTAGGAAGATTGTCAAGTTCCAGTAATAATGCAAACTTTAATGGTACTAGTTAAATTGAAGTAATTACAAAAAAATAATGAAAATACAGTTGAGTTTAACATAGTTCCGAATGTTTAAAGATTCTGAGTATATTAACCGTATGTCGTTGTTTTCCATAACAGCCGCGCATCTAATCTCGAATACTTATGTCTAGCTTTCTTTTACCTTTTTTAGAGCAAGAAACTGCCCATTCAAATCCAGCGACGAAAACTACGTTGACTGAACATCTGGAATATCCCTGTAGACGGACCTTTATGCTGTACTTTTCTTTAAAAGTCTCATTAACCCGTAAGTACTATGGACCGTCTCTTAGACCGCTGCGACTTTTCGTATTATTATATTTTCCACAACCTCACTACTACAAGTGGATCTTTTCGTCTACCTTCCTGTCTAGCAAATGGTTACGTATTGTGAAGTTCGTGTTATAATTGACCCCCTGTGGGCTTCGCTGCGGGGGTCGAGCGGTCTCACAGACGTACTATAGTAGTTACGTAAGTATTTTGCTGTTCAGTTGTCTTTCTTTAGCTACTGATTATTAGCAGTTTTGTGTCGTACCGTGTGGCACGTCTTGCACCACACATCAAATAATGACCCAGAGACTGGAAAACTTGAAATAATCATATTTCATAACACGAGTAAAGGCGGAGTGAATAGTCTAGACAAAAATTGTACAGATTACACATCAAGTAATTGAACAAGACGATAACCATTGACAATTTTCTTTTTGCTGGTGGATGTTGGGTCTGGCGTCAATGCGTAATATGTCTTGCATCAAGTCTACGCTAAGTCCGCAGTTATGACAAGACTTGATTTCATGAAAACGCTGCCAAAAGGACTTGTTAGGCCTCACATAGAACGTAGATTGTTCATCAACTTCTGCCACGAGAGCTGAGTTTTTCAATCAAAAGCATACTACAGCTTGAAAGTAAGTTTCCCATCATCGAGCACAAGGTGTTGAGGAGGAAAATATAGTCTTCTGTCCACTGAGTTGTAAGCGGAAAGCAAAGATATTCGTGTCAGCGGTGTGGGGAACCTATTTCCTTGCATTGCAGAAAAAAAAGATATAAATGCCTACCTGAAGAAAGTGCATGCTGTTAGAAAAGTTAGTGCGGTACTTTCTTTACCGGCAAAACGTATTTTCTTTACTTTCACCATCATATAAGAACTAAAAATAAGTTTTATTTATTACCTTTTCACTACAAAAAATGTAAAAGTACAACTATAACCATACTTTCTTGTAAGTTTAAAAAAGGTAAAATTCCATGTTTTTCTCCGTTTATACTGTATTTTTTTTTATTCTCAGTGCATCTATAAGAACGGGGTATTTTAAATTAGTGTTATTTTGACTACATAGAAACGGAGGAAAAAATTGAATATTTAAACAATTACAATTTTAGAACAACAATGAAATCATTGTTGCAAATTTTGACTATGTCCTCTTTTTCATTGTTTTAAAAACATAAAGCTTTTTTATATCGTGAAATTACTATGTCCTATTTTTCTATAAGCAACTAAGATATGTAGGGTAGCATTTTAAAATATATGCAATAAAACTACTATTCAGGAAATATGAAACAACCAAGTGGTCTGACAGACCGTTCCATAGTAGTTACGTGATTATTTTCGTCCATAGTACTTAAGGGTTAAAAGCTAAGATTACAAACAGCCACTTCCTTTGGAACACGTTCACGAAGTTATACCCAAAGCGACAAACACTGCTCTTATTCTTTTCCTTTTCTTGCTGCTAAAAGAATAAGGTGACTGGATTCAGCCAATCAGAATTTTTCTGCCGTTGCCTAGCAACGAAGGTCTTTCGGTGCGCATGAACCTGTCTGTGTGAGTGTATTGTTGAAATTTGAGCACCGCTTGCACACGAGTTGAGCTTTGTACCCTGCCGCTATTTGTAACTACATTGTTACAATACTATTTAACATTGACACACATACAAATACACATTCAATCAACTTACAAAAATAACTTTGAATACTTGAATATATAAGAATGAACTGAAATAATATGAGGCAATTTAACAAATTCAAATTAAATAATAAGAAATGTCACTAAATCATATTTGTGACATGAATCACAAATTGTCGTAATCGTTTGTACTTCGTTTGTACAGAGAAGTGCAGGCGAAATGTTTGTTTGTACACAATTAGGGGCGCCGCCAGAACGAAAACAAAGTGGGGCTGTCTAAGTGGTAGCCCTGACTATGTCCAATTCAATCACAAATTGTCGCAATCGTTTGTACGTCGTTTGTACGTCGTTTGTACAGAAATGTGCAAGCGAAATTTTCTTTTTACACAATTAGAGGCGACGCCAGAAAGAAATTAATTTGGGGTCTCTCTAAATGATACCCCGTCCATCATGTCCAATTCAATCACAAATTGTCGTAATCGTTTGTACATTGTTTGTACAGAAATATGCAGGCAGAAGTTTTGTTTGTACACAATTAATGGCGCCGCCAGAACGAAAAGAAAGTGGGGCTGTCTAAATGGTAGCCGTACCATATCCAATTCAATCACAAATTATATCAATCGCTTCTACATCATTTGCACAGAAATGTGCTGTCGAAATTTTCGTATGTACTCTATTAGGGGCGCCGCCAGAACGAAAACAATGTGGGTGACTGTATAAATGGTAGAAACATTAAAAGAAAAATGGGTCACATTTATGGAGTACTTTTCTAACAGGACTTTGTTCACACTATTGTGTGGTTTGGTATGTTCACACCATCGTGTGATTCACTATATTGATCTTATTCTAATGATGAAGGAATTATTTTTTTTTAATATTTATATTTATACTTACAATCATTATTGCTGAGTTAGTTTATCACTCCTCGGCTCTTATTATTAAACTTGTTCATTATTTCTTACGTGAGCTGAATCCTCATGAGAAAAAAAATATGTTTTTTTTCTTTCAATCTTGCGCAGAAACCGTTATTCTCATCTCGTACAGGAAATTGATAAGTGGAAGATATAACAAATTCACAAAGTAGACTGTTAAAGTGAAAATTATAATACAGTATTTTGTTTTATTTGATCATCTTCATTAAACTCATTTTGCAGAAACTATAGAATGCATGGTGAAGTACTGTATTTTGGTGCATTCAGCATTCTGATTTACGAGTAGTGTTGCTAAGTGGCCGGTATTTGCTGTGATTTTGATTAAGACCGGTGACCGGTACAAACTTCTTATTAGCCCCCTTCTGACCGGTATTTTGGAATCTGCAATCCAGAATATAATATTGAACATCGAAATTTTTCAACAGTGCCTTTACAAACACAAATTTCCGTTGTATTATACATTATCGTTATTTTTTTAATGTATGGCAGTTTTTTTTATTTATTTAACATAACAAATTTGATAACACTTATATTTTATTGTAAAATAATTTTATACATTTTCTTAGTAGAGTAGAAAAATACTTTTTAAAGCAATTTCCTTTGTTTGAAGTGTAAGTTTATAGAGTAAATTTCATTTTATGAATCAACTATTGTTACATAAAGATTAATATCCAATATTATTCATCTGTTTCGATAATTTTAAACAAGTGGCAATTGCTGGTAAATACAATAACGATCAATACAGTCTTCAGTTTCTCATTTGTACCGAGAATTTTGAGGGTGTGCCGGTAATTTTGTTCTCCTGAGTTGGCAACCTATTTACGAGGTTTTGTTTCAACTCTGCTACGTAGTGGCTCCGTACTGACACTCCGCATGCAAATAAGTATGTAAGGCTACCATAGGCCCCGGTTTCTTAAAATTTGTCCCGGTTTGCAGAACTTTTCCTTCTTGTCCTGTTTTTTTCTTTATTATTATTATTAATTACATATCAAAATTTCTGAAAATATAATAAAATCGACTTATTCCTTTTGCTTTCAATTCCGACAATACTATAGGAACAATTTCATTTTAATCTTTATTATTATTCCAATCGCTGTTTCCCCGGATATAACATGCAATGTTTAAATCCTCCTAAGTAGCACTCTTATCACTAAAAGTAAGAATGTATACCCCGAGGTGGCAACAAATTCTTGTGACGTTGCAGACCAGCCCCGAAAACACATTTTTTTCTGTTTCAGAAAAACAATTATGCAAATTGCTTTCTTTTAGTTCGCATTTTAGGTTAACAAAAATAAATCAGTCTATTGAAATTTGGAAACAACTTCATAAATCTGGATATTTTTCTTTATAGACATGTAGAGCATGTAAAGGTGGTATGTGTAATAATATTGAAAATATAATTTTTGCCTAAATATTGTCTGTTCACTGATTGCGTTTATATTGTATAACAGCTTCTAGCTTCTATAATAATTTTTAGCACTGTTGATTAAGTATGGACTATATTAATATATTATTTTAAGTTGTATAAGTAGTGCGATACTGTAGTAAAATTCGAAAGATAAAATTAATACAAAATGCAATATTTACTACTAATTTGTAAGATGTCCCGTTTTTTCTGTTTTCAAAAAGTATGGTAGCCTTAAAGTATGCTAAACCATACAAAACAAATTGTACTGTAAATTGTACCCCTCTGATAGTGCTCTCAAACGGGTTGGGTTGGGTCGGGTCAGGTTGTCGGGTCGGGTCAGTCGAGTTAGCTCGTGTCGGCTCACTCGGGTCGGGTCGTCACATTCTTCACTTATTTTCTTTACGGAATACTATAAGGAGCTTTGTTGTAGAATTGAATTCGAAATTGGTGAATGAATGATAATTGTGACTAATTGAAGGTGAAATAGTAATAAAATTTTAATTTAACCCTATATTAACTAATTGGCATTGTAATTGTAATTAATATTACTACTGATTTTTTTCCATTTCTGCGTTTCTATATCAAGTTAAATGTCACATTTAGTGAAATTGAAAGGAAATATCTAGTTAATTTCCCACGTTATGCACCAACGCTAAGAGAGACAGTGATGATGTGAAATAATTGAAGTGGTTGAATGAAGAAAGTGGGAGGAAATGGGAGAACACCGAGAAAACCCATGCACATGGTGTTTGTCCACCAGAAAACTTACTTGGTACGAGCTGGAATCAATACCCATGGACCTTCGGGTCAAAAATCTGCCTTTGGGCAGGACACATTATTATTATTATTATTATTATTATTATTATTATTATTATTATTATTATTATTATTATTATTATTACTATTATTATTATTATTATTATTATTATTATTATTATTATTATTATTATTATTATTATTATTATTATTATTATTATTATTATTATAACTTTAAGAGTGCCCAAGAAAGTTCCGCCGCCTTTTCACCAACACCTTCGAACATTGGTATGTAACCTAAGACGTACCTGGAATATCAAAAATCGTCTCCATCAGCTTCCACGACCTTCTGCCGACGTTCTGGAAGGCTATGGATTCCATCGCAGTCGAACTTGGTGGGACGTGAAGTGAAGAAGGTATCATGTGCATATTGATCCTCTACTAGCGATATGAATTGGCGTTCTCTAAGGTGATTGTCCAAGGAATGGAACAGGTGATAATCGGACGGTACAATGTCCGTGGAATATGGCGGATCCAATAGTGTTTTCCATTCAAGGCGTAGAATGATGTACTGGGTCATTTTAGCCACGTGGGGCTTAGCGTTGCCTTGCAACAGGAGGACCCTTTTGCAATTCAGAACTGCTGGATCCACACAGTACACAGTGACAGTACACAGTTGCATTGATGATATGACCAGCTGGGAGAACCTTATTCTGGTGTAGTGGTGGCTTGGGCTGTTTCTGAACCGGTTCATGGGATGCTAACCGACAATGACGGCGTCGTGGAGCTTCGTACAGGACTCACTTCCCATCACATGTCAACACCCTGTTCAAAAATTG
Source organism: Thermobia domestica (assembly GCF_964235325.1). NCBI lineage: Eukaryota > Metazoa > Arthropoda > Insecta > Zygentoma > Lepismatidae > Thermobia > Thermobia domestica. Next base: position 47,306,249 of record NC_137470.1, on the reverse strand, counting down.
CTCCTTCCTCAGACGAGACACCAAAGAAACACAGGTGTCTGCTCGCGTTGCTTTCTGGCTCCAAGTCAAATCATGTAGGACCCATCAACCCAACTTGCAGTGCTTCCCAAGTTGATGGTGGTGGTGACGAATGGTTTCTCCACTCACACTGAAATGTAGTAAAAGTTCCTCACATGTCTGTCTTCGCCTCAATTGCTGCCTGAAGATCTTTATTTTGAACATCTGTTTGTCTTCCGGCACGTTGTGCGTCTTCGAGTGTTTCGTCACCGTCCTTAAACAATCATACCACTTCACTCTCCGCGTAGTCACGACACCCTCACCAAAGGCCTGTCATATCTTCCGCCCCGCGGAGCAGTAATTTGAACTCGTACAGCAAACAAGCCCTTATGACGCTCTGTGAAGGCCCCATGTTCACTCAGTCCTTACGCACGTTCACGGTGTATCTGAACAGCCACAACCAAGTACTATGTTGGATATACTTACTAGTGTTGCTCACGAGACCAGGTTTGGGGCATTCTCGTCTCGAAAATGTGTCGTGAAGGTAGTCTCGTCTTGAAAAGTGCATATGTTTCTATTGAAAGAGCTCTGTCTCATCTCGTACCCCTTCATGAAAATTCTGTCTCGTCTCGTCTCGTCCAACAACTGACCTTCACCTTATATCCATTCGCATTCAACTCACGGTGTGAGGGCCAATTGAACCCAGACCTCCACAAAGAGACAGAGCTTTCTTGGTCACCTTCAGATTATTATTATTATTATTATTATTATTATTATTATTATTATTATTATTATTATTATTATTATTATTATTATTATTATTATTATTATTATTGCTGCGGTAGTGATTTGACTTTCTCCGCAATAAAATACTTGCTAATTTTATATAACGTTGCAAATATCTTCTAGATAAATTAATCAAGAAAAAATAAAAGGTAAATCCCTACAGAATGTTATTTCAGTGCAATTAGTTCCTTATGATTTTATCAGACAGCAACGCTGTTTTTAAATAGAAAAATCGGAATGTTAACGTGATGAAATTTTTGTTTGTTACACAGCAAAAATATTAAAAGAAGTTCTATATACATTCCTTACTAGAAAATAATGTTGTCTTCAGAAGTTTTATCCTTTTAGTCTTCAGAACTTATCTTCAGAACCCAGTCAAATTTTATTTTGACTTTGGAAGTTGATTGCCTAAATTTTAACCTTGGAAATTTGGATGTGGAGTAAAATAAAGAAGGTTAGCAGGGTAGAGAGGAAAACGAATTAGGAAATGCTGAAAAAATGCAAGAGACGAGAGCAATATTAGACGATATAAGGAAGCGAAAAAATGGACGGATCACAAGTTTCGATCTTGCTAAGGGATTGCATTCTGAGAGATGTAGTGAAGGGGGTGATATCAAGAGAGCGAGATTGTGTAAGAAGGTTGCAATTGATAGATTGTAATAAGGAGGGTGGTACTTTATGTTGGGTTGCGAGGAAGATATTAGCGGGAAATCGCAAAAATGGAAGCTTCTTACCTAGTTCACGGAAACTGGCCTGTCATTAATGGCAGAACACTGAGGAGGAGGAGGAGAATAATTATACTACAAATAAAAAAAAGCCGAAACAATGGTTTATGCATAAGAATTGGTCAGCATTTTTTTTCTGGTGGCAGTTTTGTAAGGTTCTAGCTCTCTCAAACTGGTTAGATTGTAAGGTCAGGTCACTCGGGTCGGTTGTCGGGTTAGGTCACCCCGGGTTGGTTCACTCGGGTCAGTTTGGGTCGGGCCAATCGGGTCAGCTTGGGTCGGGTTGTCGGGTCGGGTTGTCGCGTCGGGTCAGTCAATTCGGGTCACGGGTGGAGTCGAGTCGGTCTTCAACACATATAATTTCCACGAAAATTACAATATACCACGGTTTAAACCTCATTGGACTTCCAATAAAACATTTTCAATGACGGTTTGCGGCTAGGTTATACGAAATATTGTTGTTTCCTCTGCGAATGGGACAGCATGAACAAAGCGGAACATTACATCAAGAAGGAATGGCCAACGCATGTATTAACTCCTGGACAGAAGAATGTTGTTTATTCCTCACTGGTGAGCCCTGATTAGATAATTCTACCTCCTCTTCACATAAAGTTGGGGCTCTTCAAAAACTTTGTTAGGGCAATGGACAAAAGTAATGCAGGATCTTGTTACCTCAAGGAGAAAATTCCTCGGGTTAGTGACGCTAGGGATTTTTGTAGACCCCCAAATAAGATGTTTGATTCGTGACAAAAATTTGAGGATCTCTTAACTCTAGTTGAGAAAGCAGCTTGGTGTCCATTAAAATGTTTAACAGATCATTTTGTAGGAAACAAGAAAGCCCCAAATTACCGTGAAATTGTGAGTGATTTCCGGCAATCATTCAAGGAAATGGGTTGCAACATGTACCTTAAAGTTCACTTTCTAGACTCCCACCTGTATTTCTTTCCTGAAAACCTTGGTGCTGTTAGTGATGAGTATGGGGAACATTTTCATCAGGACATTTCCTCCATGGAGAAGAGATACCAGTGACAGTGAAGTTCAAAAATGCTACCTGATTACTGTTGGACACTTAAAAGAGATGTTCCAGAAACCAAACACAGAAGAAAGTCGACAACTAAAACATATTAGTTCAGGTAAGTAAGTGTCCATTTATTAAGGGGATACCACTCACTTCTTTTGTATTATTTATTAAGTAGATATAAAATGGTGACACGGTGTATACATCATTGAAAATATGTTTTATTTCAAATCCAATAAGATATAAACCGTGCTTATATTGTAATTTTCCTGGAAGTTACATGTGATTTTATCTGCACTAATGAATATTGTAAAATGAACAGCACACATAGCATATTTTTATATAAATATGTTTATTTCTCTAGATAGGATAATGCTATTCTTATGAAACGTAGAGGGCTTACTAAGTGTAAATCAAGATAGCATACAATATAATTTGTGCGTTTATATACCTAAGGTACCCAAGCTACAAGTATGAAAATTGTTTAAAAAAAAGAAAAAAGAAAAAGACAAGAAATTTGAGGGGAAATTTTCCGAAAACACCTCTGTCACGGGAAAAGTGAGGGTGATGGAGAAAAACTGATTGCAGATTCGAATTCTACGTGAAAAGTTCTATTAGAATCAGGTATTTTCTTCTGTGCGCCAGAGAAAAAGATTTTTTTTTTCGACTAGTATAATAGGTACCATTTTCAAACTCAGCAACCGTTATTCAAACCGGTTAACGTTGGTCGCAGATATTAAAAATACTCACATCCGTATATTATTTAATACAAACGAAAACTTTACCTGCACATTTCTGCAAAACAATGTATAAACGATCGCGACAATTTGTGGTTCAATCGAACATGGTGGGGCTAGCAATTAGACAACTCCTTTTTTTCGTTCTGTCCACGCTCCTGATAGCTTAGAAAAAAAATTCGCCTGCGCATTACTGCTCAAATGATGTACAAACAATTGAGACGGACGTAGGGAGGTGCTATCAATTAGACAGCCTATACTTTGTTATCGTTTTGGCGTGCCCGCAATTGTGTACAAACGAAAATTTCTCCTGCAAATTTCTGTACAAAACCGAAACAAACAAGTGCGAAAGTTTGTGGTTGAATTCGACATGGTGGGAGGGCTATCAATTAGAGAGCCCATACTTTGTTATCGTTTTGGCGGGGCCACATTTATGTGCAAACGAAACTTTCGGCTGCACATTTATGTACAAAGGCGTACAAACAAGTGCGACAGTTTGTGGTTGAATTGAACATAGTGGGAGGGCTACCATTTAGACAGCCCCCACTTTGTTTTCGTTCTGGCGTCGTCCCTAATTGTGTACAAACGAAAATTTCGCCTGCATATTTCTGTACAAACGATGTACAAACGAATGCGACAATTTGTGATTGAATTGAACATGGTGATTGGGCTATCAAGTAGAAAGCCCCCCACTTTGTTTCCGCCCTGGCGGCGCCCCTAAGTATGTACAAACGAAAATTTAGCATGCACATTTCTGTACAAACGATGTAGAAACGATTGCGACAATTTGTGATTGAATTGGACATGGTGGGAGGGCTATCACTTAAACAGCCCCCCACTTTTTTTCGTTCTGGCGGCGCCCTTAATTATGTACAAACAAAAATTTATCCTGCACATTTCTGTACAAACGATATAGAAACGATTGTGACAATTTGTGATTGAATTGGAAATGGGGAGGCTACCATTTAGACAGCCCTCTCATTGTTTTCGTTCTGGCGGCGCCCCTAATTGTCTACAAACGAAAATTTCGCTTGCACATTTCTATATGAATGATGTACAAACGATTGCGACAATTTGTGCTTAAATTGGACATGGTGGGGGGGGCTATCACTTAGAAAGCCCCACTTTGTTTTCGGTCTGCCGGCGCCCTAAATTATGTACAAACGAAAATGTAGCATTCACATTCTGTAGAAACGATATGGAAACGATTGCGACAATTTGTGATTAAATTGGACATTTGGGGGAGAAGGCTATCACTTAGACAAACCCCAATTTGTTTTAGTTTTGACGGCGCTCCTAATTATGTACAAACAAAAATTTCGCTTGCAAATTTTTGTAAAAACGATGTAGGAACGATTGCGACAATTTGTGATTGAATTGGACATGGTGGAGGGGCTACCATTTAGACAGCCCCCCACTTTGTTTTCGTTCTGGCGGAATCATTAATTATGTACAAACAAAAATTCAGCCTGCACATTTCTGTGCAAACGATATAGAAACGATTGTGACAATTTGTGATTGAATTGGAAATGGGGGCTACCATTTAGACAGCCCTCTCATTGTTTTCGTTCTGGCGGCGCCCCTAATTGTGTACAAACAAAACTTTCGCCTGCACATTTCTGTACAAATTATGTTCAAACGATTGTGATGATTTTTGCTTGAATTAATCATGGTGGGGGGCTATTTCTTAGACAGCCCCCACTTTGTTTTCGTTCCGGAGGCGCCCTAAATTATGTACAAGCGAAAATTTAGCATTTGCATTTCTGTAGAAACGATGTGGAAACGATTGCGACAATTTGTGATTGAATTGGACAATTTGGGGGGGGGGCTATCACTCAGACAGCCCCGAATTTTTTTCAGTTTTGACGGCGCTCCTAATTATGTACAAACAAAAATTTCGCCTGCACATTTTTGTACAAACGATGTAGAAACGATTGCGACATTTTTGCTTGAATTGGACATGGTGGGGGCTACCATTTAGACAGCCCCCGCTTTGTGTTTGTTCTGATGGCGCCGCTAATAGTGTACAAACGAAAATTTGGCTTGCGCATTTCTGTACAAACTATGTAGAAACAATTGCGACAATTTGTGATTAAATTGGAAATGGGGGGCTAACGTTTAGACAGACCCAACTTTGTTTTCATTCTGGCGGCACCACTAATTGTGTACAAACGAAAATTTCGCCTGCACATTTCTGTACAAACGATGTACAAACGATTGCGACGATTTGTGCTTGAATTGGACATGGTGGGGGCTATCTCTTAGACAGCCCCCACTTGTTTTCGTTCTGACGGCGCCCCTAATTTTGTACAAACGAAAATTTAGCAATCACATTTCTGTAGAAACGATGTAGGAACGATTGCGACAATTTGTGATTTAATTGGACATGGTGGGGGGTATCACTTAGACAGCCCCCACATTGTTTTCGTTCTTGCGGCGCCATTAATTGTGTACAAACGAAAATCTCGCCTGCACATTTCTGTACAAACGATGTAGAAACGATTGCGACAATTTGTGATTAAATTGGAAATGCTGCAGGGGATACCATTTAGACAGATCCCACTTTGATTTCGTTCTGGCGGCGCCCCTAATTGTGTACAAACAAAAATTTCGCCTGCACAGTTCTGTACAAACGATGTAGAAACGATTGGGACAATTTGTGATTGAATTGGACATGGTGGAGGGGCTACCATTTAGACAGCCCCCCACTTTGTTTTCGTTCCGGCGGTGCCATTAATTATGTAAAAACGAGAATCTCGCCTGCATATTTCTGTACAAACAATATAGGAACGATTGCGACAATTTGTGATTGAATTGGACATGGTGAAGGGGCTACCATTTAGACAGACCCCACTTTGTTTTCGTTCTTTTCGCGCCCCTAATTGTCTAAAAACGAACATTTTGTTTGCAGATTTCTGTACAAACGATGTACAAATGACTGCGGCAATTTCTGATTCAATTGTATATAGTGGGGGACTACCATTTATACAGCCCCCACTTGTTTTCGTTCTGGCAGAGCCCTTAATTGTGTACAAACGAAAATTTGGCTTGCAAATTTCTGTTCAAGCGATGTAGAAACGATTGCGACAATTTGTGATTGAATTGGTCATGGTGGGGGGCTACCATTTAGACAGACCCCACTTTGTTTTCGTTCTGACGGCGCTCGTATTTGTGTGCAAAGGAAAATTTCGAATTCACATTTTTGTACAAACGATGTACAAACGATTGCGACAATTTGTGATTGAATTGGTCATGGTGGGGGCTACCATTTAGACAGACCCCACTTTGTTTTCGTTCTGACGGCGCTCGTATTTGTGTGCAAAGGAAAATTTCGAATTCACATTTTTGTACAAACGATGTACAAACGATTGCGACAATTTGTGATTGAATTGGACATGGTGGGGAGCTACCATTTAGACAGACCCCACTTTGTTTTCGTTCTGGCGGCGCTCCTAATTGTGTAAAACAAAAGTTTCGCCTGCACATTTCTGTACAAACGATACCCAAAACAATTGCGACAATTTATGATTGAATTGGACATGGTAGGGGGCTACCATTCGGACAGCCCCCAATTTGTTTTCGTTCGGGCGGCGCCCCTAATTCTGTACCAACGAAAATTCCGCCTTCACATTTCTGTACAAACGATGTAGAAACGATTGGGACAATTTGTGATTGAATTGGACATGTTGGTGTGGGGATACCATTTAGACAGCCCCCCACTTTGTTTTCGTTCCGGCGGCGCCATTAATTGTGTAAAAACGAGAATCTCGCCTGCACATTTCTGTACAAACAATATAGGAACGATTGCGGCAATTTGTGATTGAACTGGACATGGTGAAGGGGCTACCATTTAGACAGACCCCACTTTGTTTTCGTTCTTTTCGCGCCCCTAATTGTCTAAAAACGAAAATTTTGTTTGCAGATTTCTGTACAAACGATGTACAAATGACTGCGGCAATTTGTGATTCAATTGTAAATAGTGGGGGACTACCATTTATACAGCCCCCACTTGTTTTCGTTCAGGCCGCGCCCTTAATTGTGTACAAACGAAACTTTGGCTTGCAAATTTCTGTTCAAGCGATGTAGAAACGATTGCGACAATTTGTGATTGAATTGGTCATGGTGGGGGGCTACCATTTAGCAGACCCCACTTTGTTTTCGTTCTGACGGCGCTCGTATTTGTGTGCAAAGGAAAATTTCGAATTCACATTTTTGTACAAACGATGTACAAACGATTGCGACAATTTGTGATTGTATTGGACATGGTGGGGAGCTACCATTTAGACAGGCCCCACTTTGTTTTCGTTCTGGCGGCGCTCCTAATTGTGTAAAACAAAAGTTTCGCCTGCAAATTTCTGTACAAACGATGCCCAAAACGATTGTGACAATTTATGTTTGAATTGGACATATTGGGGAGCTACCATTTAGACAGACTCCACTTTGTTTTCGTTCTGGCGGCGCTCCTAATTGTGTAAAACAAAAGTTTCGCCTGCACATTTCTGTACAAACGATGCCCAAAACAATTGCGACAATTTATGATTGAATTGGACATGGTGGGGGGCTACCATTTAGACAGGCCCCATTTTTTTTTCGTTCTGGCGGCGCTCGTAATTGTGTGCAAAGGAAAATTTCGAATTCACATTTTTGTACAAACGATGTGGAAACGATTGCGACAATTTGTGATTCAATTGGACATGGTGGAGGGGCTACCACTTAGACAGCCCCCGCCATTGTTTTCGTCCTGGTAGCGCACATAATTGTGTACAATCGAAAATTTCGCCTACACATTTCTGTATACACGATGTACAAATGATTGTGGCATTTTGTGCTTGAATAGGACATGTTGGTCGGGGGCTACCATTTAGACAGGCCCCACTTTGTTTTCGTTCTGGCGGCGCCTCTAATTGTGTACAAACGAAAATTTCGCCTGCACATTTCTGTACAAACGAAGTACAAACGAATGCGACCATTTGTGATTGAATTGGACATGGTGAGGGGCTACCATTTTTACAGCCTCCCACGTTGTTTTCGTTCTGCTGGCTGCCCTAATTGTGTACAAACGATATTTTCGCCTGCACATTTCTGTACAAACCATGTACAAACGATTGGGACAATTTGTGATTGAATTGGACATGGTGGGGAGCTACCACGTAGACAGCCCCCACTTTGTTTTCGTTCTGGCGGCGCTCCTAATTGTGTAAAACAAAAGTTTCGCCTTCATATTTCTGTACAAAGGATGTACAAAACGATTGCGACAATTTGTGATTGAATTGGACATGGTGGGGGGCTACCATTTGGACAGCCCCCAATTTGTTTTCGTTCTGGCGGTGCCCCTAATTGTGTACAAACGAAAATTTCGCCTTCACATTTCTGTACAAACGATGTAGAAACGATTGGGACAATTTGTGATTGAATTGGACATGTTGGTGTGGGGCTACCATTTATACAGTCTCCCCTTTATTTTCGTCCTCGTAGCGCCCGTAATTGTGTACAATCGAAAATTTCGCCTACACATTTCTGTATAAACGATGTACAAATGATTGCGACATTTTGTGCTTGAATATGACATGTTGGTGGGGGCTACCATTTAGACAGTCCCCACTTTGTTTTCGTTCTGACGGCGCCCCTAATTGTGTACGAACGAAAATTTCTCCTGCACATTTGTGTACAAACGATTGAGACAATTTCCGATTGAGTCTGATAAGGGGGGTGGGGGCTTTCTAAATGGACGTCTCCTTTTCACCTCTACTGTAATTAAATTCTTCCTCGAGAAAATCTGTAATCAACACTGTCAGTAGCTACGTCCTCGATTAATATACCTTAACAAGTACAGCTTTATTTTTGTATATTTTTCAACAGTTAACCAATTGAAAACTATCGCAAACAAGAATATGTAGTCAACTTCTTAAAGACTTAGCTCGCAGGAACCCGTTCAGCGCGTGCAACAAGCAAAAACAACATGTTTGGCGTCTCACAAATGAAAAAGGAGAAAAAAGAAAAGCAAAAGCAGCACGGCAGTGTCTTATCGCAGTCAGAGCTGACAACATAGTTTCGGGCGTCACATACGCCAAGAGTCCTACAAGCGGTGTACAAGAGTTATACAGTTACAATATATGTTGTTCCACAGTAGCGCTACAGGCGGAATGTGCACGAACTACAAATGAATATGTTCCCTTACAAGCATCAGTCACTGTTGCACCCTCTTTACATTCCACACATCCTTTTTTCTCCCACTTTTTGACCTTGACAAGCAGAAGTACCAGGCTTTCCGAGTTCACAACCATAAACTGTTTGTGTACAGAGTACGTTTTTAGTTCTTCGAATGATTGTGCGCGCGAAGAACAAGGGTGATGATCGGGCTACCGTATACGGAAGTCAGAAACACCCGGTTGCAATAATAAATGTAAAATACAAATATAGAGCCTTGACAATGTCGTGAGGATGAATATATATATATATATATATATATATATATATATATATATATGTGTGTGTGTGTGTGTGTGTGTGTGTGTGTGTGTGTGCACGTAGAGTAGGAGGGTCGCATGATGAAATGTAGCGAATGAAAGGTTGATGACATCTGAAACGGAACGTAGAGCATACACGTATGTGTTTATGTAGATCATTCCATTAGCAGTTGTTCCTAAGGAATAAACGTCAAATTAAAGATGACATTCTCAATGAATTTATTAAATATGTTCTTAGTATGCCATCATTGGTTTCCTTTACAAAAATACGAGATTTTGAGATTGGCGTACCATTCCGTATTGTAAACTGTGAAATAATTACGATATATGGCAGGAAGGCATGTGTAACATTTGAAGGAGGTGAAAAAGTAATTTTAAAATGACGCTGTACTGAAAAATTAGAAGAAGATAATGGTGCATTATTAACGTATTTACAAAGTGGAAATGTATGTTTAACATATAAAGGAATGAAGATTTCTTTATCTGGAAGTAACATTCACGATCTTCAATTTACTGAACTGGTATCTTCATCGTAAGTGTATACGGACATGCATAAACAAGATGAAACATAATTTGTCCTCTTCGTCCTCCCTTCATGCACACACAGACACATGTATGCATAGTATCGTTAGTGTGTGTTGATCAGCTACTGGAGTAACATGTCTTTGAGTGCTTGTGCATCAACTATTTCTACTAAGAAAGAAAACTTATTAAATTTTGAATATGGTTTTAATTCAATGAAAATCAGAATAATTTGTATTGGACTGGATAGGTATACATTTCAGCCAGTGATACGTGTTGGTAAAGGACTTGTTTTTGGAGTGAAGTTAAATTTTGTCGAATTGAAGAAACGTGTACATTTGACCCCGTTTGTTTCGTACTACTTCAAATCTCAAATCGAAATCACACTTATAAAATATCTTGGACGAAAAAAACAAACTTGTGACTCGAAAACTAATGGGTGAAAAATTAATGAAATTAGAGAAGAGAGGAACACTTCATGCTCCTCGAAACACTGTGTACTTAAATTCAAGTGATTTGCTTTATTTCTTGGAAATATTACCGTGTATCGAACATGCTGTGAAAAACAGTAATGCTAGCAGTGTTTGCTACGTGGATACTTTGACGTGTGTACACACACTGTTCGCAATCATGTACTACCGCAATGTCTTAAATGTAGAGGTATTGTCAGAATTCTTACATGTGTGAATGAACAGAGTATTATTAATGGAAGGAACACTGTATCTCCTGATAACAGTGATGTGAAGTATTTTACAAACAAAAACTCATAGATTCATTTATGGCGGTTTTATTTGATAGTGAACAAACAGTCGTGGTGGGGGGATACTGATACTCAACCTTTGGAGGGTATCCATGAAGTAGACTTCTGGTCATAAAAAGAAAATCGATTTTTTTTTCATTTATACTGAACAGTGTAGTAATAAATAAAAAAAACAAATAATATAGTGAAATTGAAAAGTTTTATTTAGAAAAAAAATGTTCTGTGTTCGTTTCTTACACTTCAATATGACAGAATTTTCATAACAAGAAAATCCTATCATATTATTCCTTCTATAAAATAATAATGATAATGAATTCACATATTTGAAATGTATGCTAAATAAAAGCAAAAAGATGTTCGTATTTGAATCCACTATTATTCTAGAACTCTGTCTTAATTATGATAGGCTTTTTTGTTTTAAAAAAAAACTTTAAAATAATTAATATTATTTTTTTAAAAGAAAGTCCTATCATAATAATAATAATAATAATAATATTGAAATCACATACTTGTTTTCATATTAAGTATTTAAATTAATTATTATTATTATTCAGTAAAAAGATTGCATCATTGAATCAAAAACAGTTATGGATTCATTTATAGAACATAGCACGAAATTCTTTAATTCATTAAGTTTAAAAAAGGTATAAAATATATTTTGATATATTTAGTTAATTACATAATTGACCATGAAACATGTTTATTACGAAACAAAAGAAAGTAATAAATAAAACGTTTTTCTAAGACAAAAATAATACAAACTATTTATTGACGATGATAATAATAATTAGTCAAAAAAGTGATGGTAAGTATAGAATATCTTTTTGAAAAACATTTTAAACAGACCCTTCATATTCACTGTTTGAGGTATTTAAAAAGAGCCACTCTTTTCACAAACACATTATAATAATAATCTTTAAATGTCCACTTGAAATTTTCATATTGATGATGATGAAACGTAGCTAGAAGTCATACTGTACAATGATGCAGCACAAGCACATGCTGAAAATCTCTTAGTCAGTGAAATAAAAAGTGGAAAACAAAATAACTTACCAATTATTTTATCTATAACAATGAACAAATAGAAAGTATAAAAAACGAAGAAAACGACGCAGAAGAAAGGACAATATGTATACAGACAAGTTTTAACAAAGAATAAGGTGAAAGTTATAGAATTTAAAATTTGTTTTATCAATAACCATAATAAATAAATAAATAAATAAATAAGAATAAGTATTCGAAACAAACGAAGAACAAGAAGAAATAAGAGACCTAATAATGAAGATATGACAATAATACAAGGATCCGCACATCACAACAGACGCACGTGTCAACTCAACACGTGCTATTATTTATAAACAACATAGCAGACAGCAAGCCAACGCGGAAGGAACACCGAGGAACGCCGAAAGCAGACGGACCTCACGGAAGAACTCGAGGAGGACAAATAAAAGGAGGAACACCGCTGGACCCAGCATCAGTCGTCCAACTGATCAAATCACCTACACCGCCCTGAGGTCGCACTGGACTAGGGGACACCCATCCTTCTCGAGGTCGCACTGGACTAGGGATCCTTTCAACAACAAAGCCTTGCGAAGCTGCCTTGAGCTGAGGGGGCTCTCCTTCCAAACCCATCGAACCGGCAGGTGCCTTGGAGACTGCCTTGAGAGAAGGGGCACCGTGCAAAACACATATACTAATCTACTTGGGCATTAACAAGGAAAAAGCATTATTATCTTTGTAATCAAAGACGTATTGTATTTATCAAATTTTATAATAAATTGGTGAAGGGATAAAAATCTCGGACCATTATTGACTCTACCAAATTCATTGCATGGTGATAGGCATCGGAGTTTTGTACGGGACGCTCTTTTCATTAACTTTTTTAACAGGCACAAGGTCAGTATCAGAATCTATTTTATCAAGGTTTCACTATCAAAATTCTAAATTTAATTATCAAATTTTTCTCTGTTCCTTTCCTTAAGTGCGATTTATGCCGGAAACTAGATCGGGTAAACAGACATATAGATCAGGAGAGAATAACAGAAATATAACAGAGGGTGCATCCAATGTATCCTTTAATATGCCACATTTAACGAAGTATGCGGGACACATGCACGAGGATCCGGACAGATTTTATATGATATTCAACCATATGGTAGCAATGCAGGCATGGTCACCGGCTAAGAAGAAGGAAATTCTACCAATATATTTACAAGACACGGCACTAGATCTCGTATTACAGCTTAAAAATCAAAATCAATTTGACACAATGACATATGACAATCTAAAATCTAAGTTAGTAGCTTTATGTAGACCAAAGGTCCCATCGTATAAAGCAGAGCAGGAATTATTCGAGGTACAACAAAGAATGGACTCGTACTTTTTACGTAAACTTCGAGCAATAAGGCAGTTATTACCGGAAGCGACTGAAGAGAAAAGATCCACCATTTATCTTTGGGTTTGCAGAGGGATTTCCTTAATAAGATAGCATTAGAAAGGTTTGCAACGGTAGAAGCGCTACACAATAAATTAAACACACTGGAAGCAGCTAATGACCTTTTAAGGAAAAGAGAACACGCAGAGCTATCACAAAAATTGCATATGTTATACGGCCAGAATAATATACCTAACCTGCATAATACATCCTATGGCCTATCAACCGAACCAAAGTCAATATATCCTGGACAACAGTTATACCATCATACCTATCGTGTGAAGATGCAACCTGCTACACAACCAATGAACAGCTATATACCAGGATATCAACAACAAAATAATCCTTCCATGGCAATCTCTCAACCCAACCATCAAGAAATTCAAACCTCAAGCCACGAACCTAAGACCGTTCCCCACCAAGAGCAAAATCCTCCACAAAGTGACCTCTCTACCTTGGCCAATAAAATGGCAGAATTGTCGCTTGTGATAGCCCAGACGAATTATAAAAGCCATCCGAGGAATAGGAACCAGGGAAACGGAAGGAGAAACAATAATAATGGGAAGAGAAAACAGGGACAAGCCCGGAATAATCGACACGCTGCTCCAACGGAAGGTCAAATTTTGGTGTGCGCAGTATGCCGGAAGCGGGGGCATGGGGCATCTAATTGCTACAAGCGTCAAAAAAACGCATAAGGCAGCCCCTTGACGAGGGGGCCGATAGCTACACGGAACGAGGAGACCTAAAAGAAACTGACACAAACTACGAAATTCCTGTAATAAACGAACAATCAGGACAATTGGCAGAAAGACGGGAAAATATTGCATTGGACGACGAAAATAACAGGTCGCATTTAACAATTAAAACTAAATTAGGCCTTCAAAATGCGATAATTGATACAGGCAGTACTGTTTCCCTATGGCCCACCCAAATCGTTCCCCCAGGGACAAATATAATTCCATTTCAGACAATAATAAAAGGAATTTCAGGCAATAACATTCATTTGAACCAAATAGCATTAATAAAATTTAAAATAGGTCAGACAACATTCACTCATTACTTTAGGATAATTGACAAAACAATGCCAGTAATAATAAGAATCGATTTTCTCCAACGTTCGCATTCCACCATAGATTTAAACAAGAATACAATCTCGTTTTTTAAACGACCGAGGAAACCGCAGGTACCAGTTCAAAGTACAGAGAATACATTGTCAGCTTTGACCACTCAGATAATATCGCAGACGGATCACAATTGTTTATATCTGACTAAGCAGTAACTTTGCCTCCAAGATCGTATACATATGTACAAGTAGCAGGAAAGAAAAAATAGCTGACAGAGAATTCCTATATGTATCATTGCTTCCTGGATTACGCGAGAAATATAATTTAAATGCCCTCGATCAAAAGATAGAAAGGAGCAAAATGGTCATGTTAATTTCAAATCCAAATGGCAAGAGCGTAACTATAAAGAGGAACACGCCAGTGGCGGCTCTTGAGGAAGGGCACGAAATTTCCTTTCACGCCCTAAAAGAAACCGATTTCTTTGAAAAGGCATATCAATTTAAAACAAAAGAGGAAACGGAAGAACGTTTAAAGTACACAAAAACACTTTTCAATAAAGAACTTTTTGACGTCAACCCCGACCTGGACAGAAAACAAAAGCAAGCAGTTTATGACTTGTTATTTAAATATAGAGACGTTTCTACATATGCCCCTGATGATATCGGATATTTTAGGGGATATGTTCATAAAATCAGAATTTCTAAGTCTGCCGTGTTCCACGACCGCTCCCCACCTATTACATTAAATATTAGAAGTCAAGTAGATAAGCAAATTCAAGACCTTATTAAGGCAGACATAATCAGGCCAACTGACAATAATGAATTCTCTTCTCCACTTCTTGTGCTCAAGAAGCCTAATACGAAGGAATTTCGAATAGTTCTCAACCTGCAGAAATGCAACACTTACATCAAGTACTTGTCGGTACCATTTCAAGCAACAGAGGACGTTCAAACTCTATAAAAGGGAAAACTTTCACAAGCACCGCCGATCTTTCCAATTCCTACTTCCAAATCTTGTTGCATCCTAAGAGCCGTAAATATATGACTTTTGAGCTCAATCATAATAGAAAATCATACGAACTTTTGAGATGCACAATGGGGGCCAAAACAAGTTCCCAAAGTCTTAGTGTCGCCACGAGAATGATTTTGGAGGGACTAACAGATAGAATTACAAATTGTGCTGACGATCTTGTTACTAGTTCGTATAATTTTCCACATCACTTGCAGGATTTAGAATTATTATTCCAGAAGCTTAGGAAACACGATTTTCGAGCATCACCCAAGAAGACCCACATTGGCTATCAGGAACTTAATGTATTAGGACACCTTGTTAGTGGGGAATCCATTAAAATATCTCAAAAAATAGCTAAAAAGATACGAAATTTTAAGAGACCGACTACAAAGCGGATTCTTAAAAGCTTTATCGGCCTATGTTCATATCTAAGGGCCCACATTAAAGACTTTACGTTAAAAATTGAACCTTTCCAACAGTTGGTAACATCCAAATCTAAATTTAAATGGACAGAAAAGCACGATGTTCTCTTTGAACAATTAAAAGAAGACATACTAAATGCTCCATCACTTGCTCACTTTGACGATTCACTAGAAATCCGCGTCTATAGCGATTGCAGTCAAACTCAAGCAGGAGGACTACTCGCCTGCTATGACCCAAAAACTGACACTGAGAAAGTAGTTGCTTATTGTTCCCGGAGGCTAACGAAAAGTGAAGAGAAAGCAAGCACATGGCAAAAAAAGTTGTACGCTCTTATATACACATTGCGCAAATTTCGCTATTTTCTACTATACGTAGACGCAAAGTGTATCGCGACGATGAATAACCAGCCGGACAAAGTCGGAAAGTACACAAGATATAAGCTATTTCTAGCCGATTATGATTTCGATATACAATATTTGCCTGGATCCAAACACCCAGCAGATATAATCAGTAGGCTAGAACAGGCCCATGATATTAAGAAAGAAGGTGAAACAGAAGAAACTAACGAAGAAAAAGGAGAGGACTATTATGCGTTTAAATCAAACAGCCTTCAAGTTAATACTATAGAAGCAGGAAATAATGAATCTTTACCGAATATCGCAAGAGAGCAGCGCAAGGACGAAAATTACAAAGACATTATATCCGTTTTAGAAGGAAAGGAGCCGGAAAAGATTTCCACAGTCAGATCAGCAAGATTTTTTTGTCTTAAAAACGGCATCTTATATCGAAGACAAAACCACCCCGATTATGGATTACTACATCTTTTATGCATACCGAAGTCCTTAGCTAATTTGTGGTTCACAGCCTTCCACCGCGAGGCGATCAATCCTCATTTTGGATTTTCAAAATCATACAAGACCGCTATCAAGAAATTTTAATGCCATACCTGAAAAACTATCTTGCTAATAAGATACGCATGTGCACTGAATGTCAACATCTGAGGAAACTAGCACAGAAGAAACAAGCCGAACTTTTACATCACCCGGTGGGAGAGATAGCAACAACATGGATATATGACGAGTTAGGGCCCCTACCAAGCAGAGAAGGAAGAAATAAGTACATACTAGTAGCCACGGAACTAGCCACACGATATGTCATTGCAAAGACAGTAGACGCCATAAACGCGGAAAACATAGAGAAATTTTTGGAACATGATATAATCCTCAAATTTGGAGCTTTTACAACATTATATTGGGACCGACACCCAGTATATGGAGCAACTCGTTTACAAAATTTGGCACAGAAGTACGATTTCGTCTATAAGTACTCATCCGCATATAA
Organism: Thermobia domestica; assembly: GCF_964235325.1. Classification (NCBI taxonomy): domain Eukaryota; kingdom Metazoa; phylum Arthropoda; class Insecta; order Zygentoma; family Lepismatidae; genus Thermobia; species Thermobia domestica. The sequence continues at coordinate 47,288,961 of NC_137470.1, read as the reverse complement.
TCATGCTTCAATAGGGTTAGTAGAGCAAACTAATAAAATCATACAGAATTGTGTAAAGTTTTTCGTGCAAGAACACCACACAGATGGGGAAAGATGGTTACCGCACGTTATTTTTGGCATCAATACGTACGTACAAGGAGGGACCAAATATTCTGAAAGTTTCTTATTGTTTGGTTATGAACCAGGACACCGCCAGAATGTACGCTAGAATCAAGACAACGTATACAAATTGACAGAAATAAACTAGCGGCCATCAGAAAGAAAGTACGAGACAACCTGGAACAGCCATATAATAAACAAAAGCAGTTTTACGATATGCGCCATAGACGGACAAGTTATAATCCAGGGGACCTTGTTTTGGTATATTATCCCACAAGGAAAGTAGGGTTACCAGAACATTTTACGGTTCACTACGACGGACCGGCATGCGTCCTGGAGAAGATTAATTCAAATTTATATAGAGTAGAATTACCGTCTAAATTCAAGGACAGAATTCAAGAAATTGCAGTGGACCGTTTAAAGCCATTTTACGAAGACCAAACTGAGGGAACACAAGATTAAGAAGAAAAAGGCACAAATCCAATATATATATATATATATATATATATATATATATATATATATATATATATATATAACAAATTTTGAATACTTACCTAATAAATGCTAAAGTGAATTACCCTCTTCCCGTTCACAAATTTTTTGTTGACCCACACTGTAATCGCGCTTCTCCTCTTCCCACGAGTGGCCCGCTTATACTCCTTTACAAAATTCACTATTAATTTGTCTAATTTTTGCTCCTTTAACTTTTTAAGATAACGTAGTCCACTTAATTTTTTTCGATGGACTTTTTTCACTTTATTTTTTCTTATAGCCTTAATTACTTTCTTCGTTAAACGAGTATTCACTAGCAAAATTGTCATGATACTAAATCAATATAATAACACAGTCCTTTTTTTTCTTTCATAGGATGAACCGAATAGCCAGATCAGCAATTTACCTTTGCATACTGCTCAGTTCAACAACCTGTGGCAATGAACTGATATTTAGCCAGCTGGGACTTACAGTAGCTCGATATAAACCAATCATCAATTATGACGACACCGAATTTGTACCTTATCGTCTACATTTAGATTTTTCCGCTGTACGACTTAAAAATGAATCATGTTCCGGATATGAAAATTTAATAACTTTACTACATAAGAAAGAGGCACGATTTATTTCTAAAATCAATAATATAATGCCATGCGATTTTAGGCAAGGATGCTCTCACAGGCCTAAACGGATGATTTTCACTCTTCTAATGGGGCTTACAAATTTGGCATTCAGTGGCTTCTCGCTGTACGAAGTACACAAGTTAAAAAGCTCTATAAACCTTCTTAAGGATCAAACAGAGTATCTTAACAACCAGATACAGCAAATTAAAGAAAGTAACTTCCAACTAACTCACATTGTTTCTAATCTCACGGTAGACATTGAGAAACTAGTCTCTCAGACACACCACGAGATTTTACAATTAATGTGCACCACGGCAACAAATGAACGATTTGTAATAACTCTCTTAAACTTTCAACTCATAGAACAGCACTTCGACTTAATAATACAAAGTATATTGGATAATAAAATTAACGATGCTCTAATTAAGCCAACACTTGCTAAACATATTATACAGGATAACACAAACCTAAGAAGCACTCTGATGGAACAAGACTTAGGACTTTTCTACCAATGCTCCAAAGCATATCTTGTGTCATTTGATTCCAATAAAGCAAATTTAGATATTATATTACAAATCCCTATTATAAGGGACAATAATTACTATTTCCTTTATAAAGTATTTAATAATGGATTTTTGACAGATTCTTCATATCTCCGCTTACAAACACCTAAATTCGCCATATGGACACCATTACGAATCTTCGAATTCGACGTTTCACTTTGTCAAACACATCGTATGTTGGAAATTTGTAAATTCCAAACACAAGCTAGATCCCAAAAAACAGATTGCTTATATGATCTTATCTTCCGAAATATAACAACAACATGCCATGCTAAACCTACATTATCTAAAGCAGAAGAATATTATTTGTACACAACAACGGGACTTCTACTTACAACACGAAAAATAGTAAGAATAGCTCATCAAAGAAATCATGTAGTTGTTACAGATGAGATGGATCATTCTGTAACTTATTTTTTTCCCATATGAAGAATATGAGTAAATTAAAACAGAGACCCTCAATTTACCCACTAGACATACGGCAAACGTTACCATAGAATATCGAACACTTCCGACAGACTATAACTTTAATTTCACCTTCAATCTTCAAAACATACAACAAACTGTAACATCCCTTCAAGCTCTAATACAACATGAACGTAGCCATCTACCAAGTCATTTTTCCGAGTTACATTTGCATCATGCTTTTCCATGGACTATTCTTATTATCCCTTGTACCTTATTTCTTCTTCTCCTCACCATAGGAATAGCTTTACATTTTCTGTATAAACGTTTAAGAACACATCAGCACTAATAACACATTTTCCTTTCCAGAACTATGTTCCAGCTTCTGCTACCGATAATTCTTCTTTCATCGGTCCTAATAACAATAATATCTTATCTGTGCCTACTCTTTTGCAAGTCCCGTTACAAAAACGAAAACTTAGCTAATCTACTCCCTATATCGTTACCATTAGAAAGACTCAATACACCGGCGCCTAATATCCAGACAAAAACTCGAACTAGGCAACCTACACATACAGAGTGCGACATCCATATTAGCACCGAGTTTAATAACCAAAACGTTCAAACGATACCTACAATCAATGAACTCGTTTATATTTATTAATAACAGTGATGACACTTCTGCCCACTTTGAGGGAAATGATAAACTGTTGTTGATCCTGCTTAGCTGGGATGGAACTACAGTGTTATTACCATTATGTGTATATTTCACAAGAAGTTTTTCATAGTGATATTGGTGTATTATAGTGTTTTCTTGTGTATAAACAGTATCTCAAGTGTGTCAGCGTTGGTGCAGTTACCTTTTACTAATTACAATTCTGTACTTCTTCCAGATTATTTTTTTCCAGTGTGGGGGGTGCAAGGATCCCCACATCACAACAGACGCACGTGTCAACTCAACACGTGCTATTATTTATAAACAACATAGCAGACAGCAAGCCAACGCGGAAGGAACACCGAGGAACGCCGAAAGCAGACGGACCTCACGGAAGGACCCGAGGAGGACAAATAAAAGGAGGAACACCGAGGGACCCAGCATCAGTCGTCCAACTGATCAAATCACCTACACCGCCCTGAGGTCGCACTGGACTAGGGGACACCCATCCTTCCCGAGGTCGCACTGGACTAGGGGTCCTTTCAACAACAAAGCCTTGCGAAGCTGCCTTGAGCTGAGGGGGCTCTCCTTCCAAACCCATCAAACCGGCAGGTGCCTTGGAGACTGCCTTGAGAGAAGGAGCACCGTGCAAAACACATATACTAATCTACTTGGGCATTAACAAGGAAACAGCATTATTATCTTTGTAATCAAAGACGTATTGTATTTATCAAATTTTATAATAAATTGGTAAAGGGATAAAAATCTCGGACCATTATTGACTCTACCAAAATCATTGCAATATGCATACAAAAGAAAGATGGATAAGAAGGAGGAATAATTACCTGTAGTAACAGATAGAATAATCGAAGATTATTTTTAGGTGTGGGTGAGAAGATATAATGAAGATCGTTTAAAAGTATTCCTTTTGCTTTAAAGCAGAAGAGGTATAGGGAAAATCTCACACTTGAATTTGTTTATTATTAAAAGTATAAGAAAGAGAAATTAAATATGTTGCATTACATACAGAGGAAATCCAAATGTATCGAAGTAGTCGGCACGTCCATCACTATTGAATATACGGATACCCAATGGGTACCGATTTTACTGGCTAGGTCCGTATTCATGATAATAGCTGCAAGTAACGCAACATGTGATGGTAATATGTTGGATGCAAATACGCCAACGTAATGATTTTGAAATAAAGAATTTGTTTGAAGTGCTGTATTAATTCTAGTGTAGAATACATAATGTATAAAAATGCAGACATGCACATATACGTTATGGTATTTAAATAATAATAATAACCTACTTTTAAAAATCCATGATGTTCCTCTGTTGATCCAGTTCTAATAGTGACTGCAACTCGCAATATGTGATGCATGAGACATGTGCTGGTAGAGGGTTTTTAAACTAAACTTTCAGATGAACACATCCATGTCTGATGAGATGGACACAATACTGCACAGCGCTGACTTCTCCATCTTGCGTAATGTAGAAAACAAAGATAGTGTATCCTTGAGAAAAGTCAAAGCAAGGAGAGTTCTTGCCATCATTGGAAAAGTTAATACCTGGTCAACAGGATAAGGTGTGATATGAAAAAAAAACAAAAAAAAACATATAGGTTGTTTTCAAAATTGATTGAATTGAAATGGATTTGAACTTATCGTTCCTGCATAGGCATCATTTTGAGTAAAGACCACAATCACTAGATTTGGTAATACTCCCATCAATAAATTATTGATTTTTTGATTGATGATTCTTTGGCATGACGAACGACTTCATTTGCACTCTGGCTAGAGAATATTTGACGGTTGTTAATTGTAGAAGCTTTTTATGTGTTCGTTTTATCGTAGGACTACCATCAACCTTTTTAATATGTAAAGCAGCGTCTAAAATGTTCATTTTAACCTAAACAGACGTATCACTAGCAATAAGACAAAAGTTTGGCTTTTCAGGAATTCTACTCATTGCATTAAAAATTTATCCTAATTAAAAATATCTCAATGAAGATGTCCAAGCATGTCGAATTATGTAGTGTTTTTGTTAGTTCATGGTGATGTTGAAATCTCTTCTTACCACAAGAAGCTGCATCCTTTTGTCCACCAGTATCTTGAAATCATAATAATGCACATTGAAGATGAGTGTTTTTTTTTAGAAGAGCCATCATAATTTAACAGTTTTTCGATGTATGATCGATATGGATGATTATGAGATGGAAATGAAACCGGTTATTTAAATACACTTCCACTTCACGGAACATAGAATTCAAAATGTCATTAATAGGAACCACATTCTCATCACTTTCACCAAATGCTAATGCACCAGGCATAAGGATTTGAGCTTCATTGTAGAGGGGATTGTGTGGTAGATCTAGGTAGTCATCACTTGTGCCTGGCAAGACAAAATCTATAGGTTCATTATCAGCTAGTGAACTGATCGGTTTATATGTAATAACATAGTTATCTAATATACTGGTTTGCATAAATTTGTTCAAAAAAACTATTACACTTTTTCGCAGGATTGATGATGTAAAAATGCCATGATGATAATGATTTATCAAAGATGTCGTTTGATAATTTCCTCTTCTGGTTTGTCTTTGCTTTCTGTGTACGCTTCCTATTTTTCTCTCTTGCACTTCTTCCTTTTCCTCTTGATGATGCGTAATGATGAAGGATTAAAGATTAAATGATGTGTAATTCTTCTTTTCCTTCGCTGATATGCAAATCCTAGCATATATTTCAGTTTATTCTAGCTATTTCTTGTAAGATAGACCTCGCTTCACTCTTTTGTTGATGGAATTATTCGTTAATTTGTTGTCTATCGATGATCCAGATTTTAATAATTCCTTTCCTATTGGTTTAGCTCCTGTTTTACTAATGGAATGACAGAACGAAATAATCATCCAAGGAAACTTTACAATACCATTTCAAACTTGATAAGGGAATCCAACATAATCGCTTCAAGTTCTAAAAAGAGTTTTTTTGGATAATATTGTAAATATGGAATACTCATAATTGTTGATGTTGTCACATGGGTCGAAAATGTAGTTTAGGACATACAGTTCCGAAAGTAAATGGCAGTGGAGAGCCTGTACTCTGTCTTATATCTATTTTTATGTGTTCAAAATGCATCTTTCTATAAGTACATAATGTGGAGGATTAAACATTTCTGTAGCACTACTTCCCAACTTATGATTCACAGGATTCATATTTATGATACGTCATAATGATACTACTGTATCTGCAACAAATACGGATTGAATGATATCACCAGATACATACATTATAGATGCAAGCTCTAAACGTAAATTTGGAAATCATTGGCCTTGTTGCTTATCCATTAAATCAACGTTTGGATCAGATTCCAACATGGCACTAACACTAGGTGATAATGCAACGTCCACATATGTGTGTTATTAAGACGTCGTATAAAACACATATTACTTCACGAATATAGTAAATATGTAAATTTAAGAATATGTGTTTCAGATGTGTGTACTAATTATCTTTATCAACTCTTAAATATCAGTATAATAACGTACAGGAATAGTTATAAACCTTCAATCATTACTGTTTTCAGGTTTTTATTTTTTATTTAGTTCAATAGTATTTAAAATTGAATGAGGATAATGAATACCAACAATAGTTACTTCCCACTTTTCACGAAATTCCATTCTCTGATGAAGTTAGTAGTGTATGATGTTAAGGTATTTTCAGAAAAAAATATTGTTTAGAGCTATTACTGGGAAGAGTAACGTAAATATCTCCATCAGGTTCTATTGTACTTTTCGATTTTCTCTACGGATGGTGCAGGTATCCAGGAATCGAAAGAACAAGGATGTCCTTTCCAAAGAGCAAGATATTATTTTGTGCTACCTTTTCTTTTTATGCGTATGCTTTTATCTATGTAAAACGATTTTGATAACAGCAAAGGTTGTAATTCCTCTCTATAAAATAATCCATCCAGCGGTTCCGTGCTTAAATCTTCTATTTCATGAACATGTGGATCTCTATGTATTATCTTCTTCACTTTAAATATTTACCAAGTCCAGGTTTGCATGTATCCTTTATCAAATGCACATTTCGGTTTACTAATTCGTACTGTATCACCAATCTTAAGATGTTTTCAGAAATCTGGGTTCTTCTTCTTTATTTTACTATCATACTGATTATGCCGTACCTCAAATAGGTTATTTTGAGAACCATTTGCAGGTGACATCTTAATGGCTGAGTGATGACCTTCATTGTATGATTTTACAAGAAGAAGTAATACATTTAAATAATTATACGTTTGATACTATGTGAAATACTTCCAATTTTTTTTCTTATACTTCTGTTAAAACGCTCTACAATACTAGACTTTAAATCAGAATTTTAGTTGTAATATGTTTTATTTTGTTTTCCTCCAAGTACTTCTGTATAGTTTTATTAGTAAACTCATTTCCTTTATCTGTCCGGAATGGAATTGGTTTTCTGTCATTGAAAACAATTTTAATGCTTTCAAGAAAACATTTCTACATTTAGATTTTAACGGCAGAACCCAAACTAATGGACTGAACACATCTATCACTGTAGGAATATAACGATATGTATAACTAAGTTTATGAAGAGACTGAAGATCATTAATATCACTTTCCCACTCATCATCAATGTTATTCACGACATTGAAATATCTTTTAAGACGACGATGTACTGCTTTGTGTAACGTATGTGGTGTTTGCTTCAGTAAACATTTTCTTATACAGTGCATAGGAATTTTCTTCTTTGTAGCTATCCACAGCTTTTTAACAGTTGAAAACGAGGCTGAATGTGAAGGGTTGTAGTAAATCTTGCTTAAGTGTTTGTTTACGGTTTCCATCTTGACCATACAGGACCTTTACACGCAGTTTTTTTCCTTATAGGAGATACTTTTTTTTTTCATTTTATTTTTCTATTAATTCTACTTCGTCTTCTACAAACCATTTCAGATTTTTTTCTTTGACCAGGATACTACTGGCGACTTAGTTCGTCGTAAAATATATGACAAATGTTTTGGAATTCCAATAAGTTCTTCAGATGTGGTATTAGAAAATAAATAATTACAAAATTTTTCCAATTAGGTTGGATTGGCATGTTTCTGTGGTCGCGACACTTGAAAAATTAAATCTACAGTGTGAGTTATTCAAGTTTATCACTTTTGATGTTAACAGTTTCTTTATTATCCCACGTGATATTATAATCATGTTTCATTCTATGCAGTAATAATTCAGTTCCTTTACGAAACATTTTGGGTACAGGTAACACTATTTTTCTTCTACTTCAGTCTTCTCTGATTTACTTGACGTAATCGAAAGTGTCACAGGTTCTTCTTTTCGTATTAAATGTAAATATTTTTTAAGAACATTATTATATTGATTCCATTTTTCTTCATCACTAAGAGAGGATAAGAGTAAAATCTGTTGCTCTTCTTGATCGAAACTAGATTCACGTTTCTCCATGGCTGATGATGATGAAGCTGGTCTTTGTATACTATAAAGAACTTCTTGTGCAACTAAAATAATTTTATTTGCGTGTTCCATTTCACTATAGCAATAGTAAACTTGATAATTCATCACTTAAAATAGGAGCTAATAATGCCGGACGGAATCCACCCTGTTGCACTAATAAATGCTTCTTCTTCTTTTCGATGGAATGTCCTTTGGTCACAAGATATCGAAGCGTCCTCTTGTATCGCTTTAATCTTGCTTTCTGTGTCTTTGTAGGAAGTGGATTACCTGTTAATACATTATAACAAAGTTCACAAATACTAAGAATCACTAAAGTGTCTGCATTTTCCACTATATCTTTACGTATTTTATTATTTGCTTTGCTCAGTGTTCGAAGAAGATAAGCATGTTTTACTCTTGGAGACATATTGACAGAATGAACAAATAGTTTAAAACTAGCATTTTAAACACATCTTATTATTATTCCGCTTCTATTTCGTTAGAAAGTAGACGTAATGACAAATATAATCAGAATCCTGTTTTAAATCAATAAATAATTATCCATATGTGAACGTTTTTGCGCATTGAAACTTTCTTGAAAACATTTTTAATTTTCTGGTGTTAGCTGATAACTCATATATTTAATTTCTGATTTACCTCTTGGATTTTTAAATAATACAAAATAAATATTACACTAAGATATGTGAAATAAATATTACACTAAGATTTATATGATGAGATCTCTTTCTAAACAAATCAATAATATTGCGGTTCACTTCACACATATGAACATCAGTAATAATAAGATGTGGTCCAGTTTCAGGTAAAAAGTCTTTTGTTCGAGGTAATCCTTCAATAAATTGTACTTTTATAGAAATTTCCCTGTGTGCATTCTGCTATTCTGCATAGTACCAATAAATATGACGATACGATGTATTAACCATACGTGATAAATTACACAGGAATCGTATTACAAAGGACGTTTTTCCATATCCACTTGATCCGGCAACAATACATGAAAAGGGATGTTTAAACATCGTATCCATGTTAAATAGTGTGATAATTATCCCTTAATCCGTATATATATAAATATATTTTTAAATATTACATTTCTTTTCTTCTTCTTTCGTTGGAAGGAGTGTATCCATATGGAAGAGTATCATATGAATTTGGAAGTCTACGTCAATTTATATAATTCACCTTATAGACTTTCTTTCGGTCATGCTAACGATAGAATGCTCTTTCCTATTGCATTTTTTCCATTTGTAATTTTGACTGCTGTGGATCGAGAGTCTTCTTCTTCTTCTGCCTTCTCTTCATTATTTACTATCATTTTCTTCACTACATCAACATTTGGGTGTTTAGAAGATTCATACTTTATTGGAAAGTTTCGTATTTTGCATACTTGGTACTAATTCTTCGTACTGGAAAGCTCTTGGGTCCAGTTGATACATATTCTGAGTATGAGGTTCTTTACCATATTCGAGTAATTTATTTGTTAAATAACCTAAAAATCACCACTTGGAATTATGCTTTCACCAGTTTTTTTTTAATATAAACTACGGAATCAGCATCAAAGTACAATAATCTTTCTTGTAGCTGTTCTAAATGCTTGTACAATTCCAATATTGCTTATGCTGTTGTGTATACGGCTATGACAACGTTTACACTTGCTAGTGAATTATGAACGTCTTCTATGTATTGCAAATACACAAACAACATATAATAATTTACTGGAAATATGGTATGTACGTCTATATCATGGGATGTTAATTTATCATATAATTCCTTGGGGTCATTAGTGATGCTTACATGACCCATGTTCTCACGTTGACCAAATTTTCACCCAAATAAATTTAACATTAATTTAGCTAAACTCCTAAGTGCTAGATTATGTTTAATTTTCTTTACGTATATAAGTATTCCTTCCTTTTGATAAAATTGCTGTATGTACTTCTCGCTTAACTAATCTGTTCCACTCCATGATGGCCAGCCAGTAGCTTCCGTTATTACTTTCAAGAAGGTGTTTATGTGCTCTGCAAATAAAACGCCACATTTTGTTTCCTCATCATATTGAATAACATCATAAGCACAAATTTCATGAATATCCATTATATTGTACCCTTTTTCCAATGCTTTTCTTACTTCAACTGCTACTCATGTACAATATAGAACTCGTTCTTCATCACTGTGAGCACAAGGTGTCTGGTTTAATTCATCACAACATGCACGACAAAGTGGAAACATCAATCTATCATTTGATTTAAAAGGCAGCACCGGATGGAAGAAAGCTTTTGAAGGAGGAATTCTTAACTAATCCTTCTGCCTCTTCAATGCTGGGAATATTTGAATCTCCAGTCAAATAGTTAGTGGGTGACGAATTGAAAATTTCTTAGGTTTAAAGACGTCGGGGTACAAACTATAACATGTTTGTAACATGTTGTTTTTTCTTCAGACTTTTGTGTTGTGATACAAACGTATGGCATTCACACGTCCTCCATAAAAAGCATCACGAAGATTCAATGAAGTTTTCTTTGAGTACGAATGATTACTAAGATACTTCTTCAACTCTTCATTTCCTACAACTGTTTTTCTTTGAAAAATCATACCCCATATTTCGTGATCTTCACAATCAAAATCTTTAACTTTTCAAATTTTCTTTGTTGCTTCATACCAAAATTTCATGGTGTATGTAGCAGTGTTATATATGGGTTTATCTCTGTCATTAGAGTAGCCAAAATGCAACAATTTGTAAAACATCCTTCACACTCCCACACATGTATTTTTTCCTGTATCGTGGTCTGTCCATTCACCATCTACTTTCATTGATGCAATTCGTTCTTCCTTAGTACGTGCAGCATTGGTAATTTGAATGTTTTTGTTTTTTTCTTCCTAAGCTATCCATTGTACTGTTCCAATTGGTTGTACATCTCTCCATCTATACCCGCTCTTGATACCAGTAGTATTTTCCTTTAAGAAATTTCTTTTCGATACACCAGCTTACATGCACTAGCGATTGTAATACATTCAAGTAAGGGATTTGCATTCGTTTCTGACTCAAGTGTATTCCTAAAGGAAATACATACTTGACGTTAAACATCGACATCCTGTACACAATTTTTTATGAGTTCATCTTTCATTTTAAAGGTGTAATTGCGGTGTTCAGTATAGCATTACAGAAACTTGGGTCTCTCGTTTATTTTCATGGCATCTGCTTCAAAATACCTAATGTCTGGAAGTGTATCTTCATACGTCTCGTTCTCACTTCGATTGAAAAAGTGTGGGAAATATCCTTTGCAGGATTGAAGACCAAACGTACTACTTAATTTACTTAAGGACCCAGGTAGAAAACAGTGAATCTGTGAAGGTTACGTTACCTAGTTTCGCCCCATTTATGATCACTTCTGGAGTGCAATTCATCTTCTTAGCCATGATATTAACTGAGAATACTAAAACGTAGACAGAACATTTCTCATGCATTCTGGTTATTTGAAACGTGCGATGCAAACAGATATTCGTTTTCTAAGGGTTATATATTATTAATGAAAAGCAAATATGAATATTATGTGTCAATTTCTCGTAATATACATCAGGTTATTTACACGAGGTTTGGTAGATAGGTGTGCGAATTTCGTATCACATATTTATTACACAAACAGTGAACAAGCAAGTGTTTTCACTTTTAGGCTCTTTTATCGTCCCTATCAGTCATTTTCCTTAATAGAAGTAAGGCTCTCAGTGTTAGTACTCTCTTGTGCAGAGAGTCCTCGGTTCAATGCAAGATCATGCAAATGCGACTTACATAGCCTCCAAGGGTTTTCTCACGTTGCCTTCTTATCATATTCTGATTTCTTTAATTATTTCACAATAACCCATAAACAGTCACAAACTATCCACCTACTTTACCTTTTCCTTTTGTTTTGAAGGCTAAATAATATTTTCAATGTAAATGCAATGCTAATATTTTAATTTCGAATGACCTAGAGAGTTCATTTAGTGGCTAAGCGGTTTACGTACGCACCTTTGGCGTGAAAGGCCCGGGTTTCATTCCCTACAGGAGCTCAGGTGGTTTGGATTCCACGTTAATCAGTAGTTCCTGTCTCATATAGCCTCACTGCTGAAAGGGACGTTAAACTCAAAATAAACTCAACTTCAATGACTGAATTGATATACGAAAAATATGAAAAACTTGACACAAAACGCCATTACGTTTACAACATGAAATATTTCTTCGTTATATAAAACATTGCATAGAGCTGCTCTTTACACTCAATTGAAACGTTATTTCTCTATAGTTGGTTGTTTTCATCACTGTTAAAAATACTTACTTAAAAATGAGTAAAATTGACTCAAATTTGAGAACATTGTGTTCTCAGAATAGCTCCGAATACATTGTTCTCAAAAGTGAGAATGTGTGTGTGTTCAAAATATAAGAACAATATGTAATCAAATTTGAGTAAATTTTACTCACTTTTGAGTAAAAATTCTCTTAAAAGCGAGATAAAATATTCTTAAATAAAATGAGAAACTGCTATTTCTCAAAAATAACGAGAACATATTTTCTCAAAAATGAGAAAGTGAACCGTAAAATGAGATGGATATAATCAACATTGAGAAACTCTCTGTTCAAAAACTAGTAATGCTCTCCTCACAATTGAGAACATGTATACTCAAAAGTGAGTAGAAAAGTATTCGAAATGCTCAGATAGCCGCAAAACTGAGAAACACACGTTCTCAAAAATTGAGAATATTTCCTCTCAAATTTAAGAAAAACTCTTCTCAAAAATGAGAAGGTTTTTTTTTTAAATAATGAGTAAAAAAGTACTCAAAAATGAGATTTTATTAGTATTCAAAAATGAGAAAAAAGTACTTATTCTGCTGCCTTGCTGACACAGGGAAGGTTTCCTGGAACTAGAAAGGAAGATTACTCTCACACTGCACTGGACAATTTATAGTTAGTACGCCTTCTACACATTAATATTGAAGTTAAAACATTTCCCTCTTAAAAGTTGGAAAATAGAAATCAGTTTTTGAAAAAAATACGAGTACTTCAAAAATTACTTCTATTTCCCAGCTTTGAAGATGAAAATGTCTAACATCAATATTAATGTGTAGAAGGCGTACTTACTATAATTTTTTTAGTGCAGTGTGAAATGCATCTACCTTTGTAATTTTGGGGAATTTTCCCTGTGCCTGCAAGGCAGCAGAATAAATACTCCCATTCCTATTTTCGAATACTAATATAATCTAATTGTTAAAGTACTTTTTTACTCAATTTTGAATCTGCATGGTTGCATTTTTATGCTGAGACCTGTTGTTTCCATAAATAGCATAGATGAGAATTTTAATTTAATCAACACACAAGCTCCTTGTAACTTTTATGTTGGTTTGCGTAGTTTTAAACAAGTAAGCCTGATATGGTGGACAAATTTTATGTGCACTGGTTTTCTCGATTTATTCTCGTTTCCTCCTACTTTCTTCATTGCATCACTTCATTATCATTGACTTCTCCTTTAGCTTTGAAACATAATCATGCGACGTTACACACACACACACACACACAAACAAACTTAAATGTATATATATTTGTTTCATTTTGATTAAAGGAAAATATGTTTGTACATTGTATTTTTTATTTGTCAAATAATAAACTAAGTCTATACATGAGCACAATGTTTATAACAACTTACACAAGACAATGAGGATACATGAACCCTCTGAATATGCCTACAAAGTACTATGACAGATGTATGCATTCGTTGGAAAACAGTCTGTGTCGACTGCCAATGGACACGAGATCCTCCCAGAAGTTTTTCATTTGCTATAAATGTGTCTATGCCTTCATTTCCCTGGAAACAAAGATATTGTGTAATTAGTGACAATAGAAATAAAAATAAAATGAAATACTTATAAATCTTATTCGTGTATGGCGATATCTCGAATAATATTAGTGTTGCTACGTTCTAATTTCAATTAGTATCAATTGAAATACGATAATATAGACTCTGGTAAAGACAGTAAAGAGAATTACGCAATATTTCTTCAATTAATATTGAAACCAGAAGTTGTAGTAGATCTACCATTTAGTGTTTTAGCAGAGTGATTAGAGTGGAAATGGAATATATTCTAGGGACGCTTAATCGATTAAAAAATATACAATGTGAGATTACTGTCTATGCTCTATAGTGATCAACGTTAACCGGAAATGGTTTATTTCTATCACTACAAGTAGGTGGATCACATCCATTAACGAACTCCTCCGAGATAATTATCTAGCTGTTGATTGCAGAAGACAATTTTAAAATTATCTTTTGTTGAAGAGTTATTGAGCGGTGTAACGGACGTGCTAAGCCAGAGGTGTTTACCCTTGCGAGGATGGCCCTCTCGAGGGCATCCTCACCCTCAAATTCTCTCTCAACCATAATGACGCAAGGGCGATGACAAGCTTGGACAGCGAGGGCGAGGGCCAACTGTCACTGTCAGGGCTAGAGCGAGGACAAATTCCCAACACGAAGGTGAGAGCGATGGTCAACTCTCTTCGAAGGTGAGGGCGAGGGCCAATTCACTGTGAGAATGAAGGTGAGTGAGGCGGGAGTAAAATGAACACCTATGGTACTAACATTACAATATTATATACTCGTATATCCCACTTGCGTGATCCTAATAAACATGAAATGAAAGACTTAAGACCTGACTCGTCTATGGCGATATTTATAATAATAGTAGGGTTGTCACGTTCTGGAAGGATTAATATCAATTGAAATAAGATTATAAAAATAAGGAAATTGAAAGGTAACCAAAAACATTCCGATCTGTTTCATCTATGCAAGACAATTAAACAATAAACCTGAAAATTAGTCATTTGTGCTTATGTGTGACGAAAAAAAAAGAAAGAAAGAAACAATGAATCACACCACAAATTCTAAGTTATATAAAATTTCACCGTTATTCGATTTCTACTTTTTTAGGAATTGATAAACAAATTACTAGAGTGCTTTGAGAGGAGTAGCGTAACTAAGAATGCATGCTCCCCTCCATCCGCGAAAATGTCAAAAGGGCTCTTCCTGTTTCTACGTTCATGGCACACGTACAATTTATACAGTAGTAGAGTTATTTTTCCATCTAGTCAGACACTACTTGCTAATATACAAAAATTGCACATTATTATTATTATTATTATTATTATTATTATTATTATTATTATTATTATTATTATTATTATTATTATTATTAACCAATTACATGGGACTAAAAAGTTTCTTAAAAGAAATAATTTCTAGGAATTAGGAAATAGATTTCTGGGCTGTCGGCATCTAAGGCCACGTTAGCCCATCCCGTCTAAAGGATGACGTCCCTCAGCGAGCCCACTGTACGATGAAAGGGAAGGAAGAAAGGATTGGGAAAGGAAGGAAGCAGCCTGAGACCATTATATTAGGTACCTCCATCCCGGCATTTGAATGGTATGAATGAACGAAACCCAAGAAAGACTTCACTCAAGATGGCAGGTCTGAAAAAGCTGTTACACTCTTTCGGCCGAGTGTCCCCACCAGGAGTCGAACCTGGGACCGCTCACCTCAAAGGCAAGAGCAGAAATATTTCTTTTCCTAACGTTCACATTACAACTAACATATGAAAACTCGTCAAAACTTGTGGAACTTGCTCACATATTTCTAAACCGGCGTATATTTTTTTTTTCGGAGAGTAATTCGCTGATTACTTTCTCAATATCAACGTGGTGCCATTCTTCGCTTTCAGTGCTCAGGATTGGCAAAGGGCTCAACCAATGCCGTAACTTTTGCGGGGGAATGGGGAAACTGTCCCCCCCAATTAAGCTTCCAGTTGTTTGATAGGATTCATTTGAGTTAAAACTTTGTTGCTTTGTATGATGTAATATGAACAGGAACTTATAAATAAAGCTTGGAATAGGTTTACCACATAACAGGAAAAAAAATGAAACGAAAATGTGTTCCGAGCCTCATTCAGTAAAATGTGTCCTATTAGAGCCCCAGACAAAATATATATTTAGTAAGGCTTTCAACATATTGTCTCATTTAGTTAACTTGTGAAGCACCGTACTATTTTCAAAAGCATTGCAAATAATTTAAGATGTTTCTGCTGCCCCACTATCTGAACGAAATACATTCCTTTAAGATGTAGCATATATGTAATCTGGATCTTACTTTAGTAAACCATCAACTGGCGCCCCAAGAAGTATCGAACACGTTTAGTAAGGATTTCACTTCAAATGCCATCATTATTCTAGGGGGCCTCAACTTGACATATTTTAGGAGGTCTAATTAATGTTTGGTCTTCCAAGAAAAAGCCCAAGTTACGGGGCTGAGCTCAATTTCATCTTCGACCTTGTTCTACGAATATAAAGTTTGATGGCTTTTAGTGTACTGAATGATCGCTCAGGATTGGCTTCGTCAGAGGCACAGTGAGATACAGTTGCAAAGAAGTACACAAATCCAGAACACTACTAACATAGGATGTTATCTACGACTAAATAATTGGCTAATTAATTCCAAGTTAAAATTTCACTAAATTGTTTCTTCACTACTCATCGGAAACTTGTTAGTTGTTGCAACAAAAGGCGATACATTTTCCGAGTAGAATTCACTAAATCTATTATAGCTGGTTCCGTGATTTCTTTTTCCTCTAAGTAGAGTACTCTTACAGTAATATGAAACCTGCAAAGTGCTTTTGAATGGAGTTGAATTTCAGTTTAGCGTCCCTTTCAGCAGCGAGGCTATGTGAGACGTGGACCTACTGATTAACGTGGAATCCGAACCACATGAGCTCCCGCCGGGAATCGAACCCGGGTCTCCCGCGCCAAGAGCGCGTACGCTAACCGCTTAGCCACGGAGGAACTCTGCAAAGTGCTTTTAACATCCAAACATTATAAAGTTATACTCCGAAACTTAAATACCGGGAGCCTGTTAGTTACGCCACTGCTTGAGAATACAGATTCTTTATTCATAGAAAGGAAACTTAATGACTACATATCAGGGTTGGCTGGTTTAAACCAATGTTTAAAGCAGCTGGTTTTTTTTAAAAAAAAAAAAACAACTGGTTTAAACCAAATAACGAAAATGTTCGTAAAAGTGTAAGTGTTTGTAAAATCTTGATGAACACACATTTGTGGGTTATCACGTTTCACTCCCGTATATTATTCGTATTATATTCAGACCTAAATTCCCCATTCATTACTCAAAAAGATTATACTACAAAATCAACTTTTTTTTTATGTAAGTTTATAAATGTTTGTTTTGTGATTTTTTTCTGTAGTTATTATTGTTATGTAATTGCAATCAAAGAAACATTCTAAAAATTGTTTTGTTTACTATTGATAAAATACATCGAAATGCCGTACTTTGTGTGTGTGTGTGGGGGGGGGGGGAAGGAGGGTCATACAGACCTTACGAGAGGCATTTAGTGAAATGAGAAGTATCTTCGATATCTATTTATGTATAAATGAGTCTGAGCCAAAGTGGACTCAAATAATTCGTATCTTTGTGATATGCAAATTAAGTCGTTGTATTTCTTTAATTTGGACAAATAAAAGTCGTTGTTAACTAACTTGAATTAAATTAGTTCGTCTGTACTCCGTAGTACTTTGAAACTGTCCATATGTAATTCAGTATAATGGTTTCACTTGTGCACTGTTTATCTTTTTGTCCTTCTGAAATGACTCTTGAGAGCTATATTAAGAAGCATGTAAAGATCAGTACAACGTAATTTTATCAGGATTCCTTCCTGAGTGAGTCGGCAGACGTATCGCATTTGTGGCCAATTAGTCCTGGTTCCGAGTTCAAATGGAGGACAATTTTTCTCGGATGTAACTCGAGAAGCAGTTTTTATTCCGCTTTAAGCTTATGTGACCCCTTCCAGCATAACCCGGATGTTGCATAATAGCATCAAGGCGAAACAAACTTATTTCTGTCCATATATGATATGAATATATAGAGCAAATTATTTAAACCAAATAAACCTGGTTTAAACCAAAAAAACCTGGTTTAAACCAAAAAACCCGTTTTTTTCAATAAAAGCCATGGTTTTTGCCAACCCTGCTACATATACAGATGACGTTAGAACCATCCATTAGTATGCAAATCAAATTATTTATAAAACCATCCTTCTATTAAGATATTTCCAAAACGTATACCCTGGAAAGTAAATGTATTAACTATGTAATTATGAAACTATGACTACAATTGAACGATAATGGACATATTCCTAATCAGGAAGGTATACAAAAATTATCTGTCCAATGAAACGCCAGACACGACTTACCTGTAGCTCTGCAATGACATATTCGTGGCTCCTGTAAGGTGCCGGCCTTCTCCTTACTATTTTAGCTCCTT
Organism: Thermobia domestica; assembly: GCF_964235325.1. NCBI lineage: Eukaryota > Metazoa > Arthropoda > Insecta > Zygentoma > Lepismatidae > Thermobia > Thermobia domestica. The sequence continues at coordinate 47,270,290 of NC_137470.1, read as the reverse complement.
TCTTACGTATGATTACACCTTGTAGTAGTAGAAATGGAAGCAAATGTAGTGCGCAATTGATTGCTATAGAGAGAAAATATGACTAAGTCAGTATATAATAATGTTTGGAATTAGTAGATATTGCTATTGTCTGCCAAAATATTTTTTGAAGTACAATGTAAATCACACTAAATTATTAAAAAACTACTTCCATGAGTTGAAATAAGGTTTTACTTATAGTGTACTGCTTTCTAAAGCCCTAGACAATTGTTATATTCTTTAGCTGAATGATGGGGAAACATTTTGGGCCGCAGGCTAAAGAAAAACGGAAAAAATATAGGTGGGCAAATATAATTAAAAAAAAAAAACAACAGTGATTGTATCACTTGTAAAACCAAGCTCTATTAATACTCGAAAGATCATGAAGGGGACTGTGTTAAATGGTATTGTGAATGCATTTTCAAACATTTCTCATAATTTGCCTGGAAGTATAATCCACTGATTCTCAGAAGTGTAGTTATATTCGTCAGGTAATGAATCACGTCGTGGGCTGGGTGGAAACGTTTAAGGAGCTACATCTAATCCGCGGGCCATGCTTTGCCCATCACTGTCTTAAGACGTGAAGATAATAAGCCAAAGATGTGCAATTTTGAGTTTATGTACGTTTATTTAAAAGGTATTACGTGTTTCAAAATACTGACTTATTTTTACTTTTCAAAGTAAAGCATATAAAAGCTACTATTTGCTGCGATTGAATTATAACAATAAAACAATGTTTGTGAATAGACACTATAAAAATATAATGTAAAGAAAGGAATAAAAAAAAACAAATGGGTGCTTTGCCAGAAGTAGAGTTGTGTTGATGACAAATAGACTCTTGTGTACATATTTATACATGCAACCTGAAATATGATAAATATACACGAAAACTTGATCTTACTCACCAAGAACTTTCTCTAGCGAAACCTTAAAGAAAATTATCACTGCCAAACAGATGACATTGAAAACAGACTCTGTCGCGCCGAACATTTTTTTTTAAATTCAGCATCCATCTGAAATATAAAGATTTAATTGTTATACAAATATATTCTGTTAACCCTTAACAGGAAATATGTGTCTGTCAGACACGTATGGTTTTCCTTTGTTTTACATTGGCAACACTAATTCACTCAATGTATCGGTTTTCTCAGTACCTTCCTATTATTTAGTTGCACGTGTGTTGCAGTAGTTCATTGTTGGCGTTAATGTCTGAGTGAACATTTATCGATGATTTTAGAAAATCTACGGTGTCTGAGAGGCACACATTTCCGTTATCGTCTATATTTTTGCGTGTTTATTGGACACACATTTCCTGAAGAGACAGTTTTTTTCGAAAGGTTTTGTGGTTGACTTTTATTTACCATGAAATATAAGCTATAGAACTCTTTAATAATACTATTTTGTTTTTATGAGATATTATGTATTTGCAAAATATACACCTAGTACTTCGAGAAACAAATGTAAGAAAGAAACTGTAAATACATCAGATCCACGCAAAATTCCAAAAATGATGAAAGTGGAAAAGAAATTTATGTTAGTGTCTTAAGTAGATTCTTATTAAGACCCCTCATTTTTTCCTGAAAGTCAAGAATTACCTACTGACAGTGAGGGCTATACTAATTCTGATACAGTGCAACGTGTGAAATCAAGTAGTAATAGAAGTGTCAAGGTGAGCAGCCCTACTCAAGTTTCATGTGATAATGAAAGCCTTAGATACAGAGGTAAAAACAGGTTTGCGTGGAATTCAGATGAATCACTAAGAAACCGAAGGGCTCTTCATCAAAACATAGTAAGAGGGATGCCTGGTATAGCCACCCATGTAAGAAATCTGGGGAAAAAATCCTAGCAAAGTTGATATTTGGTCTACTTTATGTGATGATATAATTCAAGAGATTTCAACATAAAGTTGGAAGAAGGTCCAAACAAATTTGAAGTAGAATAAAGTCAAACTACAGATCTACTGACCTATCTGAAAATAAACCCATATTGCTCTCCTAATGTTCTGTTCTATTTGTAAATCAGGATACGAAGATAGGTTTTCACCATTTTCAAGACACTTTCGGACATCTGTTTAGAGCTACCATGTCCGTCAAACGCTTCCAAGCTCTTTTCTACAAATAGCACATTTGGACAGGGTAGCTACATGTGGGCAAGTAGCATATTTGCATGGTAGTAATGTGTAGAATTATACTAACTTAAAATTTGTCACTTTTTAAATTTATGTACTATTTTTATTTAGATATTGAAATATTTTCTGAATTTATATGCCAATAGAACCGAATTAATGGATGTAATTCTTGTTTACCATATTTTACTCGAAGTACAAACTATAAAATTTCATTAATCTACATTACACATATGTTTTTTTTTTTTAAAAAGATATTGCTTTATACATGTCCGTGTCCCACAGACACACATTTCCTGTAAGCGAAAAAAATATAACGTTTCCTGTTAAGGGTTAAATAATATATTTTACCTTTTTCTAGTCATGAAGTTCCAAAGTAGTTCATTGTCATAATGTTTTACTGCAATGTTAGAAATGCGCATACATGAATAATGTGAAGTAGCAATTAGACTCTTGTTAACGAACAACACTACTTAAATTGTTCTTTGTTATTCAGAAATAAACCAATACAATTGCAATAGTTTGTGTGTGCTGCAAGTAGCATAATTTGCACCCATTGTTAGCTAGTGGGGTGCACGGTGTCTCAGTGGGGAGCGCTTACCTCAGGTGCATGGTTTCCTTGGTACGATTTTTACCCAAGCAAGCTTGTGATAAACAACATTGTGTTCGTGGATTTTGTCGAGGTACTCCCGTTTCCTCCCACTTTCTCATTCTTCCATCACCATTCACTTGCTTTAATCATCGTCTCCCTTAACCTAAAGGCATAATCATGGGATGTTAAACTGAAAGATTTCACTATATTTCATTTTGTTGGCTGTGTATATACTTTTGCAAAAAAAAAAAAAAAACGTAAAAATAGAAGGAAAAAGTAAATGAATAAAACAAATGTGGTTGGTAGCAGAAGCGTCATTTCAGATTTTGCTTGTGGGAGGGCAAGACCCCTTGATATAAGAAAATTTTGCGTTTTTCACTGACTACTATTCTACTCAAAAAACATCTATATAAATCTCAATCTCAGGGGGTGCAATTACCTCTCCCTGCCCCCTAAATGACGCCCCTTGTGGTAGTTCCCTTAATATAGCTAAATTAAAATTATTACATAACTTCTGTCATACGTATTGGACACTCAACAAACAACGGAAAATTTGATAAAGTAAAAAGTTTGTGTCAGTCGAGGGAAATTTTCTTAAAGAAACCTACGAACAGTGCCACCAGGTTCGTCCTGCACTGACTCGGTTAGATAGCATTCATGCTTTTATTGCCACCTAGCACAAGTTCGTTCGTGTTTATGCCATATGTCCACACTGTATTTACATCGAGTCCTTCTGAAGTTAATCTGTATGTAGTACTGGAGCTTCTTATTTAGTGCTGCTACAAAAAAAAGAGAACTTTAACCCAACCTGAGAATGTAAGAAATGTGTCAAAACTTGATAGAACAGTCTGCTCGAGAAATGCCTGTTTTTTTTTGTTTTTTTTTTTTACATTGTAGCTTTTATGCCTCAGATACGGAATCCGTATTTATATGGCAATCGTAAAGGAATTGCAATTTTTTAACTAATACTTCTGGTGGTAACTTGAAATTTTATCTGTGCAAGTGAGCACGACGGTAGCCAGCCCAAAAATGTAGGGGGGGGGGGGAAATCCAACCATATTATAGTTCATTTGCAAGCCTACCATGAACATTTTAGGCAGGCAGTAAAAATTTAGGAGCCCGACCCTCTAGACCCCCCGCGTGGATACGGGCCTGCAAGTGAGGGCAAGGTTCTAGATTACTGGTCCCCCTTCCCACTGAGCAATAATAAAGACAGAAAACAAAGTGCCCTGCGGGGCTCTAAACCGCCTTCACTCGCTAACGCTCGCTCGGCAATATTGTGTAGATTAAATGTATAAACTTTAGTAGAGAAAGAAACCAACCCAGCTACTAACCTACATGGGGGACCAGTAATCTAGAACCTTCCCGCAAGGGAGTTTTTTCATGTCACCCACCACAAATCTTTTAGGGGACAATAAGAAGGAAATTATTAAAAGAATTGTATTTTAACAACAGTTATTTAGAGTGCAGCGCCAAAAGTAAACCTGCACGCCCCAATTCACCAAAAAAAAAAAAAAAAGTAAACCATTTACTGAATATATTGGAAAGTCGCATATCATTAACACAACAACTTTGTCTAAGATATAGAATGCCCAGAAGCATAGAGTGAGGCTTCCGGGCATTCTATGTGGGAACCAGTACCTAGAAGCATTACTCATGATTTTCGAAGGAAAATATTGGATTGTCGTGATTAACCGTCAATCGATTACAATGATCGCACACAAGCAATGTTGCATTCACACTTAAAACTAAATTCATGTTGCTAGCAGTATTTACCTGCGAAATCCTTTATGTTCGTAAACAACACTTCTCAACTATGTTCCTTCTAACTTTCTCTTTATCCATCCGCTAAGTAGTTCCTCCATCAGCCAGAATGAGAACATATAGTTCAGGATTATATAGGAGTTTTGTGCTCTTATGTTAGCTTGTTCATACTTGTTTTCCATAGTCTTGCATTTGCAAACTGTCTTTTATATCTCACGATATTCAATTATGTATCTATATCATAAAATAATATTTTTTAAGACTACATTATTACTCGTTTTTGAGAACCAGTCTCTGACTCAAATCTGCAACTAAATTTCCTCATTCTCATTTTTTGAGTTATTTTCTCCTCAAAATTGAGACAAATTTACTCAATTTTTTTTGAGTAGTAAATTGTATTCATTTTTGAATAAATCATTTTTAACAGTGATGAAAAGCAAAAGTGTAACAAATCCCGTTCACTTCCTGGATGGTACCGAGATCGATACAAATATTGTCTCATTCTGAAATTTCGAGACGGGACTGAGATCGAGACGGGGTATATGAACCGATACAAAACCGAGGACTCAACGTATCCATTCTTGCTCAAGACATCACTGAGAATGAGACAGACATTTGCAATTTGAGATGAGACCAAGGTTGATCTCGAAAGTTTTGGTTTTGTTTCGAATATTGACAACAAATTACAGAAATTTCCTCTACTAGAAATTCCTTACATTGTTAAACTATATGTAAGATTGTGAAACTATTTATGGATGACTGCAGTCATAGGCGTATAATCAATGAAAAAAGCTGGAGATCACTTGGTAAATTTCAATTCCTGTAGGTCTAAAGAACAAAATATTTTGAAATGAGATTGAATATATATTTTATTCTCTGTTCAGCCATTTTTCATACGTACTCAAGAAGTATCCTGTCAACATAGCCCGAAATGTAATTTTGAGAACCAAACACATGAGATCTCAATTCCTAAGTAAGGACCACGTAGGTCTATGCCGAAATAAGATTGGATTTGGATTTTATTACATTGGTAAATTTCCAAAATCATAGAAGTATGAAGAGAACAGAATTGGTTTGAGTTACCAAGATATTTTACTTAAAACATGTGTCAGACAATATATTAATATTTCTTTTCGCAAAGAAACAACCAACAAAAATGCTGAAAAGATCTAAACTATTATTTCTTTTCTTTTAAAAAAAGTTAGTACTACTTCGTTCTTAACGAACTTTTCTATATTTATTAAGTATTAAAGATGTCCTTTAATTCAGTAGCTACAGTTGAGAACGGATATACGACAAGGAACTTAATTTATTGATTCAGTAGTTTAGAAGAGATAACTCATCAAAACATGAAATCTCTCATTTTAGCATTTCACGATTATTCCCCTCAGACTAACGGAGACGAGAATTGAGGCAAATTAATGATGATGGAAGAATTGGTGAAATTAAATAAGTAAAATAACATGGGAATAAAACGATAATGCCCTCGTAAACGATGTTGTCCACCACAAATACGGCCCGGAATGGAACCAGGAGCCTTACGCAATAGAGGTAATGGCTGTACTACTCAGCCGCCGTGTCACCCTAGAGACATTATCGCGGTCGAGTTTACTAATGGAATCAATCCTTAATTAGCTTGATGGATAACGCCAATTTTAACGGTAGTTTGGGCCGCGGTGGCTCAGTGGTATGACTCGCGTGTTAGCTGCCCAAGAGGTAACACGTCTTTCGCTGGTCGTCCGTCCAGTGTCGTATCGTGCGAGAGGCATTGAATGCGCCTAGTGTACTTTGTGTTTGCTTGGACTTTACGCTGACTTGATTCTAATATATTTCAGTTTAGTGGTGACTAGTGAGTTTATTTATAATTATAAAATGTCTATCAAACGTTTCAATACATTAAAATTAGGATTTCGTGCGATTCCTAACCGTCCGTCCACAATAAAAATCCATGAGTTTATTCAAACTACGTTTAGGTTGAAGGAAGAACAAATACTAAGTATTGAGTTGGATATTTATCGTAAATGTGTGTATATTAAGTTATTGTCTGACTTGTTGTGTGACAAATTGTTTAGAGATCATGGCGATAGTGTTAAATTTCAAGATGATAGTGGAACATACCCAGTGACATTAGAATTAGCTGATCGGCCTTTAACCTATGTGCGAATACATGCTATTCCCACGGAATATAGTGATAATGATGTGACGCGTGCCTTGTCTATCTATGGAGAATGTAAAAGTATAAAAGACGAAATTTATGACGATACTCATATTTATAAAGTTAGATCTGGACGAAAGATCGTGACTATGTATTTGTTTAAACCTATACCGTCCTTCCTGGATATTCGTAACCAGAAGTTCCTAGTAACTTATTTCGGTCAGGACCGTACTTGTTATTACTGCCAATCTAGAGATCATTTACAAGATCAATGTTTTCAGCGTCAAAAACGGGCCTTTGTTTCAACACCAACCATAGAACATACTGAACGTGATAAGGAACGCTCTCGGGTTTCGCCAACCCAAGAAATTAATGTGGTTAAACCTGCTAATTTGCCTACTTTCACGTCAGATGTTGACTTTCCAAAGTTAATGACTGAGCTTACTACCCCTGTGATACAGGGCCGTTCTCTAAACACTACTCCGATAGTGCCAAACGACAGTGTTCCTAGCCGACCATGTTCCGGAGCAATTAAGGACAACGTCTCTCCCACGGATATTAGTGATAGTCAGGACAGGACCTCATCTGCAGCCCCTCCAGCTTTACATGGTACTTCTTCACTGGCTGAGTCAGATTTTCCACGGGAACATCAAGTTGTCATTGAACAAGATACAAAGAAGCTTTTGATAGACAGTGATTCCTCCTCCACTAGTGTTGTTGATGGTGATCAGAAGCTAGAGTGCATCTATAATGTATCGGAAGTTTCCTCTGTAAGTCCCATTTTTCCAGTTCAGTCCAAGGAGAAAGATCATCCTTTCTCCCCTGTGAGTTGTCCTAGTGGAAAAAAAGGATCTGATGCCCGGAATTCCCAGGAAGCCTCCCAAGACAAGAAACGGAAGAAAGCAGGAACGGCTATAGCTCAAGTGAAACAACCTAAGAAGACGGATCAGGGACCCTTAGAAGTATCACCTAGGATCACCCGGTCGTCTGTAGCTAAATTAGTGAGTACGGAATATCTACCTGATACCGCAGTTCCTTCTTCAGGTGAGTCAACAACACTTTCTACTCCTACCTAAACATTCAGAAACACAGTGCTTGCAGCAAAATAGTGGTGTGGTATTATGAAGTGTGTTGCTAACATTAGACAACTTCCTATAACAATATTTATGTGTACTATCTTAAAACTAGCAACTATAAATATCAACGGAATACAATCGCCAGTCAAACTTGAAGCTCTCAATGACTTTCTACTTAAATCTGAAATAGATGTAGCTTTTCTCCAAGAAGTTGGTCCAAAGATTGTAAACGTACATCCATCATATAATGTATATAATAATTGTACATATAATAGCCTTGGTACTGCAATTTTGGTTAAAGAAGGCATCCCGCTTACAAATGTAGAATTACATCCTAATGGTCGAATTATCAAAGGTCAGGTTAATGATATAACTCTAATCAATGTTTATGCGCCCAGTGGAAGCCATAATAGAAAAGAACGAAATAATTTTTATGCAAATGAGGTAGCGCCGTTTTTTAGTGGCCCAAATAATGTTATCTTTGGCGGAGATCATAATTCAAGTATAACTCACACAACAGAACCAACTTACCATTATTGCCCTACCTTAAATGAATTGGTAAAGAATTTGTCTTTGGTAGATGTGTGGGACTTCAAACACCCAGATTTAAGGGGGGACACATTTATTACAAAAACTTCGAGCTCAAGGATAGACAGGATTTATGTAAATGATAACTTCAAATCCCAGGTTGTTTCTGTATACCGATATCCCACGTGTTTCACTGATCATCTCTGTTTAATAATGGAAATTAAAATTAATGACCAGAAGATTGCTCGGGGACGGGGATATTATCACATGAATGAAAGTCTGCTCACTGATGAGTCATTTTGTCAGCTCTTTTCTAAAAAGTGGGCTTATTGGCTTAAACAAAAGAAGTGGTTTAAAACATATATTGAGTGGTGGAATCAATACTGTAAGGACAAAATCCGCAGTTTTTGTAGGTGGTATTCCTCTGAAATTTATGCTGATAAGCGAAAACTTTATAATTTCTATTATAGATGTCTATTAGAGGCACAAACTGAAGCGATGACAAATCGCTCGGCCCTTATCTCTGTACGTAAATACATAGCCAAATTATTACAATTCCATAAACAGAAAATGGAAGGGATTAGGTTACGTAGTAAAGTTCCAGGGTTTCCGGAAGAAGAACAATGCTCTCTTACACATGTGTTAACAGAAGCCAAACGTGGACGTAGGAAACTTATCACGTCACTCACAGATGCTCAAGGCTCTATTCAAACTACTCAGGACAATATTCGTAACACCCTGTATGATTATTACTACCAGTTATTTGGGGTCGCTGCTGATACCGGCTGCGAAAATAAATTACTTGACAGTGTGCCTGCAGTGCTAAATGATGAAGACAATCAAATTTTATGTGCTCCTTTTACTAAAAATGAAGTACAAAGAGCTGTAAATGCTGCAAAAAAAGGAAAATCTCCTGGCCCCGACTCTATCTCTGGCCGTTTATATGTTAAATTTTGGGATATAATGGGCGATACACTAACATTGATTGTAAATGAATGGTTCTTTGCTTCAGAGACTATCAAGCGCCCTAATACAGCCGTCACGGTCTTTATCCCTAAAACTGTTCAACCATCTAATGTTAGCCATTATAGACCTATATCCCTTCTTAATACAGATATCAAAATTTTTAGTAGATGTATTAAAAACAGACTACAGGACTACATGGATAAGTTATTACAAAATTTGCAATATGTGGCTGTTAAACAGAAAACCATCTACCACCTTTTATTAACTATTCGAGATAGTATTACTATTTGTAATGATTGCGCTCTTAAAGCGGCTCTGATAAATTTAGATTTTAAAAATGCCTTTGATAATATTGAACACTCGTACTTATGAAATATGTTTATAAAGACGCTCATACGAAGTTAAATGTTAATGGTCACCTATCCAAACACATTCCCATCAAACGTTCAATAAGACAAGGTGATCCCCTTTCAATGTTGAGTTTTGCTATTAGCCTTGCTCCCCTGTTATATGCGATGAATGACCGCCTAACAGGTCTAAATAGTATCACCCCTGCTATAAAGGTGGCTAGTTATGCAGATTATGTAACAGTTTTTGTCTCTTCTAAACTAGATTATTCTCTCATGATGGAATGTGTTCGTGAATATGAGGTAGCATCTGGGGCTAGATTAAATGTTTGTAAATCACATATGTTAAACATAAACAATAGTATTGATTTTAATGATATAGATACCGTCCCTCAGGCCGACAGTATCAAAATTTTAGGAATTACCTTTTATTCAAACATAATGCACACTATTGATCATAACTATACGAATATTGTAAACACACTGCGTCATTCAGGTTATGTAAATCAATCCAGAAATCTATGTTTATATTCTAGAGCTAAATTTATAAATGTTTATCTCTTAAGCAAAATCTGGTATTTGGCAAATGTATTACCTATGCCTCAACTCATAGGAAAACAAATTCAAAGTTTATGTGGTTGGTTTCTATGGAAACATCAGGTCTTTCGTGTTAAATATGATGTAATGTGTTGTTTACATTCCCAAGGTGGCATCGGTCTGTGCAATGTGCAAGAAAAAGCTGCCAGTTTGTATGTTACTCGCTCAATGACCTTGTACACAGACGAGGCTAATAGTGTAACACAACAACTGCTCACTTACGTATTAGCACGAACAGACAGGAGTCTACCCCTGTGTATGGCTGACTTCCCTCAAAGCTGTAAGTACTTGGAAACTGTTTTGTGTGATTATATATATCTGTCTCAGCTTTTTGATTTTAAAACTTTAAGTAGTAAAACGCTGTATGTTTTTAAAATGACTAGATTATATGTTCCACCTAAAATTGTGTTAGATGAGTGCTTGTGTAATTGGTCCAATATTTGGGCCAATATCAATGACTCGACCTTGAGTGTTGCCAGCAAATCTATCTGGTTTATGATTGTCCATAATGTTATTGATACTAAAGAACAGAGAAACAAATATGGTTTTAGTCCTGATGCTCTTTGCAATAGATGTAACAATATAGATACGTTGATTCATAGAATCACGACATGTCTGGAATCCACAAAAATCTGGTCTCAGTTACGTCACTTTTTAGCCATTCTTACTCGTAGTTCGGAACGCAATATAAATATTAGCATAGTTTTAAGACCTGATTATCGTTTTTATCCCGTTAGTAAACAACATAGTGTCAATTGGTATATAGGAACGACCGTCAAATATATTTTTAATTCCAACTTAGAAGCAGGGGGAGCCTTCTATGTACAGTATTTACAAAAAGAATACTCCAAATTAGCAAAGGATGTACGTCATAAGCTATTTGCAAATTTTATAGCCAACTCATTGTTCTCGTAATTTCCTTTTTTTGTGACAAAAGCATAACCACTTCAATGTAATTGATTCTTGAGTTACAATAAATTTTCTTTTAAAAAAAAGTGGTAGAGCGTTCACCTCTGGTGCTTGGGGTTCCGGGTTCGATCCCAGCCCCTGCCAAGTGAACTTTGTGGTGGACAAACACCGTGTGCGTGGGTTTTCTCGGGGTTCTCCCGTTTCCTCCCACTTTCTTCATTCCACCATTTCATTCATTACTCATCATCACCGTCTCCTTTAGCCTAACCGGCATAACTGTGGGACGTAAAACTCAAAGATTTCATTTCATTTCATTTTACGGTAGTTTTCCGTTTTCCTACTAAGGAAATATGTGTATTTGAAGTTATACTTTTCTCTGTTAGATATCAGCTAACATTCCTAAAGCAACTGACATCTACCGGACGAAATTGAAATTTCTAGTGCAATTTCTAGGACGATTTTCATTGTCTACCACAATTTAGTTTTGTTTACTTTTTTCTACTTCTTTGGAGGTGAAGGCATAGCAAAACGAAAAAATAATGAAAATAAAGGGAATCGACATACAAATGAAGGACTGTGAGACAGACAGACAGACTAACTAACTAACTAACTAACTAACTAGCGTTATGGCCTAACCCGGAGTTCAAATGTCGTGTTCGCAAAAGCTGTCCACTGACTTCTATCCTTAGTCGACTGGATCAGTTTCTACTTTATATTGCTATTTCTAAGAGATTCATCTTATTATTATCTTCCGCTATGCGCCTAGGTCTTGCTAATGAACGTTTTTCCGTTGGAATTAAATTTTAAATTTTAAATTAAAATTTTAAACCTTTCCTACTTTCTTCCATTATGGCTATATGACCGGCCGGTACCCAGCCCAAAACTGTAGGGGGGGGGGGCTCGGAAGAATTTATAAGGTACCGATCCAACCTTATTATAGTTCATTTTCAAGCCTACCGTGAAACTTTTACTGGCCTAGAATAAATTTAGAGGGTCCTGGCCCCTTAGACCTCCTGAATGTGGGTCTGCTAAATGACACTCCCACCCAAGACTCCTAGAGTTGATGACCCTTGCAATGTTTGGTAAACGGTATAAATCATGTAGTTCCTCGTTCTGAAGTTCCCAACACTTCCCATTCCAATTCCTCTTGGGTCCGAATATTCGTCTGAGGATTGTATTCTCAAATACTTTCAGTCTGTATTCAAAACAAAGAGACAGAAAAAGAAAATTCAAAAGAATTTTCTAACCGTAAAAGTGTTGGTGGGTGTGGGAAAATTCACCCGGGTATTCCATCCGGTATAATTACAAAGGAGAGGATTTTTTTCGTTCTGTCCCACAATTCTTGAGTCTCTCCTTTACCATTACAAATAAATAAGAATAAAACCCAAAAGAAACAAAAAAAAAAATAAAAACAGAAGAAATATTTTTCGGAAGAAAAATACAAGTATTTTAAAGGTAGCACTACCTTCTTAGAATATTTCACTTCTCAAGTGACATAAAATAAAACAATTCAACATTTTTGCTAACAACACCTTAAATTGTGGTTAATGATTAGAGTTTTGTGAAGTTAAAAAAATGTCCAACTCATGTGGTCCCCATTGATACTGATGATTAGTGAGTGGACTTTTTTTTTTTACTCGGTCTAATGAAAAACTTCTTTAACGTTTCGAGTGAACAAAAAATGAAAGCAAAATGGTAAAATGTTCCAACAGAAAAAGGAATAAACCCGTAGGCAAAGGAAACAACTGGAATGATACTGATTATTTGTAGGAGAAATAAATGAGAAACCTAACGAAATAAGTGTAATGTTTATTCCTGAATTTTAGCGTTATTTTTCAGCACTGAGCATATATGAGGACCACCGTAATTTCAATCTTCTGCAACCGGAAACTGAACCGACCATATATACCAAAGACTCACGCACAAGTCACGAGACCAGCGGATAAGGCTCGTAATGTTTAGTTTGAGAGTCGTGTAATTGAAGACGACGATAAAAAATAAATATAAAATGGTATGGAAAAAAAATGAAAAAAGAAATAGTTGAACATAACATAAGCATTGTGCCGTTCAACAAAAGCCTCCACTGCCTAGGACCAAAGCAATCTTACTTCACGCCAAAGACCAAATTACGCCTATGATTATCTCAACAAAAAGGTCAGAAATGGTTGAGATTGGTGAAGCCAATGCATGAAGCCAATTATTTATATTTTATCTTTCTCTTTCAAATATGATCAGTTAATTATTGTGTTTTCACCTAAATCCGCTATTTTATCTGCCATCGGCAAAGAAAATAGGATTATACCTGTAAAATATTTATGTTAATGCTGATAATGCTGATAAGAATGGTGAAAAAGAGAAAATTTTTAAAAATAAAATGTTACGGGAGCGATGCTGCATACCTATTTTTATATTGTCTGGGTTCAAACCAGAAACTGTTGGACACTGAGACATCAACCTATGAAGGGTCTCAAATACTGGACAACCCCGCACGCCCAGACTTTTTGTACAGGTACTCGACAGTCACAAAAAATTACAAACAAAGAGGATAAAAGAAATAAAACAAAATTCTAACATTTCGCCTATTTCTTAAGTGATGCTAGCGTCATTTTTTTTCATAGAGCGGAGAAGGGGGTCAAATATAAAGTTTGGTCAGTGACTTTACAAGGAAAAAAATGCGTAAGTTTCCTGAATTTTAGTTGCTGAGGATCAAAAGTCGCAAACTCTTTCTCGTTGTTACTTTTTTCTTGCAAAAGTCACTATTTCTCTTTAAACGGCAGATTGAAAGAACGTTTCTACACGCTATTTTCAGCTAAAAAAAATCAAACTTCCTCTCACTCTCACAAACGGTTGGTGTTCCGAATGGTGTCAAGAGAACTAAGATTGTGGGTTAGAACCGTAAAAATTCCCTACTTACGCCGCCATACCCTCATTCAAGAACATGTATTTTCTACTCTGGAAAAGCAAATTAAGAGGAACAGAGAGAAAGAAAATTCAAAAATACCTTAAACTGTATTTTCAGAAGAATCAAGTTTCAAAGTTTTCCGGATGTGACCATTCAAACACCACTAAGACTCAATGGTATTTCACAACCACAAATTTCTCGGTTGTGAACTGTAAATTAGAGCACCTCCACTGACTTTTAAAACCCGCGTCCCTGCTTGTATCACATGAGAACTCTACTAATGACGTTGTACGACCACTTTCGTCACATCAACATCAAGTTGGACTCTACTTTTCAGTCAAAAGCAGAACTAAGGAGATTTAGAAAAAAAAACATATATTTGAACAAAAAAAATCGTAAGAGATGAGAAGAAAATTACACAGTATAGAACTGAACTGCACAATATTTACACGTTAAATATCATCACATATGAAAGATTTTCTGTTTCAGCGAATACCTGTTAAGTAATTGATTGGATCTTACGTGTTTGACAGCGCCGAGGTTATATAGGAAGAACTACGTATACTTCAACGATATATGCTAGTGTAATAAGTTCGATGATCTTCCATCCAAAGGACCTCATTAACGAAAAGCATGCGAGTAAGCCAATTGACTTCCGAAAAAAACGACTAATACAATTTCTTTCAATTAAGTAGCCTGATTGGACTGCCTATAATGTGTTTAAGAAAATTCGAAATACATTAGTACTTCATCTTAATAATTGCATGATACAACCAAACAGTAAAACAGATTATACATATATACTAGCCTTTGGCTAGCAAAGGGCTTCGCCTCGAGACCCCTTGTCTACCAGCCTACGGCATTGCATTTATTATCTATCGCCCTTTACATCAACAGTGAATTTCGCGAGCTTGCACTTTGTATTTCCTGAATCTACCCACGCGCGGGCTTCGCCCCCACACTCTGTCTATGCTTGGCCTACGGCCTCGCACCTCCTGAACCGCAATTCTATTTCAACCATCTAAAGGATAAGACTTTGTATCTCAAGGAAACGCCCATTTAAATGGCATGGGAATTTCATCATCCCCTTTGGACCCCTAAAAGACTAAAAATATTCACTTTTGGCAATTTTACTTTCGGTTAGTCCTGGAAGGCTACAATCATGACTAATTTAATCACTCTAATCATGCCGGAAGTGCCTAAACATTTTGGCGTGAAGAAGACCTTCCATATAAATAACGATGGAAAGATTTTTCAGTTCCCCATAAACCACTCTAAAATTGGGAATTTTTATTCCTGATGATTCACTTAGCGAAAGGGAACAAAAACTTACAAGCATAAGGAATTTCAAGTTTTTATTCCACCTCTAAATACCTAAAACATTAGATTATAGGTCCAAAAAAGGTCCGTTTAAATAACACTGGGAAATTCTTCATCCCCTCTTCAGACCCCCTAACGATTAACAATATTCACTTTTGGTTATTTTTCTGTGAACTAGTTCCGGAAAGCTACCGTAATGCCAAAAGTGATCATTGTAGCCCTGCAGGAAGTGCTCAATAATTTGGGGGTGTAAAAGGTGTTCCACATAACTAACATGGGATAGATTTTTCAGTTCCCTATAAAACTACTCTAAAGTTGGATTTAAGAAAATATATTGATTTACTTAGATAGTGCTAATGAGAACGTTCAAGCGTACCAAATTTCAAATTTTTTCTTCCAATTTTAAGTACCTAAAACATGATATGTCCAAAAAGGCCTATTTAAATAACTTAGAGTAATTCTTCATCCCTTATTGAGACGCCCTAAAAATTAAAAATATTCACTTTTGGCAATTTTCCTGTGAGCTAGTTCCGGAGAGCTACAATCATGAAAAATATAATCATTGTAGCCCTACAGGGATTGCTCAATAATTTGTCAGCTCATGTAATTTTATATACTCTATAGTTAGGATTAGCATTACGATATATATATATATATATATATATATATATATATATATATATATATATATATATATATATATATATATATATATAATACATTCATAACATTGTCGTGGCTTGCGGAAAATGTACATTTAATACCCGGCACAAGATGGCAATAATTCTCTCCAATATATTTAATTCTTCTAAACCTCACATCTTACTGAACTGAGTTAATCATCCCATAAGGATAAAACACAATTATCGTTAAAGAAAAGCTAAATGAAGACTCGTAACATATTCTTAATTCCTTCCTAAATCTTGAACTTAATGCCATAAATATCCTTTAAATAACAACGTCAGTACAAAATAGTAGTCATACATTTATGTTATCAGTATGTGATGTGAATCATAGCTTACAATTTTGTTAAAATATTACTATATTGTCGAGAGCTGTCAACGTTAAAAACTCAAGAATAGTTGCAGATATCAAGAAATATCCTAACAGATAAATAGTAACAAACGCAAAGCAGTGTATTCAGTCAAAATATGTCCAATGTATAGTGTTGTCTTCTTGGTCTTCGTGGCATTCATTTTGGCAAAACCTTCCATTCCAGTATTTCGACAAACTACCGATGAACTAACAACATAAGCCACAGGAGACGAAAATGTGGGAGTAGGTGAAGGGCCAGAAGCTTTTGATAGAAAGCATACTGAAGAGACTGCTTATTACCCAGAACCAATATTCGTACAAAAAGAAATAGCGAGGTCTGGAGAGGCTTCAAATACCAATACAACTATAAGTGAAAAATCTACTACAGATGCAACAGTTCCAGGGTCAACAACTGAAGGATCTTCCGAGGGACCGGAAAATTCTTCAAAATCTGAAACAACGCCAATTAAACATATTTCTGGTGCACCAGTCTCAAAATCGGATGAAGATGATGAAGAAACAGAGAAAGAAGAAGAGGAAGAAATCTTCAACGACATAACAACACAAACTGAAGTACATAATGTAACATCAGAATCTGCAGAAGCAGTAAATGAACTACAAGATTTATCCAACCAAGAAGTTGAAGAATATGGTTTACGGAGAAGATTGCTATGGATATATGGTGGTGAAGATGGCATAGATGAAGAGAACATTAGCAATCAAAAAAGTACATTATAGTTTCTCTATACATACATTACTTTCCCTAGAAGCGGAGTTCATACAAATGAAGGGAACAAAGAAGTTGATGACTCGAGCTACGATAAGACGGAATGAAGAACTGAAACACTACACGATGATACTGTTGTTAAGTACAAAATTGATATTCATAGTGAACCTGGCAATACAGCAAATTCTTCAATTAATATTTGATTTTAGAAATTTCAAGAAAATTGACCTAAATGTCATGAAAACTGAAGGTTGAAAAAAAAAAAACAAGAGTTATTGGGGATTATATATGTGAAGACTGTTCAGTATGTCTCCTCGACGAATGTTCCAAAGGAATAATAGATCTTCTTGGCAGAGTGGCAGAATTTTCAGTGTTTTGAAGTTGTGAGAACACTGCTTTTATCACTTGCATTCAAAGAATAATGAATAGTTTGTTCACTCTCCCAAATAAGCTTTGGTAATATCCACAAATATCGATTTAAACATACACTAGCGCTTAACGAATTTATGGGCGTACTAACAGGGTGTTAAGACACCGACGAAGAACGATAGTCAACAACAACAAAGTATTTATATACTGCCACATCATAAATATCACATAATAAGAAAATTCGTAACAATCTACCACATTGGAGAGTCATAAATCATATCAGAGCCCATTGGGCTCAATAAAATGAGAATAAGCAATCTCGGGGAGACTGTCAGCCTAAAGGACTTGTGATAAGTTCGCACACAACAAATATGCCAAAAACACAACAAATGCGTGTATTTCATTTATATCTGCGACTGATGTTCGTAAGGTAAGTAGTCAACTGAAACCTTGTTGCACATCAATTGGGCAGGATCACATGAAAATTTATATGCTAAAAGCATGTGCCAACAATATTTCACCAGTCCTAGCATATATATATATATATATATATATATATATATATATATATATATATATATATATATGTGTGTGTGTGTGTGTGTGTGTGTGTGTGTGTGTCTGCTAGACATATATACTAGATTTTTGCAACGTATATATGAACAATGGAAAAACTCTCTAATAATACATATATTCAAAGGAGAGACAAAAATGTATCCTAACAATTATACGTCAATTACTACTATAAATGATTTCACAACGATAATAGAAATGGTAATTAATTAAAATTTGAGATTTCAGTTTAAATCATTAATTATTGAACAACATGAATTTGTCAAAAACAAATATATAACAACCAATTTAGTATAAATTACAGATTATACGTATGTCGAAAGCAATATCGACAAGAAAACAAGTTTATGTAATATATATATTTACCTCTCAAAAGTATCTGAAATGGTACAATATTGTTTGTCACTACAAAAGTTAGCTCTCTTAGATTTATCACTTAGTTCAAAAGCTTTCTTAACAATATAACTCTTTGGGTAAAATCTAATATTACTTTACCAGTAGAAGGAAATATTTTAAAGTATAATCATCAATCATCAGCCTTATGACCATTATTATTTAGTTTTAACTAATGGCATAAAAACCTCGAGAATATAGTTTTTTCTATTATATGTTGACAATGTAAAATATTTTGGCATGTTGACTAATATAAATGCATGCAGAAGGCATTAGATGATATATATAAATAAACTAATGATACTGCTAATGAGTAAAAATAATATAATACATGAGTACAAATAGTTGTAAGTGCAAACATGTAGCATACGCTAAAAAAAAATTATTATACAGTGACTAAACATAACATAGCAGGTAAATCTATAGATAAATTAGAATCCATCAAGGATCTTGGTGTAACATTTGGCTTTTAACTAACATTGACTTCATGGGACTGGTATTATTAAATATACAAACATAACAATTAAGAATATGCTTAGACACTGATCGAGCTTCAAGAACTATAACACATATATAAACACTTGTCACACCCTAATTTGAATTTGTGAGTAGGATCTGGATAATTACTAATAGAACAAATAACGACAAAGTGCAAAGAGTAGAGAAAAAGTTTCTAAAGTAAATTTATATTAATATTACTATGATTATGAGTAATTATTAGCGGTCTTTAACCTCGATGTTATGTCACGAGGAATGAGGATAGCAAGTATTAAGAAGTGTAGATTGAGAATAAGAAGACACATTATAAAGACAGTACATAGTTAATAACATTTAGTTTAGCGCAGTGATGGCCAACTTCTTTGAACTAAGGAAGAGGCTGCATTATAGGAATCTTCGTGGCGAGCTCCGCAACTTCATATTGTGTAAACTAACGTTAACATTTTTAACAACTCTTTGAAATATTAAAATTTTATTGTAGTTTTGAAATATACAAAACTTTTGTACATGATTGTACTCAAACTTAGCACACTTTCAAGACCTATAAACAAAATTACTTTAAAAATATATAGGAACTAGCAAATAGTAAACAACCTCAAAATACTTTACAAGGGTTATGACGTTTTGGTTATTTTTAAATTTTATGTTAGTGAATGTATTGAAAACTTGTATATAAATACTTCTAAAAAATGGCAGTAGGAAAGAGAGAGAACACTATAGGGACAGAACAAGGTAGAAGAAGAGAATGAATACACGCAAAAAGACAGATTATTAATTTTTGAGAAATGAAATTTTTTACTGATTGGAATTTTTTATGTAAGTTGACTTTTTATTATAATTGAATTAGTTTTGCGTAATGAGAATGTATTTACAACACTTCTCACGGAGATCTCTTGACAGGCCTACTTATAATCGGTACACTCAAATCTTTGTTTTTCTATAAAGTAATTTACAAATAGTCAATTTAACATTCTTCAAATGGCAGCTTTGACTATTGTGTTTAAAAGGTGCACTTGATTCATTTTCATTTAGAATATGTCTACTGTAATTGTAAGCTTTTATTTTGTTAAGGATGATTTATAATCTAATAAATGTTTATCAATTTGAATTTCATTCGTTAACAAATTACTGTCCATTCGAATTAAATATGATAAAATATTACCACTATACTATCACAAATGTAAAATCTAGAGATTAGTATTAAAATCCATCTTTCATATATTGAGATCAATATATATTGAGAAACTGTTTATTTTAAGTAATCGATATAATATGATACTTTAAATTCACTTTCTTATTTACCTTAAAACTTTTAGATTTCATCGCTAATATATCTTTTCTTACTTATACTGAAGTGCTACTAACTTCAAAAAACAGTTCCAAATAGTGTAATTCTTGAGGAAACATCTTGCAATTCTGAAGTATTCTGATGTAATGCAGCAGTCTGATAGAGAAACACCGAGTTACCAGTTTCTCAACGACTACATTCCTTCAATGACTCATAAAACTCTTTCTGCCAGAAAAATATCCTTACATTCTCAAGGTTGGGTGAAGATATCTTGGATAATTTCTCGAACATGAAAACATATTAAAGAAATGAAAAAAAAAAAAATCAAATCGAAAGTAAGAGCATATAACATACCTTAGTAGTGCTGACGTTAAAAAAATACCCACAGCCACTCATTTTTGACGCAACAGTGTGAACAAAAATATAACGCTCAAATTTTTAGATTCCTAAAGTACCCAAATAAACGAAATAAAATCCTAATCTATCTAATGTTAACCTTAAATTTATTTTTGCTTTCCGCGCCTAAAACATACATCTACTTTGCGTATTTATAGACGTGATTGTGTTTTAATTATTTTTTTTATATATTTTTACGTACGTAATAAAATGTATAAAAATGTCAACAGTTAATTTCTCGAGGGACTCATGTGGTCCACGAGCCCGCAGTTGGCCATCTCTGGTTTAGAGTACCAGCATACGGAATAAGTAAAACAAACTTTGTATTTACAAATAATGCAAAGCACTTATTAATAAGTAAGTTACTTAGTATTTTTGATACTAGGTAAACGTAATCCAAATGGTTAGGGCTATGATGAATTTTTATTACTACGTATTTTTTTAACTTCTAGTACTAATAGTTGGTACGTGATTCCATATTATACGTAATTTATATTTACTCCTATACTTTAGCATTAGACAAATCTAATCTTGACTATTTGAGTTATTTTGCTTTTATATTATTTCTACTTTAGGTTATTTAACTTTGTAGGATTGCTTTTATACTACGATATTGTACTTACATACTGATTAATAATAATGATTCATATAAGAGTCATGATTACTAAAAATGATTAAAAATATTTAGTTTAGTATGATAGTTGTTTTTAGGTTATATTATTTTACTGGTAAACAATATTTTAAGCTGTTAGAATTCAGCATAAGAGGTAGGTTCTATTTTTTTGTTTCTTTTTGTTTTTTTATAAGTTAAGTAAAAGAACTTGTTTTACCTTGAAATGCTTAATTATAATTTTATTATCAGAAAGATAATTTTAACATATGTAAGATGATATTAATGATGCTAAGTGCATATTTTTTTGAGTTACTTGCCACAAAACTATTTATGCATGAAGACCAACATTAGGAAGCTTAGATTGTTTTCTTTTAAAACTAATTTTTACATGTGGTAGGAGTTGAAACTTACATGATCATATGATGCCTTCTCAATCCAAGTTTAAGGCTAGTTTTTCCGCATATGGCTAAAGTGATGCTTTTGATGTTTGTTTTCTTTTTGCCTTTGTTTCCACTCCTCTCCTCTGCCAGCTTAAATTTTCATTCAAAATTATATTTCAAAATTTAATAATTATTAACTTAAAATTGGGTGCTTATCATTTTTTGCAATTAAAAGTTTTATCAGGTTTATCATATTTGTGGCCTAGGACAAGTTAATATGAGAAAGGAAAAGCATGTTAATGATCCTTTTGATTACGCTTTTAAGGATTGTTCTTATAATTACACTTAAGTACCAAAATTTTGTAACGGATTAGCATATTCATTTATTTTTCTTTTTTTATAAAAATTTTGCTTCCAACACACTCCTCCACTGAAGGTGTACATAATTTAAACAACACCTTTTAGTATATGTGTCTGTTTTTTTTCTTTCATATTTTTTTTGTTTCTAACACAATCAACAAAATAGATATTCAATTTTACTGACAATATTTTTCTTAATTTTACACTTCATACCAGTGTTGTATACGAATGTATTTGTTTACCGTGTGTATGTAATTAGCACCGTATAGCGATACACTTGGCTAACGCTGTTACTAAAACTTTAATATGTAATCATGTTAAATTGTGTTAAATTAAGTTAAATTTTCATTCTAGAAATTGTGTTGACATCTTCTCCAAGTAGATTTGTGGCTACGCCATCAACATGTCAGCATAAATTCGTGGATACGTGATCAGATTGAAAGCTGAAAGATTATTTGAAGGTTATTATTCCAACTCTCAGAGTTTTTTCCTCCGTTGCCAACACACATAACGCTACACATACAAGTTGTTCCAGAGCCCCTTCGTGGCTAAGCAATTGGCGTACGCGCCTTTGGAGTGGGAGACACGGGTTCGATTCCCGGCAGGAGCTCATGTGGTTTGAATTCCACGTTAATCAGTTAGTCACATCTCATATAGTCTCGCTGCTGAAAGGTACGTTAAACTCAAAATCAACTCAACTAGTTGTTCCCGTCTTGCCTTCCGCTCGCTGCACGCCATAGGCTAATCCTGGCTAATTAGAAGTTCTAATTATTACATTTAAACGCCTTTTTTCTAAATTTGGTTTCGGCCTCTTAATGGTAGTATTGCTTGATATGAGTTGACGGTGAAGTTTGTTAATAATTCCTCTGTCTTAATGATAAACAATGACAACTGTCTGTAACTTATTCACTGTAATAATGTTGTTTTATCTAATAAATTATATTGTGCTTAACTGATAAATAAATAATTGTGGATTTTATAGAAGTAGTTACAAACTTAATTAATACGACCTTTTCCTAATAATTAACAGCAAATGACGTTTATAATCAAACACCGTCACTCTTCATTATTAACTAAATGCAAGCAGTGAACCTGGGGAAGCGACGACTGTTAACTATTATAAATTACCTTACTCACTGACTAAGACATTTCCCTTTTATAATAGTGTTTCACGCTGGCAGATATATAGAGAGGAAAAACTGTTTATCTTGTGAAAAGAGATGAAGCCTTAATAAGCTCAAGTATTTTGTATGAAGATATTACGCATCAATACATGACATGGACTATTATTTTACTGTAAAAGTTTTTTTTTTACCTCAACTAACCAATTTCTACAGATATCTATAAAATATAAATCAAAATCACATGAAGTTAAAATATACATTGCCGTACACAAAGTAACCAATGAACATGCGATACCAACATGATCATCAATAAACACTATACGGTACACGTTGTACGATAAATAGAAGACTTAAAAAACTATAATCTTATCATCCATGTGCCCATAACAATTTTCGTTTTCGTAATAGCCAATCCGTAGAAGTGCACCCTACAAGCATCCGTGCGTAATAATGGAAGCCTTACATATGTAATACTGTAACCAGAGGAAGACTACTTAAAGTATATCATCTGCTACGAAAGTAAAAACAAAAATTACTCGTTACAGATATCCTCAACAGACAAGCTGGTATAATAGTTAAAGATTTATTTGACTAATATAATAAAAAGTGTTTCTTTATTCTCTATGGATAATGTAGGTTAAACTACTTCCTATTAATATGTTGTGTGTCTTTAATAAGTGATTTTTCTATTGAATATCGAGAGACAGGTGGAGTGGTGCAGTACTCATTTTCGTTATATAGGTTCCTCGTTTTAATTCCTAACGTGGATGTTTGTGATGGACAAAATCGTGTGCATAGGTTTCCTGTAGTTCTTTCCACTTCTCCAGCTATCTTCATTCCACCAATCTTTCCATTACCAGTTGCTTCTATTTATCATTTGTTTTCTTCTGTCTGCAAGGAATAAGCGTGGAAATTTACATATTATTTCCTCTTTAAAAATGTGAAAGGTAAACAAGAAGTTTTTATGTCAGTTTCGTTGATTCCGAAAGTATATTTTTGAGGAAATGTCTAGGACATGATGATACCATTTATCACCATGGAGTGGCCACTTAATTATTGACCACTTATTCTTCAAAGTCACCAAAAACAGCGTTAAAACACTAAGTTATGTGGATTAAACGATAACGAAAGAGAGAACAGATCCTTATAATTCACCAAATGAATTGTTCAAACACTGGCCCACATTCATACATTATGAATAACCTATATACTCCAATGCGTTCATATCAGTTTATGAGCACCTTGAAAGCTTACAAGGGATTATCCCAGAAGTTTTCACTCAAATCTGATTCTAACACAGCATATTTGATAGAGCATTTGTTTATGGTGCACATTTGTGTATAGTGCTATTTCAAACAAAATACTTTTATGCTGAGTTGGCAACATTGCTTCATTCATGGCAACACTGTGGTTTTCGATACGACATTTTGTTTTCATTATATTGGACACCTTATATTTTGATTGCTTTAACGGTTTTCAAGACATTTACTTTAAAAGTACGTATGGTAAGGACGGGGCAGATGGACGGTGGGGGCAGACCGACAGGAGTTAAGAAATATAGTAATAGGAAACATGCTAACCTGGCAACAATGAGTCTAGTCGTGCGTGGTGTTTGGTTATAGTTCGTGCTTCACATCGCAGGAGTATAATTCACTGAATATCGTGTGTATACAGCACTATTGCGAATAAATTGGCAACAATTGCACAGAGGCAAGTGTCCCAAAACGTGATTTCTAAAAACTCGACTTAAGAAATTAAATATTTGGCAACGAAGGAAAGTTGCTAAACATTCGCGGAAGGAGCAGCAGACAATAGATGGATAGTCACACGCACCACTAGAGTAAATGAATGCTGCGTGCCATTTATTGAGTAGCATTAGAAATATTTCAAACCAATGCGTGTGCGGGGCAGACGGACACGCAATTAGCGGGGCAAACGGACAGTGACCTAAATGGTTAGTATGAAGTAGAAAAACAATATTTCTGTGTATATATATTTCTTATTAGTACTACCATTTTTTTCCAAAGATGGTACGTTATCGATCTCGCACAACTGACAGATAAAAATAGTAAAATGAGTCCATAGCCGCTGCTGTTAGAGCCGTACGTGAAGACAAGATGGCTCTGTCAACTGCAGCGACAACTTACAGTGTCCCTCGTAATACACTACGACGACGCGTTAAGTCATCGCACATAATGCGAAAGTTTGGAAATCATACTCATTCTCAGTACAGCACAAAATGAATAGGAAAAGCATCTACTTGCCTTGGACGAAATGGGATTTAGGTTAACTACGCGAATTACGAAAGTTGGCGTACAACTTTGCTGTTGAGAACAAATAAAAACACATATTCAATAATGATGCAAAAATGGCTGGTAAAGGTTAGGAGCATGGTTTCGTACAACGTCACAAAACACTTCGTGCGCTTTTAGCGCAATCATTGTCCTATGCTACAGCTAGGAATTTAACTCGTGGAAATGATATGTCGAGGGAGAAGACTGGGTAATGTGTACAGTTTTTTTCTGATTCCATGTAGAATGCGATGCAAATGGTCGTGATGCATACTTTTTACGCATTCATTGTAACAGTGTTAGTGGTTTCTAAACTGTAACTGTAACTGTCCGTTTGCCCCACCCCATGGGGCATATGGACATCTTGCACCCTTGTATACTAATTGTTCAATTTATCCTTGACTAATTGACAAACTGATTTCTTTGTTATACCTTTACTTTGCAGAAAGTTTACTGGTTTGTAAGAAAAATCTTGAGTTCTCTCCGGCCATTCGTATTCATACAAGCAACAGAAAACTGCTTAGCATGTCCGTTTGCCCCGTCTTTACCATAATTTCATTATGTAAGTTTTTGGATATTCAAATGTTGAAGCCCCGTAAATCCTATATTTCTGGTCCATAGCACGTTAAAATTTGCTCCTTTTCATTCTCAAGATGATCTATCACATGCACAATGTGGGAATCAGATTTGAGTGACAACTTGTGGGAACTTCCCTTGTTAGAAGAAGCACTTGGTGGAAACATATTTGATAGAATTAAAATTCTCCGTGCGTGCGTAATGTATTATTTACTATATATTAGAATGCGTTTCCATATATATATATATATATATATATATATATATATATATATATATATATATATATATATATATATATATATATATATATATATATATATCAACGTAGAAAGGTAAGTTGTCATCAAAGATTAATTCTGCTTCAAGACTCCAAAATATTTTTAAATTACATTTTTTTAGTTGAAGTTTTGTTTGAAACAGTGATTTAGCTGAGAAAGCAAATAACCGTAACTAACCTTACGAATGTAGCAGTCTTTAGACGGACTCCTACTGTGTTTCAACATGGTCTGACACATATTCTGGAACGACGATCTTGTGTGTTAAAACTAAACCACTAATTTTAAGAGAATTACACTTCTTTACTGCATCTATTACTCAAGAAAGATTAACATTCATCCGCATAAAACTAAGTATTATTTAATTATTTAAACTACAAATGAATAAAGATAATTAACAGAATTAAAATTTAATAAATCATTAATATTATTTTAACGAATTAGATGATTACACTTATTTTTAAAGTATGGATAAATAAAGGTACAAATATAATAATAATAATAATAATAATAATAATAATAATAATAATAATAATAATAATAATAATAATAATAATAATAATAGTTCTCTCATGGCTATATGGTTAGGGCGCATGCGTTCTGTGCGGAAGGCTGGAGTTTAATTTTCGGCGAGAAATCATGAAGTTTGGAGTCCATGTTAGTTATATAGCCCCTATTCATGTAATCTCGGTGCACAAAGAGAGCTGAACTCCAATCCTGCCAACCAACCAGTAATAATAATAATAATAATAATAATAATAATAATAATAATAATACATAATTAAAAGGATAAAGTAAATGGTATATAAAAGGAAGAATTGCCTGTAACTGAAGATAATTAGAAGGTACATAAAGTTCTGATGTTTTTAATTAAACCAAAGTTTCAATTCTAGAAATGAATTATCGTTGCTCTGAGGTACTCATTATAACTTACCATTTGACTTTACATTTCCTGAATGTGCTTCTAATGTTCAATATACTATAGAAAAGTCCGAAAGTGCACAATAAAAGAATATATTTTTTTCAATCTAGTTCTTCTTGTTTTTCATCAAGTAAATCAGATTTATGCAGGGAAGGGAAAGAAAGAGTTAGTCAAGAAGACTAAAATCTCAAGGCTCTATTATCAAATAATTTCTCTGCATGGCTTAAGTAAATGTATTTTTTTATAACTTTCATATCAGTATATTTTCTCACATTTACAGCTTGTTGTTCGTTTATTCAGTTGGTTTTGTTCCAAGTGCTCTCTTGCTCATAATGCTCTAACCTTTTCTCATACAGTGGAGGTAATTTAATATATATAAATCAAAATGAAATTGTCTGAGAATATATATAGAATAAAATGGGTTTACTTTCTGTTCGGTTGATTGAGAAACTATATAACCTTCTCTCGATTTGAAAATCATAACTTTGGACTGGCTTTACGAGCCATAATTTGGGGGATAACAGTTATTTTTCTCATTGTACAGCACGAAACTCGGTGAAACAAGAGAAACAATATCTCAACTTTCCAAAGGTTTAATTCAAGGTGAAGAAAGTTCTGGACATAATCAGTTTGAACTCACATCATCAAACTCCCAGAGCTAAATGTTAGAGGTATCTTGTGTGTTTGATTTTCCTTCTTTTTTTGGGGGGAAGGAGCATAAAATGGTTTACTTTAAGTAGTAGAATATGAAATAAATATTCTTTCTTTCGTGTTCTGCAACAAGGAAGGACTTTTCCGTAAGTACTGGTGTCGATATTTAACCCACACTCATTAAGTGTTCGTGGGTTTTAATTGGATTACTCTCGTTTGCTCGTACATTCTCATTTCAATAATTCTTCAATTATCATTCACTTATGTTAGTCCGTGTCCCTTAGCCTAAAGGGCATAATTGTAGGACGATAAACTGGAAGATTTAATTTCAGGATTTTTTCAATCAACTTTCTAACTAAGCGTACGTCCTCTTGAGAATCAATAAAATATTGATGTAACATGGCTCCTTGCAAACATGAAGTTGCATCACGTCGCAAACCTCGTACAAAATGAAGAGGAAAGAAACGTAAGAAATTATGCAGGATTTCAATCAAGCGAAATGAGTTCAAACTTGGCAGAAATTAATCCTCCTTTCTTCCACAATTGTCCATATACTTAAAATATCTTCACCAATATTCTGAAGTAATTAACTTTCAGGGATGTACAAATTTTGCGACAGAAAACAGAGAAAATACTAAGAAAGAAAAAATGCGCTTAGTATATACAGGATTGTGCATTTATCTTGATACATCATTGTAATTTCTAAACTAATGGTAAAAAAAAAAAACACTGAAATTTTAATACCGTCCAAACGTCGACATGATCTGTGATACTACAAAGTTAACAGTGTTACAAATCCAACATAATCTTGTGTTTTTCGAGCGACACTACACAATGTTATTACAAATGTCAAATCTATTATAAAAATGAAAACACACAATACCACTCTTGTTATGCAGTGTTTCTAACTAAGGATGCTATAGAATAACAGGCTTGGAAAATGAACAGAATTTTAGAGGTTCTACAACAGTAATACCCGAAATGAGACAAACGGGATAGTGCATACCCAAGTACTTTAATGTTCAATATTACTGCCATCATATGACATATTTCAAACACGTAGCAAAGAAGTTAACAGTAACTGAATATTTGACACTTTGAAAAGATTTGTTTCGATAGACAGGTTTCGATAAGTGTCACACCGAGTTACCTAAATGTTTTTCAATAGACATAAAGAACATAATGCCACTTAGAGTCATTCGGTATGTGAAATCATCCTGGAGATATAAAAATGATATATATATATATATATATATATATATATATATATATATATATATATATATATATATATATATATATATATATATATTGCTTAAAATGGTGTATTTGTGGAAACTTTTTTAAATACAATTTTCGGTTTACCTTCCTTCTACATTATAACGATACTTTCTGGTAGGTGTTATTATCCTCTATTTCACATAAGCTGATAGGAAAAAGAAGAAGTTTTCCCCCCACCACGCTCAAGTACAGGTGAATGTTGGTGTTCCGTCTTCCACCATCAGCCCCCGCATACGGAAGTATAAAGTGTATCTAAATATGTCTGGGCCTAAATAATAAATTACAACTTTCATAATAACACTACGTATTTTAAAACACTTAATTACATTTACCTGCATTAGTGAGTAAGTAGCACATGAGTCATTATAATGAAAATTTTATTGAACAGTTGTATTGTTTATTTTCCTTCTCTTTTGGCAGTCGGGGTTGTGACATAATGTTGGAATGGCAATGGATGTCAGGGTTGGTAATTGAATGGGTATTTACTGCTTTGATACAATAATTTCATAATATAAAATCGGAAACCAAGTACAATATGTATGGGTAAATTATCAGAGCGTTAAGATGATAACAATAAAACTTGAAATAATAATAATAATAATAATAATAATAATAATAATAATAATAATAATAATAATAATAATAATAATAATAATAATAATAATAATAATAATAATAATAACAATACTACTACTACTACTAATAATAATAATAATGAAATACTTCTTGTTTCCTCTCTTATGAACATATGTTCTTCTGTCTGATATGCAGGTGTTCTTACATTAAAAAGAACCAGAAGGAAAATAACAATATGAATCCATGCCTCTCGCCCCGGGCGCCTCAACTCAGGCGAATGTCTTGGTTTATATTGATTATTTTTTCAATGAAATCATTTTCCTACGTTTTTCTCTTCGTGCGTGCACCTTGTCCGATGGTATCAAAGTATATTTTTTGTTTGTTTGTAGTTTATTAACACAAGGCGATAAATTTACGGTAAAGCATCACGCATACAAGATTCATCAAGATTAAAGTCTTCTGAGTTTATTAAGAAAGGAAAATTTGTTATGGTGGACTTAGAAAAATAATCCCAGATTGATTGAAGCCTGACACGAAGTAGTAACTACAGATACCACGTAATTTGAACAGGCCCATGTTTGAGTCTGCCGTTTGCAAGCAAAATTATAATTATTGGAGCTTAATCATCATAGTGAATTTGACGCCCCGAAAATCCCCTAAAATTTGGCGCCTTGTGCGGTTGCAATCCTCCCCCGGCCCTTTCGTAGGGCTTGAGTTTAGTCAATTGATAATAAAAGAAATTGACTTTTGAATTGCTACTTGACTATTTTAATAAAAATGGAGTTGTCAACAGTGCTGACGACCGTTGAGGGAGAAGGAGAGTTGGAAACGAAATTAAATCTTTGAGTTTTAAGTATCGCAGTTATGCCGGATAGGCTAAAGGAGACTGTGATGACGAGAATGAATGAAACAGTGCAATGAATGAAGAAGTCCGAGAAAATCTGCAAAAAGGTGATTGTTCGCCACAAGGCCCACTTAGCACGAGCTGGGATCGAACCAGGGCCTCATGCACAAGAGGTGAACGCTCTACCACGGAGCATCACGGTCCCAACAAAAGTTTGGAGTTCTCACGGAACTCTTGTCTGGAGGTCAATTCAATTAATGGGTAACTTCAAATCCTCTATAAAATCAACATATGTAAATACACACGAAAGGACAAATAATACTGAGTAAAAGGTATTAGTAGAGTCTATCAGTTGCTGCTCTCCAGAGGTTCTGTATTCATACTTTAGTCACTCTCGCCAGAGTCGTCGCTGTTGTCTCCAAGGTTAATAACGATTTTTTTTCTGTAACTTCGTCAGATATCCTGTCAAGTTCCCAGTATTTCGTTTCTTCCATCTCCACTACATGTTGAACACAATCTTTCCACTTTTCACTTGTTACCATTTTTAACCCTTCCTCCAAAAGGGTATTCACTTCACTAAATGTAAAACGTTTATTGTTTCGTGCAACATGTCCCTTTACTTGACTCCAAATCAGTTCAATTGGATTAAGTGTACCGTAGTAGGGGGATATTCTGAGAACTTCCCTTCCTGAAGAAACAATGAAATGAAATCTTTGAGTTTTACGTCCCACGGTTCTGCCGGTTAGGCTAAAGGAGACGATGATGATAAGTAATGAATGAAATGGTGGAATGAAGAAAGTGGGAGGAAACGGAAAACCCCGAGAAAGCCCACGCACACGGTTTGTCCACCAAAAAGTTCACTTGGCGGGGGCTGTGATCGAACCCGGGACCCCAAGCACCAGAGGTGAACGCTCTACCACTGAGCCACCGCGTCCCCACCCTTCCTGAAGAGGTCACCATTTTGTTCATTTTATACTTGCGGCATTAACTTTTGACTGCAGGAGGTATAAGACTAATTAACTCAGTTTTAACGAACGAGTCGTCATAAGAAATGCTTTTATTTTGAATCTATTCTTTTATTTTATTTTTTGTCCAAGACATGGTGGGAAGCCGATCTACCTTTACACTGTGATAAGATGCGTTATCCATGACTATCACGCAGTTCGGTTTTAGAAGTGTAAATACGTTCTGAAACCAAGGTAACATTTTACCTTTACCGGTAGGGTTATTAAGTCCAGTGGAGAGTCCAGAAAGAAAGGCTTGTTTACTGGAATTCACAGTTTCACCTACCATTACCCTTGACATGGTATGAGAAGCATTTACCCATGTCTCATCAAGATAGTAAATTTTCCTATCCTCTGCTCCGTACTTCTTAATTAAACGGATATGTTTTCTCCTCCACAATACTATGTCATCCATATCAACTACAACATACTTTTTATTGTGCGATACATATCTGCATTTCACTATTTTCAACAGCGTATGGAATGTTGTGCGAAAAAAGGAAGACAGTTCATCATCTCTGTTTACAGCTGCCAAAATTTAATTTAGCGTTGGCAATTCATTACGGAAAAAGAACTGATGTGCCTTTGATCAAATTGCCGATTTCGTGAAGTCATCATAGTTTTCCGCGAGGAAAATATTGTACGTGTATTTTTGGGACTTTTAAATTTATTTGCATTAAATTTAGCCTCCCGCCTAATTCTATAAACAGTTGCCTTTCCTACGGTTGTCTGTTTCCCAGTCATGTCGGCTAATTTTCCAACAGTTAAATTAGGGTGTTGTTCTCTTAAAGCATGGAAGATATTCAAAATGCAACGCTTCTCACCACTTCGTAACGCTTTCCCGGGCTCATGTTTTATCACAGAACTACTGCAAGCATCATGAATTGTCGCTTCACAAAGCACTAAATACGCAATTATTTACAATTTAATATACACTAAAATTTGTTTAAGATAATATAAATTATACAAAATATAATGGATACACAATACAATTTAATATACACTAATTTCACACGACACTATGGGCCTCATGCAGAGTCGTTCTGACGGGCATACTAAATAGTTCGACTAACATATGTTTCCTGCAGTTGTCAAGCCTTTAATATGACGGTAATAATACGTCAAAACGACTCTGCATAAGGCAGTATATATAATATAGTTACCACACACGGTAAATTCATACACTATTTGCACAGGTCGGTAGTCTGCGTACTCGATACTAAGACAGACAGAAAATTACCTTCCTTGAAATTGTAAATAAAGACAGAATGTCGACACAATTGGTTTTCTTCGTCTCCCGGTTCTTAAGTGAAACAATGATGGAGATTAACTTTATAACGAATTAGTTCTTATTTCTAGAAATGCAATTTAAAAAGTAGGACTAAAGCCAAAACTTTAGTATATAAATAGTAAGAAATACTTTTCTTAAACACAAAAATTAAAAAAAAAACAGTAATTGTTTGTTATTCGGGGTTGACAGGTAAAAGAAACAGCAGTGCTTTCTCAACATCAGGTGCGAGCGAATTGACGTACGAATTTATAGTGTACAAGATTTTGTTTATTACAAAAGCTTCCCTCCCTGTGAAGGTCAACGGCTTGTTTTCCCCTCTGTACTGTAGAGTGGTGGGAGGGAGGGGAGTTTCCTATCAGGTTGCCTGGAATAGATGATAGAACAAGTTTTCGGAATTACACAATTTTCAGCAGCGTTAAGAACTTTAACAGTTCTTACCAATCTCCAGAACGGTTTGAGATATCAAGCTGCTCTAAACGGCATTGTGATCTTCGCGTCTATTGTAGACCACCTATCAATTAGATGAGGTACTTATCAAAAAAGCAATGTACAGAACAAGGCACGATCAGATCCGACTCAAACTTCGCCCAGAGAACACATAATAGAAAAGAAGAAAAAATGCCAAATTGGAGTTGTCCCCATCCAGAAACACCGGAGATATGCTCCGCAACATAACGCACCACGCAACAATATGATATAAGGTAAACATCACAAGATACCAGTTTATGTTGGAAACGGAAAGGATGGGCAGCACCAGGATATCAAGGTATTTGATATGCTATAACACATCTTGAAAGCCGCCATCTTGGATATAGCGTAAGGTATTGAAATGAGAAGCGGGGTGTATGATATATCAATGTAAGGTAAAATGCAAAAGGAAAACCAATGAAAAAAAATTAAATCTTTGAGTTTTACGTCCCACGATTATCCCGGTTAGACTAAAGGAGACGGTGATGATGAGTAATGAATGAAATGGTGGAATGAAGAAAGGGGGAGGAAACGGGAGAACCCCGAGAAACCCACGTACACGGTGTTTGTCCACCACAAAGTTCACTTAGCGGAGGCTGGGACCGAACCCAGGACCCCAAGCACCAGAGGTGAACGCTCTACCACTGAGCCACCGCGAGGAAAACCAATGATGTAACCGCGAAAAACATATGTGTAATGGTATGGACGGGATGAAGTGTAGAAGACTCGGGCAAAACTAACGTGCATTCGAAGGGCAGAATAATAGGGCAAGACCCCATGATAAATGGTACGCGACAAGTAACTGGAACAGTGTCTGTGCATGGAAGTGCATCCGCCTTGACTGATTATGCCTTCCGAGGATATTGGTGCCTTTCTCTGATATTGTGACTGTTTGGGACCGTCGTGAAACAGTGTAGCAAACCGTGCAAAGGAAAAGATACATTCGTAAAGAAACGTAAGCTAGAACAGGGCTGGCCTTTCCCATCCGTACGCACTTTGTTTCAGATAGTGTTGTTTAAACAAACGCGGGCCGAAATGTCTCTTGTTCACACATAACAAGAAAATTGAACAAGAAATGTACAAAACGGTGTCCAAGAGTGGGCTTCAATCACAGGTAGGTTGTGCTTTTCATCACCAATCCAAGATGATATATCCTACACTCCGGAGTGAGGTGCCGAATTGCTGTTCCATTAGAGGTAGTCCTTTGTAGATTATGTGGTTTTGTGCAATTGTGGTTGCAATTGTGGTTTTCACTGTTCCAAACGGAATCCCAATATCCTCGGAAGGCATAATCTGTCAAGGCGGATGCACTTCCATGCACAGACACTGTTGCAGTTACTTGTCGCGTACCATTAATCGAGGAGTCTTGCCCTATTATTCTGTCCTTCGAATTCACGTTTGTCTTGCCCGAGTCTTCTACACTTCGTCCCGTCCATACCATCATACATATGTTTTTCGCGGTTACATCATTGGTTTTCCTATTGCATTTTACCTTACATTGATATATCATACACCCCGCTTCTCATTTCAATACCTTACGCTATATCCAAGATGGAGGCTTTCAAGATGGCCGCCAAGTCAGTGTTATAGCATATCAAATATCTTGGTATCCTGGTGCTGCCCATCCTTTCCCTTTCCGACATAAACGGGTATCTTGCGACGTTTACCTTCTATCATATTGTCGCGTGGTGCGTTATGTTGCGGAGCATATCTCCGGTGTTTCTGGATGGGGGCAGCTCTAATTTGGCATTTTTTCTTCTTTCCTATTATATGTTCTCTGGGCAAAGTTTGAGTGGGATCTGATCGTGCCTTGTTCTGTATGTTACTTGTAAGCATTTTTGTTAAATAAAGGCTTTTGAAAAAGTCAAATTTTCAATTGTTTGTAGCTTTGGTCGTAGGCTATTCATTCCAAATCTGCTATATTATGATCATAACATTAGCCACTAAAGTACTTTGAATTTGAATTGTTGCATTTGTTTATGGCTACTGTGGAAACCACCTAAATTTTAATGTTTGTGATACTGTAGCGTTCTTAGTTTATTCGTTCCTATGAGGGAGACGATAATTAAGACAAACGAATGATGATGGAAGAATTGGTAGAATGAGAAGATAGGAGAAAATGTAAGTAGCCCGAGAAAACCCATGGACAAGATGCTGGCCACCGCAAACTTGGCCGGGAATCGAATCAAGGACCCAACGCACCAGAGATAAGGACCCAACACACCACTGAGCCACCGTGCCTAGATGTATAAATGTTAGGTTATATTTCAGCTATGACCAGATACTTTGTCATACAAGTTTTAGAACAAACAAATTAAAAGTATTTGAAAAGAAATCAACAAGAAATATTACGGAGTAAACGGAGTAGAATAAATGGTGTAATTTTTCTATAGATGACTAATTTAGATGTATTGGGAATGAGTAAGATGTTTCCTAGACTGAAGACCCGAGCTCGGTGGAAACCGAGAATTCACAAACCCTTGTTTAGAGCCGAGTGCTTTAGAAGAGTCTATCCACTTTCTAGAGTCTATACCCGTAGCACTTTCACATCGAATTGCGTCTTCCTTTGTTCTAATGAAAATAACCGGAAGTCAAGATTATGCACCCATTTAAGAAACGTCATTATAAAGTAGAAGGTACGAAGGTCATCCAGTATTATGAACAGTTTTCCAACTTTCCGTACAAAGAATTTACCAACCATGTACGAATAGAAATGGGAGGAGAGAGGAGGAGTTAACCAATCTTAAGCCTTGCCTTCAACAATAAGAATTAACCAGTTAGAACGTCAGGAATAGAAAAGATAGTGAATAGGTGTATACATATAAGTTTGTTGTCCCTGCCGTACCTATGCTGAATAATTTTAATTTACTGTAGACACTTTATTAACTTCTTGAAGGAAACCCGAAAGGCTACTGGAGTTTTGAGTTAGGGAGATTTGACCCGAGAAAGCCCAATGGGTGCCTATGAGGCTGTTACTGAAATATGAACTTTTCTAATTACTTGATACTGTTCTTTTTTTTATTACAATTGACAAATTATTTCATAGCAAAGTAGTAACTAGCCTTTTTCTATTTATAATGGAAAATAAAAATAGTCGCGGTGGGTTGAGGTAGCTTGTATATGCAGCAGGGAGTCTCAGAGGCACCCCTTTGGCCTTTTCAGCGCAAACTGATCATGGGACTTCTCGGTAAAATGCATGAACAAGTCTCCTGGCGAAGATACACAAATATTTTTTACCATTAGTTATTATAAAGTTGTACGTTCGTTTTTGATATGTAAAGTTTATTTCCCTTTCATTTTTTTCTTTTGTTTCCTCTCTTTTCTTCTCTATTCCATTTTTTAGCACCAGAACTCTTTTTAAAACGACATTTTTTCAGTTTAACAACCATCGTTTATGCCTATGAGGCTAAGGAAAGCGGATGGTTAAGGAAGTGAATGATGATGGAAGAATTGGTGGAATGATAATGTGGAAGAAAACGGGAGCACTCCGAGAAATCCCTTGGACACGATGCTATCCACCAAAAACTTACTTGGCCGGGGATCGAACCAAGAACCCCTCGCATGCACGAGAGTTAATAAATAGCATCTTTAATGCATTCCTTTCTGTTGAGTAAAGAGTTGAGTTGATTTTAGTTTAGCGTCCCTTTCAGCAGCTAGGCTATATGAGACGTGGACCTACTGATTAACGTGGAATCCGAACCACATGAGTTCCCCCCGAGAATCAAACCCGGGTCTCCCACGCCAAAGGCGCGTACGATAACCGCTTAGCCACGAAGGAGCTCTGTTGAGTAAAGAGTTATTAGGTCTAATACACTCACTCGACAAAAAATTAGTCACCCTTGTGCAAAAGGAGAGTTGAATCGTAAAGCCTGTACAGATGGCGCAGCAGTCGAGTCACGTGCACAACTGAGCGCGCACTGCCTCTACGGAACCATAATGCAGCTTCAGTCAGTGAGACAAGTGTGTTGCAAGTGGGCAGTGTCCGTCAAAATGGGTAAAAGTAACGATGTAACAGAGTGGCAAAAAGGGGCAATCGTGTTTGGCCATGCCCATGGCCATACGGTGAGGGAAGTTGCTGGATTTGTTGGTGTTTCGCAGCCAACTGTTCAACGCGTGTACAAGCAGTGGTGTCATACACGTGGCCACGAAACACGGCGTCAGAATTGTGGTCGGAAGAAGATCATGACTGAAAGGGACCGGAGACGCGTTTCTCGGCTTGTGAATGAAAATAGGTTCCAAACCCGACAGGAATTGCTGCAGACAGTGAATGCAGGTCCATCCCAACCTGTTAGTGAAAGAACATTACGACGGGAACTGCATGCATTGAACATTTGGAGTCGGGCACCTCGCAAGGGGTCATTACTCACACAGGCACATAAAGCTGCGCGTCTTCAATGGGCCAGAAATCACCAAACGTGGACAGTAGCTGACTGGCGGAAGGTAATGTGGTGTGACGAGTCACGTTTTTGCTTGTATTCCAATGACGCACGTCGTCGAGTGCACCGAAGGCCACATGAAGCATTTCATCCTGAATGAGTGCAAGGGGATGTTCAAGCCGGACGTGGGTCTGTGATGTTTTGGGGGTGTTTTTCTTATCATGAATTGGGCTCACTTACTGAGATCACCACTACAATGAACCAGCATGTGTATTTGAACATTCTGGATGAGCAAATGTTGCCTTTCAGTCAACATTTTTATGATGAGTATGCTGTGGAGACTCCTATTTTTCGAGACGACAACAGCAAAGTTCATAGGGCTGGAACAATATGTGCGTGGTATGACGAACACCCCCGAACCCTCTTCCATCTAGATTGGCCTGCAAAGTCACCAGACTTGGACCCCATCGAGAATCTGTGGGACATGTTGGAACAGCGGGTAAAACGCCGAAATCGGCATCCACGCAGTTTGGCGGATTTGCGCGATCAAATCCTGAACGAGTGGCTTCAACTGGATGTGACATACCTCCAAAACCTTGTAGACTCGCTTCCAAACCTAATCCAGGCGGTTATCAAAGCCAGATGTGGTGTTACACGCTATTAGTTACTGCTGTTCACGAATTCTTGAGGGGTGACTAATTTTTTGTCCGGTGAGTGTATGTAATACAAGATTACCATTTGGAATGTGTAGAAAGCCCTGATCACAGTTTTCATTCAGAATGTGCAGAATATATCCTCTATTTGCACAGCATTATAAGACAAATTGAACGTATTAAGGTGGTTGAGAACCTCTGTCTCGAAAGCCTAAAAATACCAATGACTGGGAGCGAATATGCTGAAAACACATCTTCCAACTTAAACGTCGTTTTACTGTAGTGAAGAAACACGGTGTGCGTGGGTTTTCTAAAGGTTATCCCATTTCTACCTGTCTTGTCTTTCCACCAGTATAAGATATTCATTAAACGTTAATCTAGTTTTTTTTTTTATTTTAAATCAATCAACAAAAAAAAACTTTCATTGTTATAGCTCTCTCAACGTCAGAGATTTCTTGCAAAAGTGAGGTAATATTCCTTCCCATAGGCTGAATTAATATTTGAAGCACAATTATAGTGTCAAACACATTGAATATGTTACATGTAACGTGGAGTTCCTGAGTATTTATGCATAATTGCATATACGTATAACGAGTAGAGGTCTAATAGATATAGGCCAATTAATTTAAATCTTACAGTTTAAGGTTCCAAGATTGTGCCCTTTTGTCTTAGGGAGACGATAATTCAAGCAAGTGAATGATTATGGAAAAGTGGCAGGAAACGGGAATACCCTGAGGAAACCTGATCGGGGATCGAACCAGAGACCTCATGGACCACAGGTAAGCGCTCTACCACTGAACCAGGGTGCATCGTAATAGATGTAAGCGTCTAAGATAGAAGAGATACAAATGATTAGTAAGGAATATATACAAGGAAATAAGCTAACGTGCTCCTTAGGTCGGTAGGGAAAAGCCCTTTGGATACGCTGAGAAAAAAAAATTAAGGATAAACGCTGGACAATAAGAATAACCACGACTAAGTTTTATAAGCAAGGGATAGGATCAACTGAGATATTTGTTTCTGCAACATTGAACACGTAAATTTCTAAAACCATAAAATTGACTTTAGAAAAAAAAATATAAAAAAAATAAAAATTAAAAGATGTTAGCTGAAGATCACTTGTGTCCAAGTACGTAAGCACTGTGAGGGATCAACGTTCCAATCTCGAAGGAAGCAATTGCCTTCAATAAGATCCTCCTTATAAATAGTACATATATCTCATGCATAATGTATCTCATGCAGTATTAGCTATTGAAAATTTGTAACAAATTTTATACCAATCAGTCAAATAACCTTGACAATACTGTATACACAAAATAACGAATTCTATTAAAAGCTTATTCCATTAATTAACAGCAAATATATATAATACTTACTATTGATTCAATTTTCCAATAGTAAATTCCAGGTATGTTGTATGACTCTTCATGTATTTCTTGAGTATTCTAATCTTTTGAATAGAACGTCAAAGTTAGTCTTATCAAATTTAATAAACCATAGTATTGTTCTTTTGTTCATAAGTAAGACGAGCTTGAGATTAAGTTTGTTTTGAGAATAGATAAGCCATATTCATCAAGTATTTTCCCCACAATCTCGCTAAATGAACGTCTATAATTCTTTGCAAAACTTCTTCGTATATTCAATTAATAGCGTTTCCTGTATCTAAACCTCTTAAAAAATTATAAATAATCCTGAAAGAAGAAACTGAATAAAGAGCTGGATATTCTTTAGAACTCTAGTATTCAAATATAATGGATAATTCAAATTATACAATTGTGCAAATGGAGTATCCATTACCTTTTAAAAATCCGTACTTTCCAATTCGAGTTGGCTAACACAACATAACCCACCCTGAAATACACTTATGTTACAGGTTACGAAGGACTGAGGTGGCAAGATGCATTTTCGCCGGGCGATATGTGGTCTGTGTATCAAACCTCAACGTTATTACTTCTGACTTTTCAGACAGAAGTTCACTACTTTTTAAAATGTAAACACTTCCAGATTATCTTTAAATTCTCAATGAATACCGAAAATGCATAAGTACATAATGGAAAATATTACTTGAGCCACACATTCGAATGGTATCAACAATGAAGAATGGGCCATTGGTCACCAGCTCACTTGGGTCATGACTTTTGCCCGGGTCATCTGGGTCTGAGGTAGGGTTGGGCACGAGCGAGTTCGAGCGAGTTTTCTTTGAAACTTGACTCGACTCGAAAGATACATCTTTGAGCTCGACTCGAGAACTCGGCTCGAAAAATTTCCTCCAGCTCGACTCGAAACAAGTGAAATCGAACCATACCCTGAGTGGAGTTTCAAACACTCTCTTCAAGTGTCCTACATAGACAATATAATTATTATGAATGATAATATTACTATTACTACTATTGAGTATTATTATTATTATTATTATTATTATTATTATTATTATTATTATTATTATTATTATTATTATTATTACCGACCTCGGTGGTCGTGAAGACTAGGAGGCAAGGATATCGTTCAGGAGGTTCCGGGTTGTTCCGGATTTATATTTTGGAGGAGCATCAGACCGTTGCCAGACGGGGTCAAGGGGGTGAACCCTCACTCAAGGTTAATTGATCCTCGGGAACTGTGAGTGGTGATAACCTGTGTTTGAGAATTTAATTAAAACATGAATTTGCTATAGAAATTAATTTTGCTTTCAAGATTACGTAATATATCCAAAACTAAGCAAATCCTTGAGTTGCTTTTAAGTTTAACGTCCCTTTCAGCGGCGATGCTATATGAGATACTGATTAACGTGGAATCCGAACCACAAAAGCTCCCGCCGGGAATCGAACCTGCGTCTCCCACGCCAAAGACGGGTACGCTAAATGCTTAGCCGCGAAGCAGCTCCGAAGCAAATTTGTATGTAGTTTTAATTACTATACAGAGAATATTAGAAAGATGTCCCAATCTTTCTACGGACCCCCCGCGTCGAGTCAAGTTGTTTTCGAAGTCTGTTCTTGTTGAATGTCAACTTATTACATAATGTAACGTTTGTCATCTCGTCAAGTCTAGGAGACTTAGTAGTGGCTAAAATTCCGCTCAAGTTGTTTTTCCCCAGATGCAAGTAGATGTGGGATGGTACCTTTACAGCAGGCCAAACGGTTGTTTCTAATTCATTCTGTTCTATTGAGTGTAAGGAATGTAATCTCTCTCTAGACTTCAGATAGTATATTTAGGGCGCAGAGTATATCACGCAAATATAAATAGGGAAATAATTGATAAAAGTGAAAGTGACTTATGCTGCAAATTATTTTAGAAATTTTTGTAAATAAAGCATAAATTCAATCATATATGTACTACGCATTAAAATAAAGATGAAAACGGCGTCTTTTTAAATTAGCCCTAATGCGAAATGAATTTCACTACCCTCCTCACGTATTAAATCTATGTCATATACAAAATATTAAGTTAGTAAAATATCAGAACTCGATACACTCCATGTAGGTATAATAAATTTTACAATTTCTGTTTTTAAAAATGACAATTTTCCAATTTAAAAAATGTTGACAAAATTATTGATGCACAAGAATATATATTATAGCATAGCGGAATAGATCAAGGATACGAACACACGAAAAGTGTTGTTACTATCAACTTTTCTTATTGTCTGACGAAGCTATGAATTCAGAGTTCTTAAGGTAGAAAGAAAATAAATGAAAATTTTCTAGCTTTACATACCATAGTTATGAACTTTGGACTAAAAGGAACGACTGAATGAAGAAAGTGAATAATTATGAAAAGTGCTGGGATGAGAGTATAGGAGCGCGCTGAGTAAACCCATGGACACTGTATTCTCCGCCATAAATTCACATGGTCTGGGCTCGAACCAGGCTCCTTTCGCACCAGAAGTGAATACTTTACCACAGAGCCACCTTATCCACTATCTTTTATATTCTAAACGATAAGTTTTGCAGGTAGATTGTAATAGGACAATCCCATATAAGAGGAAATATAACTATTTCTCTATAGTTCTGACGCCTTTCTTGCTCTGATCAAACTTGTAGTTACATTTTAGTGCGATGCTTAACACACACAAACGCAAACAACCAGGAAGAAAGTGAATTTCATTTAGTGAAAAGGTAATGAGAAAAAAGAAAATATAGCCTCATATTAGGTAGAAAAATACTTCTCATATGTATGACGATGTTTTGTCTCCGGCTCTCACGGGGTCATGTCTCTGTCTGATTCAGAGCAAGTCATCAGTCTATCTGGGACACTCCGGGTCATGAATCTGCCCGGGTCACTTCACCGATTCTGGCAGGTCATGCGTCTGTCTTCTTTCCAGTCTTTCGGGTCACGGGTCACAAAGTTGTATGCGTGAATTACTCGTCTTTACGTAGATACTACTGCTATACTTAACAAACCGACAATTTGGAACACTGTGTCTCAGTAGTGGAGCGCTTATCTCTGGTGCGTAGCCTCTTCGCTCCTCGCCTAGATCACAGGCGAAGTAGTTTTGCGATTTATGGATAACATAGTGTCCGTGGGTTTTCTCGGATTTCATATTTTCAAACGAACAATATTAAAATATCTGATGAAATATTCGTATTTATGAACGATATGCATAGTTGGTTTGTTTACAACATGCGTTATTTAATTTTAATCTATGAGTGTTCTGTTTACTGGAATAACGTTCATAAATTATTTTGTTCATTGCACGGCATACGTATTTGCCAAACGGGATAAAAGAGCACTACAGCGCTAGAAGAATATTAATAGTAATAAAGTGAATTGGTGACTAACGCAATTTCAACAAAAGAAACAATATAAAATAAATCAGAATGAAACATCTACCATCCGTTCAATAAACGTAAGTGAACCAACATGAAATCAGCACAAAGGCGAACACAAAACAATACTCAAAGTTAAAGGCAACAAAGAGTAGTCTGTGTTTACTGGTAATAAAATCCACGTTGGCAGAAGTTTTAATATGCACTTTGAAAACAACGTAAGTGCCCATAATACCGATATTGGCGGTTCACTTGTAATGTAGTTACTTCTCTTCTAACAACAGTTTATCTTTTATCTTTGGTATAAAGACTGACATTTAGTACAGCAGCTGTTGGTTAGTTGTAGTGTGAATAAATCAACTGAATTGAATGTATATAGGTGGACAATAAATCAAAGAGAATAATGTTACAAAGCTTAATAGTTTGATTGATTAACAGGAAGTATCCTCTGCACACTTTTAAATTATAATTGTTTTCAAACAACAATAAATAGTAACAGAATGGACACTGTTTTGTGACAATAATCTTCACAGCATTCTTGTTTCATTGAATATCATTGGTATTAAAATTGAAGCAGCTTAATATTTACGAGTTATCTGATAGCGCAAGTAGAACGAATAAATTCGTTACATATGGGAGTAAACTGTCTTTACTAGGAACAAAAAAAAAAAAAAAAAAAAAACTACATTTTAATTTGGTGTATTTTCTTCCTTTATTTTTCGCTTTAAGATTATAACATTTTTTTTTTTGTTTGACTGTTCAATTTGTACAGAGATTCTAATTCCTTTGCCTAAAGCAGCTAAATGAAGTTTGAAAGTCTATAACGTTATCCTAGACTTGACGACCCTAACAATGTTGGGTAAACCGTATAAATTGTGTAGTTCCTCGTTATGACGTTTCCGCCATTCCCCATTCTCGTTCCTCTTGGGTCCGAATATTCGTTCCAGGATCTTGTTCTCAAATACTTTCAGTCTATGTAGTTTCGTAGTTTCGTTATCCTGTAGTTTCGTAGTTTCGTTATACTGTAGTTTCAAAGAATAATCTAACAAACAAGCAAACTAACTAACTCTATGGCCTGTGGAACCCGGAGGTTCAATGCCGCGTTCACAAAAGCTCTTCACTGACTTCTATCCTTAGCCAATTGGATCCAGTTTCTACTTTGTATTCCTATCTCTGTGAGATCCATCTTAATATTTTCCTGCCACCTGCGCCTAAGTCTTTCTAATGGTCGTTTCCGATTGGTCTTCCAGTCAAGACTTCGAAAGCGTTTCTACTTTCTTCCATTCTAGCTACATGACCTGCCCACCGAAGCCT
Organism: Thermobia domestica; assembly: GCF_964235325.1. NCBI lineage: Eukaryota > Metazoa > Arthropoda > Insecta > Zygentoma > Lepismatidae > Thermobia > Thermobia domestica. The sequence goes on along the minus strand of NC_137470.1, from coordinate 47,225,947 downwards.
CCTAGACTTGACGACCCTAAAAATGGTTGTTAAACCGTATAAATTATGTAGTTCCTCGTTGTGAAGTTTCCGTCATTCCCCATTCTCGTTCCTCTTGGGTCTGAATATTCGTCTCAGCATCTTTTTCTCAAATGCTTTCAGTCTATGTTTCTCCCTCAGACTAAGCGACCATGTTTCGCAACCACACAGAACAAGAGGCATGATTATCGTTTTATATATTTTAAGCTTCAAAGTTCTCGACAGAATTCGCGACGACAGGAGATTTTGAACCGAATAGTAACGCGAATTCCCTGCTTTTAGTCGACATTTAATTTCTCCGTGAATATGATTTTCGTCTGTTAATATTGATCCTATATCTTTGAAAGTATCTACTTTATCAAAAGTATTATTTTTTTATCACAAACATAATTTGCACATTACGGTCCCGACGCACTTCCATGTATTTAGTTTTCTCTGCATTTACTTCTGAACACATGTCCCTGCAATATTTTAATAAGACCTCTGCATTTCTTTGTATTGTTCTCCTATCATCCCCTGTTAAATTTACATCATCATCATATGCCATAACCTGGTGAATACCGTTCAACTCTAGGCCCTGGTTGCTATCTTTGATCTTCCTTATAGCGTATTCCAGTACAAAGTTAAATAATAATGGCGAAAACGCATATCCTTGTTTCAGGCCATTTTCGACGTGAAAGCTCGTGGCAAAAAGTTTCCTACCCTGACTTAACTTTGGGATTGATTTAAACATACCTTAGTTAATCTAATTAGCTTTTTTGGTATTCGAAGTTTTGTAAGAACGTTGCGTAATGTTTCTCTGCTAACCGAGGTGTATGCCTTTCTAAAATCAATAAATAGTTTTTGTACCGGGGTATTGTATTCCCACTTTTTTCGAGTATTTGACGAATGGTAAATATTTGGTCGATAGTTGATCGATTTCGTCTAAAGCCGCACAGATAATCTCCAATAATTTCATCTGCGTATGGGGTCAATATTGCTAATAGAATATTTGAAAGGATTTTATAGGGTGTTGAGAAAAGAAAAATGCCTCGATAATTGTTACAGTCAGTTTTGTCGCCTTTCTTCTGAGCTGGAGCTATGATTGAGTCTTTCCACTCTTGTGGCAATTCTTGCTTGTCCCGGATAAGGAGAATGAGTTTTTGTATCTTGTTCCACAATTTTTCGCATCCAGCTAAAATTAACTCAGTCGGAATTTCATCTACACCCGGAGATTTCTGTTTCTTTAATGTTTATAGCGGTTGCGACTTCTATTCGGTTGGATTCTGGAATATACGGTTCTGCGGTGTGTACCTCCTTTTCTCCACGCACATTAGTTTTTGGCTGCGTGTTCAGCAAATCGTCAAAGAAATCTTTCCATCTATTTAAGATGCTATCCGTATCAGTGAGAACTGTTCCGTCAGCTTTCTTTAATATATAAACACGAGGTTGATAGCCTTTCTTAAATTCGCTGATCCTCTTATACATGTCCCGAATGTTTTTATTTTTACTATTATCTTTAAGTTTCTTAATTTTAGCTTTCAAAAAATTGCGTTTCTTTGTTCTAAACGTTTTGGAAGTTTCCCGCCTGATAACTTCAAAATTGTGTGTAGTTACTTCATTCGGATTATGTAGCCAGCGTAATTTTGACTGTTTTCTCTTCTCTGCTAGTTTAATGCATTCCTGGTCGAACCATGGTTTGTTCGTTCGTATTTCCGCGTGTCCGTTTTTGTTTTGCTGAACTTTTAATGCAATCTCTAATTTGAGTGCAAGTATCCTCAACACTAGTGCACTCCGAATCTTCTAAAACCGAGAATATTTTCGAAACTTCAATCTGGTACTCCTCTCTTACCTGTCTCTCTTCTAATTTCTTTAAATTAAACATATCCGATTTCGGACATTGAATAATACCTTTATTTAACGACAATCTCTCTCTCTCTCTCTCTCTCTCTCTCTCTCTCTCTCTCTCGTATTATCGCTTCTACCAGGTAGTGATCAGTGTCACAATCAGCCCCTCTAAACGACCGGACATCAATTATGTTAGATTGCCTTCCTCTATCTACTAAAACGTGATCAATTTGATTATGTGTTTTTTTCAGTCTGGTGATGTCCAAGTGTATTTATGAACGTCGCGATGTGGAAATGTTGTACTTTTCACGATTAGGTTTTTGGATGTTGCAAACTTCACTAGTCAAACACCGTTGTCATTACATTCCTTATGCAGACTTTTGTTCCCTATAATAAATTTGAAAATATCCTCTCGTCCTACCTTCGCATTGAAATTCCCTAATAGAATTTTCATATGGTATCGCGGGATTTGGTCAAATGTCTGTTCCACTTCTTCGTAAAAACTGTCTTTTATATCGTCATGCCTATCTTCAGTTGGGATATGTACATTTAAAACAATAATATCACACCACCGTTCCTTAAAAGTAATAAATGAAAGTCTGTCAGTAATAAATTCAACCCGTTTAATTGCTGGTAGTATTTGTTTGTGAACGAAAAACTGTGTTCCTAACTGGTGATTTTTTATTTCCTTCCACGTAAAAGAACGTAAAATTTCTGTGCCGACGTCTTATTATAATTGAGACGCCGTTGGTGCAGGGTATAAAACCCACACAAATTATTAATAAAAACTTTTCATTACAATGGAATTTGGGAAAGTGCATTTGAAAATATAAAGGCGTAGTGAAGATAGTGATTTTAAACTTTTAATGTTTTTTTCCACACAAAATATCACTAAATCCATTAGCACATAAATACGTAGAATTATTATATTCGAATTCACACTTGATTATTAAATAAATGTAGTAACACATATACAGTAAATTCTCGTTATATAATCCATCGATGAATGACGTCAAATACTGTTAAATGTTCCTTCGAGTCTCTAGTAGCGATATTTTTTACTACAGAATAAAAGTTATTTATGTAGACACTTATGGAATAATTAAATAAAGCTGCACAGGCACTGACATAAATACTTAGTCCATCAAACATCGCCATATAAATTGCAAAGTTAATTCGTAGATAATTGTTAACACCAAAATTGCTCATACTAGTGTTCAACTTTTACACCTATTCAACTCCATTTGAATATGTTAGTCACTTTCTAGAAAAATATAACATACTTATCCAGGCTATATCGGAATATCAGAAATTCACTAAAATTCAACACGTAATATAACAAAGTCTCGGTACTTTCCATGATTTGCACCATTTACGACTACTATTTGAGAACATGTGCTCTCGTCGTTGCATTCAATTTCCAATGACCACAAAGTGGTCAGTTAACTACCTCCAGAACTATTAGTTCCAATTTTAGCCACTCATCAGAAGTGGCGCTGGTTTTGAAAAGATCTTTTTTTTTTAATAATAATCTTACAACATGCTACAACATCCCACCCTCTGGGAAAAAAAATTGATATAATCAATTTTTTTTTAAATAAATATTATGAGTTATATTAATGTAAACAATACTAAACTTCCACTCGATTCAAACTTACTAAACTTAAAATTAATAATTAAACGAAAAGAAAAAAAAATATCCCCCCATAATGACATTCATACAACTTTCACGCTAATCACTATAACCATTCAAGTATTGCATACACCATTTAGTATTAAATGCATATATCTCAATAACATCTCAAACCATGTAATTAATTAATTACATTTAGTTCTTAGTTTTTATGTATATCAGAGGCAAAGATCTTATTTTCCTTTCTCTAGTAGCATATTATAGATATCTTCCACTATTTAGTAATTACAGTTATTTCAGGTGAATTACAGTTAATGATCTTATTCTCCTCTCACTTCTTTTGCAATTACAGGCCTGTAATTTTTCTGAATGACAATTTATGGATTATTTCTGATTTCCCTGTTCGGTTTGCTTAAAGTCACATCCTTGAATAATATTCTGTTTCAATAGGTTATCTAATATTTTATCCATTTCCTTTTGTGCAACCCTGCTTAGTGGATAAGCTTTTTCTCTTACAGGCTGGTCATCTCTTAATATGATTTGATGACAAAAATTAGGCACCTCCCCTACATGTTCTTCAAATATATCTTTAAATTGTTTTACTAACTCATCTACATAATTTTGTAACCCACTATCTAATTCTAGAACTTCAGGGTCAACTAACTTCCGCTTAGTTCCTAATGAATCACTACCCTCAAGTTTAGCTTCGGGATTGACATTTAAGATTGAATTAGGGGACAAATGATCAGTTTTGTTTTCATTAAATGACCCTTCATGTGGTTTTCCTCTTACATTCTCATTCCCCTTTTCGTCAGATGGAATAAACAACTTATTATGAAAACAATTCATGGGCCGATAAGACACTAACGTTTCTGTGTTTGCTTGAGTCAATTGATCAAATAAACAAATGGTCCTGTTTTCTTCCATCCCTAATACTAATCTATTACTTACTAAATCAATGGCAACCTTCATCTGTTTTAACTCATTAACCCCTATTATAAACATTGGGTTTAGATTTTCTGCTAAATAAAATTTTATTCTATATACCCTATTCAGCAATTTCAGGGGCAGAGTAACAGATTCTTTCAAAGTGACATCTTTATTATCTACTCCCTTACCAATAAACAAATCATCATTCACTTTGAATTTATTATTTAATGTGTCATTCCATTCTCTAAAAGCATTAGAATTTACCAGGCTAACAGTTAAGCAGGTGTCTACACACCCTCTTAATCTTTTTCCCAATACAAAAGCCTCTACGAAGGTAGCAACACTGCCTTTCTTAGTAGCCTGTCTATTGCTATGTACTCTTACACTCATGGTGTCATGCATAGTTTTACTTATTCCATCATTATCTCTACCATTTTCCCCCTTTTCTAGACTATATCTTCCTTTACTCTTACTTCCTCCTCCAACATTCGCATTCCTCTTACCTACTAATTGTAAACTATGCAACCTTTTAGATAAGTTCAACGCTCTTTTCAAATTACATTTGCTTGCATAATGTGGTCCTCCACACTCAAAACACGAGACTGATTTTATCTTTCCTTTCTTTTTAACATTTTCCTCACTTTCAGAAAATTTATTAATCGCCTTATAAATACTTATATTCTTTAAATGAGTTACGTATGAAAACAAATCCCTTTCAAGTTCCTGTAAAGTATCTGGAACTCGAACCCCGTAAATATCTCTTACGAGACGTGGATCTGCACCGCTCAATATAATTTCTTTCACATGAACCTCATTTAAGATACCATGCAGTATTATGTAACTATCTTTTACTTTTTCTACAAAGTGAATGGGATCTTGACCTACAGATTGTATCGTTTCAACATAATTACGCGATACAATTCTTCTTCCTAAGGAAGAACTTAAATTTTTAAAAACTTTATGAGCGAGCATCAACCAATTATCACATTGTCTCATATATTCTAAGATCTTAGTACGCAAAATCCCTTTACTTTTATTTAAGGCAGCTATTACTATTGATTCGTAAGGATAAACATTACCCTTATTTAAACCCTGTACTTCCAATAGAAATTCAAACAAAAGCAAGTCATCGCTTCCGTCACAATAACTGATTTCTTGACTTAAATTACAAAAGGAATTATTAGCAACACCTATCGTAATTTTCTCTAAATTAGTACAAAAAGGTCTAAATACATTTCCTACGTTTTGATTATACGTAACATATTGTTCATTCAATTTCGGAAGTCTTAAATCCTGAAAACAATGTAGTTCATTTCTTTGCGGTAATTCCTTGTATTCGTCAAAGAATTCAGCTGGTTCTCTATTCCAATGCAAAGTACTAAACATCTGATTTTCACGTTCATTTAAGTAGAGTCTGTTTATATCAATATCAGGAGTAACTGACCTTGCGCACCTGTCCACTTGTGGTTCACGTTGTCTCCCCGACAACATGCCAGGTTCGTTGAAGCAAAGAGCGCCTCTAGGCATAATAAATGATTCACCTACCTCGTTTTCCGGCTCATGTCCTTGCCTTTCCGAACAACTATCCACTGACCTTCTGAAGATTCCTGCGTCTCCATTTGAAAAATGATTTAATACTAACTGTGGAACACGTTCCACATGCCCTTCACTATTAGCCATTATAACTTCACTAATTATTATTATTAACCACACACTTTATATAATCACTTTTCTTTTCTTCCACACAATCCAACCAGGTAATCACAGCCATTCATACACAGTTCACAGTCGTAGTAGCTCTCCTCTTCTCCCCACTCCAATAGCCAGACAGCACGAACCAATGACCAACTTATACGTATCTGCCAAGGTGTAGCAAACTCCAACTGGAAGTTTTATGCCTAGTATTTCCTTGCCTTTTTTTGTTCCAACGAAAAATCTTGTTCACTATTCTTCCACCAAGCACAGTTTAGACACTCCCAATTTATTTCCATTTATAATTATCTCATTGGAAATTGAACTTTTGTATTGAAAGATTGGAAATTGAACTTTTGTGCCGACGTCTTATTATAATTGAGACGCCGTTGGTGCAGGGTATAAAACCCACACAAATTATTAATAAAAACTTTTCATTACAATGGAATTTGGGAAAGTGCATTTGAAAATATAAAGGCGTAGTGAAGATAGTGATTTTAAACTTTTAATGTTTTTTTCCACACAAAATATCACTAAATCCATTAGCACATAAATACGTAGAATTATTATATTCGAATTCACACTTGATTATTAAATAAATGTAGTAACACATATACAGTAAATTCTCGTTATATAATCCATCGATGAATGACGTCAAATACTGTTAAATGTTCCTTCGAGTCTCTAGTAGCGATATTTTTTACTACAGAATAAAAGTTATTTATGTAGACACTTATGGAATAATTAAATAAAGCTGCACAGGCACTGACATAAATACTTAGTCCATCAAACATCGCCATATAAATTGCAAAGTTAATTCGTAGATAATTGTTAACACCAAAATTGCTCATACTAGTGTTCAACTTTTACACCTATTCAACTCCATTTGAATATGTTAGTCACTTTCTAGAAAAATATAACATACTTATCCAGGCTATATCGGAATATCAGAAATTCACTAAAATTCAACACGTAATATAACAAAGTCTCGGTACTTTCCATGATTTGCACCATTTACGACTACTATTTGAGAACATGTGCTCTCGTCGTTGCATTCAATTTCCAATGACCACAAAGTGGTCAGTTAACTACCTCCAGAACTATTAGTTCCAATTTTAGCCACTCATCAGAAGTGGCGCTGGTTTTGAAAAGATCTTTTTTTTTTTAATAATAATCTTACAACATGCTACATTTCCGGAATTCACAGATCCATTTCCTTCCCACCTAACTTCCTGAACTCCTACTAGGTCCATTCTGTATTTCTCTAACTCACTCGTTACGGATTTTAACGGGCCTATCCTATAAAGACTTCTTTAAATTCAACATTCCAAATCTCATGTACATTTTCTTCTGCTGAGGTCGTGCCAAGTTATCAGTCCTTGTCCGAGGCTTTTGTGAATGTTTCTGAACAATTGCTTTTTTTTTTTTACATGATAAGGTTGTTAGCCTTACCCAAACCCCCAAGCTGGAGGACCGCTCCTAGTCGTCTGTCCGCGACTGCTTATTCAGTATATTCGCAGCTAGGCTCTATATCTAGAAGCCTTCTCCTCGATCCGCAACACGAGGACGCGCCATACCGTGGTAACAGGAACATACGTTAGACGGGAAAGAATAATCTATATAATATAATTTTGAGAGCTGCTGTTGAAGAGTAGATTGGCAATTAAGGTGACAAGAACTGTGGGTATTTATGGTTTCATTACATAGGTAATAATTTGCATTCAATGAATTTCAATACATATCATTGGCATTTGCATTCAATCATCCATATTCAATAAAATACAGTGGACGTCATTGGCATTTGCATTCAATAAGTTTCATTCAATAAAATACAGTGCGCTTTATCTACATTTGCATTCAGTCATTTTCATTCAATAAAACAGAGTGCACATTAGTAACATTTGCATTCAATCATTTGCATTCAATGAAATGCATGCAAATAAATTAAACGGCGATTGAAAGCAAGGAATTCGTGTTATTATTCAGTTCAAAATCTTTTGTCATCGGAAATTATGCGGAGAAATGTGAAGCTTAAAATATATAAAACGATAATAATGGTCCCTTACCCTGAGGGAAGAATGCAAACTGAAAGTATTTGAGAACAACATCCTGAGACGAATATTCGGACCGAAGAGGAACGGAAATGGTGAATTGCGGAAACTTCAAAACGAGGAACTGCACAATTTGTGCCGTTTGCCAAATATTTTTAGGGTCATAAAGTCTAGGTGGCTCAGGTGGGCAGGTCATGTACCCAGAATGAAAGAAAGAAGAAAAACTTTCAAAGTTTTAATTGGAAATACAATCGTAAAACGACCATTAGAAACACCTAGGTGAGATGGGAGGACAATATTATGATGGATCCTACAGAAACATAGGAATACAAAGTAGAAACTAGATCCAGTTGGGTAAGGACAGAAAAGTCAATAGAGAGTTTATATGACCGCAGTATGGAATTTCCGGTTTCCATAGGCCATAGACTTAGTTACAAATACATTCTCAGTATTTTAGTTTAATGACTTGCAACATCTTCTAGATTGAAAATTGGTAGTGAAGATTAAAGCAGTCCCTCAATTGCATAGACAGAGGTAAACGCTAATCGAAATAGCTGGACAGAAAATAAACTCTATAGCAAAATTGATGTTGAAATATGGTGAGCTACAAAAAAGGAAAAGAAAAAAATATTATGACACTTTTTAACGGATACTGTTGAAATCTAAACAAAAGAAACTTATTTAGTTGGAGTTTAGGAGTGACTTTTAATATAGAGACAATAAGGGAGTATCAACTTACAGTTTAATACTCCAATTAAATATTAGAAACCAATGTCCGGTACCATAGAAGTATCTGGTAGAATGAAAAACGTAAGTCAGAGAAAATGCCAAATATCAAACATATACTTTTGTTATTCGGTAGAAGCAGTTATTTCAGGGATCCAGATGAGATGAGTCTACGAATGGATTTCATTGACAACATCAACGTTTATTTGATCTCACATAATGTGATCGCTTGTTGTTGACGTTACTTGTAGTACAAAAGTCTGCATAAAGCGCTGTACTTATGTTTATTCCACATTTTTGTTTGGACATCACGTCAATGATTATTCTGAACATTAATTAGTTCTTATGGAGTTGTGTTAACCAAAAGCCTCTTTATATAGTTCACACTGTCTTTCCGTGGGTTCTGAAGACACACTCTCAAGAACTACCTCACGCATCATAAGATGTAGAGGTTCTAAAGTTAGCAATCAAGTTCACTGATAGGGTTGATCTATGAAGTTGATTTGAAAATATGGACACTCTTAAATCACTTAATCCTATATTCCTGTGGGAGTAATTTATGGATAGTATCCTTGCTTGATAGACTGCCAGCAGCGCTGTTGAGAATAACGGGTTAGTATAATGATCAGGATGCAAACTACTAATCCGTGAAACGCTAAAAGGAAACTAAACCACCTATTACTGGACAAATCAAAAGACTTAAATATTTTTTATTATCAAATATTCATTGATCATAAAGCACATTGCACTTAATTTGAGATAAAAATGACATACTTGAGCCTAGGTTTTTTCAATTTAGCTTATTAAGAGACCTAATCAGGGCGAAATTAAAATACAGCTAATTTTACAGTAATTATGTGATATCTTCAAACAAATAAAAATAATCGAAATGTGGAACAAGAGCAATCTAGACAATATTATTTTGCATGAGGTACCGTTATTACGAGTCACCAACTAGCTTTCGGTTTGTAGCCATTTATAAACTCGAAAATAAATGCCGATTTTCGAAATGGCTGAAAATCGAAAACAGAAAAGTGAGTCGTAATAAGGGTATCTCATGGAAACTACTATTGTCTAGCGAGCTCTTCTTAGACTATCCGATTACCTTCCAATTGTTTGAAGGTATCATGTAATTACTGTAAAATTAGCGGTATTTTAATTTCGCTGTGAATGAGCCTTTAAGGAGTTTGCTTTTCCTTCACAGGGTGTACATTGAGGTACTGATTCTTTTTTTTTAATTGTTTGTAATTAAGGGAGGGTTAGGCACGGTGTCTTAATAGTAACTAACTAACTAACTATATGGCCTATGAAACCCGGAGGTTTAATGCCGCGTTCACAAAAGCTCTCCACTGACTTCTATCCTTAGCCAATTGGATCCAGTTTCTACTTTGTATTCCTATCTCTGCGAGATCCATCTTAATATTGTCCTCCCATCTGCGCCTAGGTCTTCCTATTGGTCGTTTTAAGATTGGTTTTCCAGTCAAGACTTTGAAAGCGTTTCTATTTTCTTCCATCCTAGCTACATGACCTGCCCACCCAAACCTCCTAGACTTGACGACCCTAACAATGTTGTGTAAACCGTATAAATTATGTAGTTCCTCGTTATGAAGTTTCCGCCATTCCACATTCCCGTTCCTCTTATGTACGAATATTCGCCTAAGAATCTTGTTCTCAAATACAATCAGTCTATGTTCTTCCCTCAGAGTAAGCCTCCATGATTCGCAGCCATATAGAACAACAGGCATGATTATCGTTTTGTATATTTTAAGTTTCAAATTTCTCTACAGAATTCACAACGACAAGAAATTTTGAACCGAATAATAACACGAATTCCCTGCTTTTAGTCGACATTTAATTTCTTCGTGAATATGATTTTCGTTTGTTAATATTGATCCTAGATATTTGAAAGTATCTACTTTATAGAGATGCAAGGGCTCGAAAAAAAACCGGCTTTTTTGGAAAAAAACTCGTTTTTTTCTGCTTCGCTTTTTTGCTTGGGAAATTCTGTGTTTTTTTTTAAAATTCTGCCTTAAATTGATAAACCAGATTTTGTTTCGCTTCTCTATAACACAAAAAGTCATTTAATTAGTGGTTGATGCCGATAATAATATAAAACCTCGAAAATAAACCGTGAATTTCGAAAAGATATTTCAAACAGTTTTACTTAAACATATTTGCATTATGAATTCCAAAGGATTAACCAATGTATGTAATAAGATTTTTTTAACCTCCTACATACAAAAGTAAGCAGGGTTGGCCATAACCATTTTTGTGTTTGAAAATGCCAAAAACCCGTTTTTGGGGGGAGCTTAAAGTAGTTTTTCTTTGTTTAAACCAGGTTTTTTGGGTTTAGATATTTTGCTTTATGTATTTATATTACACATTGACATAAATAAGTTTGTTTCGCCTTGGTGTTATTATGCAACAACGGGGTTATGCTGGAAGAGGTCGCATAAGCTTAAAGAAGTCCGGTCAATAAATTTCTCAAATTGACAAACTCCCGCCGTAGCCATCGGGAATATCCTGTCATTACTTTAAATGTAAAACAATAACGGAAAAAATCCTGTTATTGCTTTGCATGTAAAATTTAAAGGTCAACGTATCATAATTAGTACGCTAAAACTGAGGTATTAAATTACAAATTTAGTGCGTACATATCATTGAAAGCACAATCCAAGCTAATGTTGGAAGCTACGTAGGCAATCGATAAATTTTGTCAATTTATATCAGAATATTTAAGCAACCTTAGCTTCTTTATAAAACAACAGGCATTCAGGCATGCAGAAATATACAATTTAGTTTCATTTCGTATGTTCAGGCTTAACATCCTTACGTAATACCGAGGTTATCAAGGAAAAGACTTTCGCTTAAAGTGACATCCGAACGCTACTTTGTTTACGCATGAAAGAAGGGTTGTGATTCGACCGAGAATTGAACATGAGACACCTTGATTAAAACGTGAAAAGGAAATAAAACTAATGCAGATGGTTTGATGTATGGAAACGTCACCATGAAGTTCACACGATTCGCATTTTTCGTACCTTTTTTTTCGGTTTAAACCAGTTGTTTATTTTAAAAAAAAAAGAAGAAAAACAGTATTCGACGTGAAAGCTCGTGGACAAAAATTTTCCTACCCGGACTTTACTTTGGGATTGATTTAAACATATCTTAGTTAATCTAATTAGCTTTCTCGGTATTCCAAGTTCTGTAAGAACGTTGTATAATGTTTCTCTCCTAACCGAGTCGTACCCCTTCCTAAAATCAATAAATAGTAGAGATGCAAGGACTCGAAAAAAAACGACTTTTTTTGAAAAAAAAAAACTCGATTTTTTCTGCTTCGCTTTTTAGCTTGGGAAATTTTGGGCTTTTTTGAAAATTTTGATTTAAACTGATAAAGCAGACTTTGTTTCGCTTCTCTACAACAAAACAAAACTCCTTTAAATAGTGGTTAATGCAGATAATAATATGAAATCTCGAAAATAAACCGTGAATTTCAAAAATATATTTTTTTTTTAATTCTTAACATATTTACATTATGAATTCCAAAGGATTAACCAATATATTTAATAATATTTTAACCTCTTATATACAATAAGTACTTTAAAAATGATACACAAATAACAAGCAAAATTGTATGTAGTATTTTTATTTCAAAATATCACACACCCTCTTTTTGAAGCAAAATAAAAAAACGAGAGAAATCTGCACACCAAGAGCTTCGTTTCGGGTGGTTCTGTACATACTTGAAATTTTTCAGTTAAGTTTTAACTTTTATATACATTGTATGAATATTTCGAACAAATTTTTCACTGATTGATCACATACGTAATAATATGTTACCACCTATCAGGTGCTTCGGATCTGCAAAATCGGTAACGCCCCACATTCTGTAATGCACTGACTGCTCCTTAAGCTTGTTCAGAATTGGGAAAGTATCGAATTTTCTGTTCATGGATCATATACTTAATAGACGGTTTATCTGAGCGTATGGTTTCTTAGACTGTAGAATATATAACCATCATCACGGTTTACCCAATGCTGAAGGTTTCTGAATTTTTAACAAGAAAATTCAACATATAGTTACGAAACTATTTTTTTTTTATAAAAAAGAAAAACTATGGAATACATTTAAAAAGAGTGGAAGAATCAATCACTGTTCCAATTCACAAGAAAGACGACAAAATTGATGGTAATAATTATCAAGGCATTTCTTTGAACATTCTATTAATAAGATTGACCCCATACGTAGATGAAATTATTGGAGATTATCAGTGTGAATTTAGTCGAAATCGACCAGATATTTACCATTCGACAAATACTCGAAAAGAAATGGGCATTTATTACCCAGTACAGCAACTGTTTATTGATTTTAGAAAGGCTTACAACTCGGTAAGGAGGGAAACATTGTACAACATTCTTACAGAATTTGGAATACCGAAAATGTTAGATTTATTAAGTGTTTAAATGAATTCCAGAGTAAAGACCGAGTAGAAAAATGCGAGCTTCCACGTCGAGATTGGCCTGAAACAAGGATATGCGTTATCGCCGTTATTATTCAGCTTTGTTCCGGAGTACGCTATAAGAAAAATCAAAGATAGGAACCAGGGCCTAGAGTTGAATGGTATTCAGCAGGTTATGGTGTATGCTGATGATGTAAATCTGATAGAACGATCGAAAGAAATGCAGAGGCCTTATTAAACGCTTGCAGGGACATGAGTAAATGCAGATAAATCTAAATACAAGGAAGTTACGGCAAATAATGAATGCCTTAAAATATCAATTAATACTTTCGACACAGTGGATACTTTTAAATATCTTGGATCAGTATTACCAGACCAAAATCATACCCACAAAGAAATTACATGTCGACAAAAAATGGAAATTCTTGTTATTATTCAGTTCAAAATATTTTGTCGTCGCGAATTCTGTCAAGGAATTTAAACCTTAAAATATATAAAATGATAATCAGGCTTGTTGTGCTTTATGGTTGTGAAACATGGTCGCTTACGCTGAGGGAAGAACGCAGACTGGAATTATTTGAGAATAAAATTCTGAGACGAATATTTGGACCCAAGAGGAACGGGAATGGGGAATGGCGGAAACTTCATAAGGAGGAACTACATAATTTATACGGTTTACCAAACATCGTTAGAGTCATCGAGTCTAGGAGGCTCAGATGAGCAGGTCATGTAGCAAGAATGGAAGAATGTAGGAACGCTTTCAAAGTTTTAACTGGAAATCCAATCGGGAAACGTCCATTAGGAAAACCTAGGCCCAGATGGGAGGACAATATTAAGATGGATATAGCAGAAATAGGAATACAGAGTAGAAACTGGATTGAGTTGGATAAGGACAGAAGTCAATGGAGAACTTTTGTGGCCATAGAGAAAGAGAGAGAGATAGAATACATTTAAGTTAAGCACAAATGCACAACAAACATGAGTGAGTGGTTAGCTTTCGCGCTTCTATCGTGAAGTCCGGGATTCAACCCCGCATTCGACCATTTTGACAAAAGTTTTTTCTTAATTCCATCTGTGAATGTAAAGATAGTGCGTGTTCTGTGAACCCTGGCCGACTTACTTTCTAATCGTTTTTAAATCTTTTTATTATTAATTACCAGCAGTGATGGGTTTGTGAAGAGGGTTAGGGTGGGGATGTCTTTCGGATTGAAGCCACTACCCCGAAATTACGGAATTTCTAAAACAAACTAAATATTAGTTTTGCCTTTACTCATAAACTTCAAGCTGTCCTCAAATAAAAAAAAATATGAATTTTTAGAAAAACTAAGCATTCATAAGAAAAGCCCCTCCCAAAATCTTTTCTAAATCCGCCACTGATTATCAGTATAAAATGGTGTTCAAGGTTGTATCTAGAAGATTATAGCTCAATGTACAAACGAAACGAAATATTTGTTACGCCTGTACTCATAAACTTAAGCTCATCTTAAATAAAAGTTAGGAATTGTTAGAATAAACAAACATTATTCGGAAAAACCCCTCCCAAATATTTTTCTAAATCCGATACTGATTATTTCTATCAAATGGTATTCAAGGTTGTGTCCGGGAGATTATTGTTAAATCATTGCACAGCTACAGTATAACGGAAATGTGGAAGTACGCTCTGATGGATATATTGAAAAACATAAGTTTAATGATGTGCTAGAAACTAGAGTACTAAGCTCTAAGAAGTGAAACACGGATGACTAAAAAGAAACAATCTAGAGAAGAAAAAATGTCGATAATTCAGAAGTTAAAATAAAGTTAAATAGCTTCTAAAATTGCCCTCAAATACTACGTACTTTATGTTTACTTTAATTCATAAACCATGTGCTCCATCCATCATGATGGTGAATTCCAGAGCGAAATATGACATTCAGGTCATGTAATCTTATTTAACTTTAGAGTATACTATAAGAAATCTATTTAAACAGAAAAATCATGAAAATGAAAAAAAAAAACAAAATTAGCAAAATTCTCGTTTTTTTCCAAAAAAGCCGGATTTTTATGTGCTAAAAACCATCGATTCAAAAAAGCCGGCTTCTTTGCATCTCTAATAAATAGTTGATGTACCGGGGTATTGTATTCCCACTTCTTTTTCGAGTATTTGGCGAATGGTAAATATTTGGTCGATAGTTGATCGATTTTGTCCAAATCCGCACTGATAATCTCCAATAATTTCATCTGCGTATGGGGTCAATCTTGCTAATAGAGTGTTTGAAAGATTTTTTTTGGATGTTGACAGAAGAGAAATGCCTCGATAATTATTACAGTCATATTTGTCGCCTTTCTTATGAATTTGAACAATGATTGATTCTTTCCACTCTTGTGGCAATTCTTCCTTGTTCCAGATAAGGGGAATGAGTTTGTGTATCTTGTTCCACAATTTTTCGCCTCCAGCTAAAATTAACTCAACCGGAATTTCATATATACCCGGAGATTTGTGTTTCTTTAATTTCTTTATAGACGGTTCTGCGGTGGGTATCTCATTTTCTCCACGCACATTTGTTTTTGGCTGGGTGTTTAGCAAATCGTCAAAGTAATCTATTTAAGATGCTATCCGTATAAGTGAGAACTATACCGTCAGCTTTCTTTAATATATAAGCACGAGGTTGATAGTCTTTCTTAAATTCGATGATCCCCTTATACATGTCCCGAATGTTTTTATGTTTACTATTATCTTTAAGTTCCATAATTTTAGCTGTCAAAAAATAGAGTTTCTTTGTTCTAAAAGTTTTGGAAGTTTCCTGTCTGATATCTGCGGAATTTTGTGTTGTTATTTCATTCGGATTTTGTGGCCAGCGTAATTTTGCCTGTTTTCTCTTTTGTGCTAGTTTAATAAATTCCTGGTCGAACTGTGGTTTGTTCCTACGTATTTCCGCATGTCCCAATTTTTCTTTTGCTTAAATTTTAATGCTATATCTAAGTTCAATTAAAATATCCTCAACACTAGTGCACTCCGAATCTACTAAAACCGAGAATCTATTCGAATCTTCAATCTGGTATTCCTCTCTTACCTGGCTCTCTTCTAATTTCTTTAAATGAAATCTCTCCGTTTTCGGGCACTGAATAATACCCTTACTCAACGATAATCTCTTTCTTTCGTATTATCGCTGCTACCAGGTAGTGATCAGTGTCACAATCAGCCCCTCTAAACGACCGGACATCAATTATGCTAGATTGCCTTCTTCTATCTACTAAAATGTGATGAATTTGATTATGTGTTTTTTTCGTCTGGTGATGTCAAAGTGTATTTATGAACGTCGCGATGTGGAAATTTTGTACTCTTCACGATTAGGTTTTTGGATGTTGCAAAGTTCACGAGTCTAACACCGTTGTCATTACTTTCCTTATGCAAACTTTCGTTCCCTATAATCGGTTTGAAAATATACTCTCGTCCTACCTTCGCATTGAAATCCCCTAATAGAATCTTCATATGGTATCACGGGATTTGGTCAAATATACGTTTCACTTCTTCGTAAAAACTTTTATATCGTCATCCTTATCTTCAGTTGGGGCATGTATATTTAAAACAATAATATCACACCACCGTCCCTTAAGAGTAATAAATGAAAGTCTGTCAGTAACAAATTCAACCCGTTTAATTGCTGGTAATATTCATTTGTGAACGAAAAACCCTGTTCCTAACTGGTGATTTTTATTTCCTTCTCCGTAAAAATGTAAAATTTCCGGAATTCACAGATCCATGTCCTTCCTACCTAACATGCTGAACTCCTAGTAGGTCCATCCTGTATTTCTCTAACTCACTCGTTACGGATTTTAACGCGCCTCCCCTATAAAGACTTCTAAGATTTCATGTTCCAAATGTAATGTCCTCTTTATTTTGCTGAGGTCGTGCCAAGTTATCAGTCCTTGTCCGAGGCTTTTGCGGATATTTCTGAACAAGTGCTTTTTTTTACAGGATGAGGTTGTTAGCCTTACCCAAACCCCCAAGCTGGAGGACCACTCCTAGTCGTCTTTCCGCGGCTGCTTATTCACTATATTTGCAGCTAACCTCTATATCTAGAAGCCTTCTCCTCGATCCGCAACCAGAGGACGCGCCATGCCGTGGTGACAGGAACCCACGTTACACGGCGGTGTCTTAATATAGCTTTTATCTCTTGTGCGTGGGATCCCTGGTTTGATTGCCGGCTAAATAAGTTTGTACTGGAAAACATCATGTCCTTTTGATTTCTTGGGATACTCTAGTTTCTTCCCACATTCTCATGCCACGAATTCCTTCACCATAATTCACTTGCTTTAATCTATCATCTCCCTTAATCATGGGACGTTAAACTAAAGATTTCATTGTATTCATTTGTAACTAGGTTTTAAAACAATACTTAGAAGAAAAAAAAAGAAATGCATAGAAACTGATCATTTGTCTTTTCTTCTTAATGCTTACTGTATCTGATGTTCTCGTAGATGGCGTGCGTGTCATTGGTACGGGGTTCTATTCCCGGTGGTAATGCACATAAAACTTAATTCCACGCCAATTATTTGCATTAATCTTTTCTCTTATTCGGTGTAGTGAATATAAACATGCGACGTAAAACTAAAAAAAAAAAAACTATTACTTTATTATAATTATTTTAGATTTAAAGAAAGTTTTTTTCAATTAGAATATATAACATGTGTTCCTGAAAGAAATTATAGCCATATATTCTTTCTTTATAATATGTTTCCGACAAATCCATTTTGCTTATACGTATTCACAGACTTAATCATGTGTTATATTTTCTTTTACTTTAATGTTTCCAAGTTGTTAATTATGAATGAGAAACTGCGCTAATTGTGAACACCAACACACCATAACAATAATTATGGTTAACAAAACCATCTTCACTTATATAAAGGAAGAAGTGCTAACTCTTTGGTAGTTTCATGATAGTAACTGGAAAAGTAATTCAAAAATCCTCTTTAGGAGAGCCATTTGATTTCCACTATTTTACCTGTTTTATATCATTCTTTTTAAAAGCAGATATAGTGAGCAACTTCGCCGACTGTCCAAAGTTTATGTGGGTGCATATCAATGGCGGGACGTGTTAGCCTATATGCTTTCAGGGAAGTCTCGATGTTTGATTGATTTATTTTTAGTTAAAATCTTTTATGAACACTGTTATAAAGTGTTGTTCTGTGATAAAGTAAAATATACCGATACTATAAGATTAACCCTAGAACGGTCGGGCTGGCTCTGTGAGATCCATCTACTTATATTTTAAATAAAATTTTCATCTTAAAGTTAGCGGTTTGAGTTGTAATTTCCTATACCTTCCCAAAACGACCGATAAGAGACGCTAGTGTTGCAAACCAGTTTGATTTAAGGTTAGTTTGCTTTTAGTAGAGCTCTGATCCTCGCGTGGATCTGTCAGACCCAGCCCGACCGTTCACGTAACTTTTTTTTGCCAGTGTCAAGAATCTTGTAGGAACTTTACTTTTTTTTTAATGTGACTACCTATTCGACATTTTGTGAGTGCGTATTTACGAACAACATTTCAGTTGGTATTTTGAGCAACTTTAGAACATAATGGAACGTGTAACAGATTCTGTGAGTGAAATTCATAGAATTTTATATGATGATGAAAGTAAAATGGACAATTCCGATTCAGATCCTGATTTTGAATTTTTTAGTGACCATGATAGTAACAGTGAGTGTGGGGAATAAAATTATAAGTGTGAGGAATTGTTACTACTGCCGATGCTAAGAAATCTCCACTCACTCCACTATTAGACAGCAGTCTTGCCAAAATTAAAACTAAAAAAAAAAAAATATATCCCCTGACATTCAGTACATTTGAACATAGGTGGTGCCTTAGGTTATGTTAAATAAACTTATAAATGTCATTTACAATATTACTTACCTATAACAAAATGTAAGCAAATATTCTTTTTTTATATAATTTTATAGAAAAACGCATATAATTTACTAACAAAAATATGTAAACAATTACAAAATTTTTTAAAAAATAAGCAAAAACACCAGTTTTGAGCTGAAATGCTTTTTCCTGCTTTAGAAATACCTGTAATTACACAAAATAACGTTTTTATTTTAAAAATATTGGTTACATATTAATTATGCAGTTTTATTTTCTTGGGTCTCTCAGACCCAGCCCGACCGTTTATGAAACTTTTTTCCTCCCGACCGTTGTAGGGTTAAGGATGAGTCGGGGCTGCCCTAGCTCAGTCGGTAAAACGGCTGACTTAAACGCAAGAAAAATAGGTTCAAACCTGGGTCCAAGCTAGAATTCTTGTGTGTGCCGGAGCACCCACGTAGTCGACGCGCATGATAGTAAGGATATACATTATATGTTGCAATATATACATTTTAAGTATCGTCTTTGCAGGTGCTTACCCAAAATTATTTGCTGGGAGGGGTCCAAATGTTTATTTTTTGTGGGGGTTGTCCAATATCACAAGTCACTACGTCTAGGTAGTATTACACTTGTCTTATTTTACACCCGAATCGAAGAAAAAACAATTTTAAGTACTGTCACTGCTATTCTCATTCAAACTGATAGTAGTACTTTTTTTTTCGAAGAAAAGAAAGAGTGACAAGTCAAATCTTTATCCTACGTAACTATTTTTTCAATAAACTAGTACACAGAGAAAAATCCGTTCTCTGGACAGCGGTATATTGTACAAATATACGGTATCCTCTTGCTTACTATAGGAATCAGTACGGAGCATACGTTATCCGTATGCTACATATACACTGCCCTTAGATGTTACGTCATGTCGTGGCAGGATGTCTGACATCTAACAGTTTTCCGTATATCACATGCATATACTTGTGTTACCTTCGTCAGCTATACGTTATATACGTCAATTTGTATGTGAGATCCTGACCGCCTGCATTGTTTCATACGGAAAGTACGTATAGATGCAACACTTATACAGAAAGTATTATATAACATTCATTTTCAGTTATACGTCTGCTATACATTAAGTCCAAAAACTACAGGAATTACGCATGTAACCTATCTTCTTTAAGTACACCACCTACAATTTTTTTTCTCACTGTATAGTTTTATTAAGAAAGTGTGCAAATGCATATCGAGTTACGAAGTTATTTGGGGAGTTTCGGCCCCAGTGAACCCTCCGCGAAGATGTACCCGTGCGTATATGTAATTAACGCTTTTGGTTTTGTTTCCAGAACCTTTGACGGAACGTCTTGTGTAATCATGCCTATAATTTGTACACTCCGCATCAAAAAACTGCGACACCTAACGCCGTGCAGCTAGGCCACCCAATATACACTTTCTTATTCCATCATCGTGTCTGGTAAAGAGACCCCCTCTTTCTCCTCCTTTCTTCTCTCCATAACTAATATTAGCTAACAACATGAAAGCAATTCTAATTTCAAACTACACACGCATTAGTATCGATAAAATGAAATAACAAAACCGAGACGAAACAAGATTCATAAGTTGATTTAGGGAGGAACTGAAACACGCACAATGAAAAAATAAAAACAATGGAGGTATACTACACAGAGGTTCAGAAATGAGCCAGAGAGGGAGAGGGAGAGAGAGAGAAGGCGAGAGAAGAAGAAAAAGAAAAGGAAGAAGAGATAAAAATGTGGAATTTTAAAGTTAATTAGAATACAACCTAATATTATAAAGTTCCGTTACCAGAAATCCAACAGTAATATAGAAATAACGTTTGTTTTTAAATTTTTTCAGGACTATTCGAATACATAAGGGATTCTTCAAACATTCATTAAGTCACTTTCAAAAAGAATAGCATACTCAATTTCCAGTAGAAATGTAGATCTCACAGACACATCTAAGATAATGTCAACAGTTTAACACACATGCTTTGTTTCCGTGTGATTCAGTTGTAAATTTGGTAGTGTTCATTGGATGTACTGATGCAAACCACATTCTAATAAACCCAATAGGTAGCTTAGGTCATATCTTCCATTCCAGACTACTAATGCAAAGTGAACAAAATAAAAGAAAAAAAACTAAAAGAAAAAGGAAGAAACAAAGATGAAATTGAATGAGTGCTATTTTACTGGTAAATTTTTTATCAGAAATATCCTATATTAAAAGTCCAAACCGTATCATTATGAAAAGTTAGAAATGTTCAAATGGAAAATTGGATGTTCCTTATAGATGTAGCAAACCTAGTATGTTTCAAATTTCAAAGTGAATAAATCATATTGAATTATAGGAGGAAACAAATTTGTATCGAACTAGTATAAGTAAAATTTTGTTTTCAAATAACCGAAAAAAGGTTGACATTTTCTAGTTTTTCCGAAGATTTATCTGTTCCGAACACCCAGTATCACTTTCATCTCTTGCGGATATAACGTTGTAATTTGCACAGATAGAATGAACACGCTAAAGCTCAAACGGATCATAGTGTCAGTCGGATGATGTTGGTTAGGTTATGGACCACCACTTGGACGAGGATTCAAATCCGTCTTTGTTTGCAGCCATTATTTTATGCGAAAAAGTTATACTACCTTACGGGAAATCGAACCTAGATTTTCCGCTAGGAAGTCCGGTACTTTACCACTACACCACCGATTCCTTTACGCAAATTTCCTCAAACAAATGCTGTAATATTTCTTTCTGAGAACGGTAGCACGAAAAGTGTTTACTGCAGATCAATGAAGTGTTTCGATTATCCTGGTAAATCCCTTGCCCTTTCCCAACCAACACTCGTAAATCGTCTCTATCATGACAAAGGTGTTTGCTTCCACGTTCTTAAGAATTGCACGTCTAATATGAGAAATGGATTGTTCTCTATTACTTTGTAAAAAATGCAAGCTTGGCGCGAACAAGATTTGAATCTATGTCTGATAGCTTTATTAATCGTAAGTCCATTACGTTACCGCTACACTATCAAGCCACCTGAAACTGAAATCGAAATTTTTCTTACTTTAGCGTTGATCTCTGGAACGATCAAGCTTCTTCCTGTAAGGTTATTTGCACCTAAATGCACAACGAAATTCATTTATTCGATGACCTAGAGAGAAATTAGTGCCCACAAGTAAAGGAAACAACATACAATCCAGGAAAATTACAGAAATAAAAACATATTATGAATTAATTTCGCCCTGCAAGTTCAAAAGTACACGAATAATAATAATAATAATCAGGCATAGGTTCAAATCATTTTCGCGCCAGGTTTGCATTTTTTTCAAAGTGATAGAGAACAATCCATTTCTCATATTATACGTGCAATTCTTAAAAATGTGGAAGCAAACACCTTTGTCATGATAGAGACGATTTACGAATGTTGGTTGGGAAAGGGCAAGGGATTTACCAGGATAACCGATACACTTCATTGATCTGCAGTAAACACTTTTCGTGTTATCGTTCTCAAAAAGAAATATTACAGCATTTGTTTGAGGAAATTTGCATTTGTAAAGGAATCGGTGGTGTAGTGGTAAAGTACCAACCTTCCTAGCGGAAAATCTAGGTTCGATTCCCCGTAAGGTAGTATAACTTTTTCGCATAAAATAATGGCTGCAAACAAAGATTTATCTTCTGTTGGAGAACTTAAAAAGCATCACTGGCGAGAATTCGAATTACAGTTTTTCATCATACACTTTAATGATAAGTATGTTTCATATTTATATTCGTGTATCTCTCTCTCTCTTTTTTGACGTTTCCCTATCCTGTCTTTGCATCTTTCGCTTCTCTCCCCTCTCTCAAATACACATGCACTTCATGTGCCTGTGCATGTTCCAAAGTTAAAACGGAGCAAGAGACCGATAAACCTGGTCTGGAAAATGTAATCAACTGCCAACTTCTGCGTCGAGTTTTTTTGCTCTGGGGTAAACATCTCCAGTCCCGGTCATCTCTGAAAGAAATACTGTTTAAACGCAAGGGAATAAGCAAAATACATTTTTTTCATCAGGGTTACCGAGTCTCAGTCGAATTACTGGGTCACTACGGCTTTGAATCCTCGACCAAGTGGTGGTACATAACCTAACCAACATCATCCGACTGACACTATGATCCGTTTGAGCTTTAGCGTGTTCATTCTATCTGTGCAAATTACAACGTTATATCTGCAAGAGATGAAAGTGATACTGGATGTTCGGAACTAATAAACAGTCGGAAAAGACTAAAAAATGGCAACCTTTTTGGTTATTTGAAAACAAAATTTTATTTATACTAGTACGATACAAATTTGTTTCCTCCTATAATTCAATGTGATTTATTCACGTTGAAATTTGAAACATGCTAGGTTTGCTACATCTATAAGGAACATCCAATTTTCCATTTGAATATTTATAACTGTTCATAATGATACGGTTTGGACTTTTAATATAGGATATTTCTGATAAAAAATTTACCAGTAAAATAGCACTCATTCAATTTTATCTTTGTTTCTTCCTTTTTCTTTTCGTTTTTTTTCTTTTTTTTTGTTCACTTTGCATTAGTAGTCTGGAATGGAATATATGACCTACGCTACCTACTGGGTTTATTAGAATGTGGTTTGCATCAGTACGTCCAATGAACACTATCAAATGTACAACTGAATCACGCGGAAACATAGCATATGTGTTAAACTGTTGACATTATCTTAGATGTGTCTGTGAGATCTACAGTTCTACTGGAAATTGAGTACGCTATTCTTTTTGAAAGTGACTTAATGAATGTTTCAAGCATGTCTTATATATTCGAATAGTCCTGAAAAAGAAATTAAAAGCAAACGTTATTTCTATATTACTGTAGGATTTCTGGTAATGGAACTTTATATTGTTAGGTTGTATTCTTACTAACTTTAAAATTCCACATGTTTATCTCTTCTTCCTTTTCTTTTTCTTCTTCTCTCGCCTTCTCTTTCTCTGCCTATCCGTTTCTGGCTCATTTCTGAACCTCTGTGTAATATACATCCATTGTTTTCAAATTTTCATTGTGTGTGTTTCAGTTTCTCTCTAAATCAACTTATGAATCTTGTTTCGTCTCGGTTTTGTTATTTTATTTCATCGATACTAATTCATGCGTAGTTTGAAATTGGAATTGCGTTCATGTTGTTAGCTAATTTTAGTTATAGAGAGAAGAAAGGAGGAAAGAGAGGAGGTCTCATTACCACACACGATTACGGGATAAGAAAGTGTTTATTGGGTGGCCTAGCTGCACGGCGTTAGGTGTCGCAGGTTTTTTTTTTTTTTTTTTTTTTTTTTGATGCGGAGTGTACCATCCGTTCATTCAGTTGCTGGCTATATTTCGCACACTGTTTCCCGCGAGAGCAGAAACTTCTCGTCTCGTCTCGATTCTCGTCTTGAACTTAGAACTCAAACACTGTTTTAGTGTGATTCATTGTATAAAAACTATAAATTGATGAAATGATAACACGAATAAAGTGAAGAGCATTTGTCAACGCTTAACGATACGGAAGTTATGTAGCGGCCAGCTACATGTAGGTGCCTGGTTTCCTGTTTGATTTGGGTTTGTGGTATACATTGTCAGTTTGAGGAAAGTAAAAATAAAATAAAAATATAAAGAATCGGGAATATATACTAATTGAATGGTTATTATGTTGCAAAAGTCAGTATAAACTCTGTTTATAATCTGCTTTAGTAATGTTTCATAAAGTTGCTTTTAAAATAGTTTAAAAAGAAGGAAGGGAAAAACTGAAAGAAAGGCAGTGAGAGTGGTATATTTTGTGGCAATATTGTTTCCGAGTCTTGATTGCGTGACATGTCCGTCGCTATCATGACTTTGTTTCGAACTGGGGCGATGTGCGGAGCTTTTGGCTTGCTCGTTTTTTGTAGCGTGTATGTTAGCCTTCTCTTAGCTGTCTGTTGTGTCGAATGGTGGTGCTATTGAATGCAGGAAGAAAGCGAAATAAGAGAAGTGAGTTCGTTGAAGCTTAACCAAACGTAAGAAAATGCACTGTATATATGTCTATAGGCTTTGCATTAGTGTTGTTTTGCAGTAATTATTCGCATTTAAGTGAATTTTTAAGAATATTTTGTTTTTGAAATTTAAAAAAAAAGGAGTGAAGTACGTTGGGCAGACTTGTGAATCTTGAGTGCACACTAGTGCTGTTTGTGGTTTTATTAGTACCGGTTTTTCGGTATACTTAATTCGCGTAAATTACGTTGCATTATACATTGTTATTCTATTTGAAAAATCGTTTGGTGAAATGGAAATGACTCACTTCAACTTGTAATTGAGTGAATGTTGGGTGAGTCAAAGCGGAACAATAGAAGCAACAGTGACAAGAAGGGTAGATACCTGATCGTACGCAACGCAATAGAGTGGAATTGATTTATTTCGAATTTGGTAAGTGTCCATACTTACTAATAGTTGTAGTGGGGCATTCAACCTAAGGTGAAGGGAGTAGTTAAATGTCGCCTGAGAGACAGATATGAGCAGGATTAATAATTTATTCGATTCAGTAATAATCGCTTCCATTGTCGTTGAAAATTTCTGGAAAAATAGGTATTTTAAATTTCGACCCCTCCCAACTAAAATTCCGCTCTTACTGTTTGCCATTAAAAAACTTGAATGCTTTGGGTCTGAATAATCCAATTTTCAGAAATAAATTTTATTTCAGGTGTTTATGACGTTTTAGTTGTTTGAATGCTACATTTTTGCTGATACTGTTATTTCCGAATATCATTGCCTTACTTTTGATACAGTTAAGTATTTTTGAGGAATTGTCATTTACTGCTTTAGATATTGTTGTTCAAAACGGTATGTTAAGGGAAGAGTTTAAAGGACAATGATAGCAAAAATTAGTATCAGTCTGAGAGAGGATGATTTGTCCAATTGAGGTGAACATAATGATCGTGCCTTTGTTATAAGATAATGTGGTTAGGGATTAAAATTTCGAATTCTGACGTCAAAATAAGAGAGTCTCGATACAATTAGGTAGATTAATAGTAATATTGAAGGTATTGAGTTCATTCAGAACTTGAGTGTTTCGTGAGAAATTTTGAGTGTCTTTGAAATTAAATTTTCTCAAATTTCAGATATCTTGTCAGCAAATTCGATATTTGAATTGGTGTCAAAGATTTAAATTTGTGACTTGAATTGTTTGTGGATTCAGATTAGGGTTAGGAATTTTATGACTTTAGAAAAAAATTAATTCACCTTAAATTCGGCTACTAAGACTGGTGTTAGGATTTCAATTCTTGATTATTCCAACATATCGGGTTGATTTGTTCATATTTCGAATATTTTTCAAAACCTGTACTGATATATTCCGAGGACTTGTTAAAACCTACACTGATAATTTTACGTATAACATACAGGGTTTGTTCAATTGTTTATGTTTTAACTTGTGTTATTTGGCTGAATATATGAATATATATATATATATATATATATATATATATATATATATATATATATATATATATATATATATATATATATAACATATAATTATATATTCAGAACAAGGTTGTTTGTAATAAAGATTGTTAATAGTGGAATTTTTAGTATTTATTGACATTATTTATTAAATTAATGTATTGTATCTTTCCTCAAGCATTGATTATTGGATTATTCAGATTTCAGATTGGCTTGCATCTTGTTGCTCTGTACGTCTGTAGTCTCGTCAGCTATGGTTTATCCTGCGAGGTTAAATACAAGGTGACCAGTCAATGCTGTTTTCTTTATTATTCCTCTTTGACTGTTAGTTCTGTATTCTTTCCAAATTCCGGCGGATTGGGACGCTACAGTCATTACTCAATATACTTCAATAATAGATATGGTTTAACTATTGTTAATAACAACTTTCATTAATCTCTCATGACACGGAAGGTTTATAACTTCTAGATGAAATTAAGAAGAAAATCAGAGGATAAATTTTATACACAAATTTACAATATTAGACTAGAAAAAAACTGAGACAAGGAAAGCTTTCAGAAAATCGAAACCAAAAGAGAGAAAGATTCGAGAACCGGCACCAGACGATATTTCGATCTAAAATGCAGAGATGAGACTACATTATTTCTCGTTTCTTCTCGTCTCATGTTTGTGAATCTCGACTGATTAGACAGCTGCCTGTAAATTACTCAAATAGTATCCGTATACATCGGTTCAGATCAGGAGATAGCGGCGGCCACTCACCGGGACATCCAACCATTCAATGATGATTAACACGTAATGATGAGAAGCACTGTCCTGTTCAAACCTTGTGGGGAAATAACCAGCCTTATTTAAAGATGCTCGAGATTACTTATTCTTCATGAACGCACTAAAAACTATGTGTGGTAATTGTATATCTCGGTTAAAAAGGAAAGGGCCCGATCACTCTCTGTTCCTAAATCTTCAATCTTACCATGATTTTATACGGTTCCTATATTTTCAAAGACCATGTTCAGTAATCATTCTATCATACTGGTTCCCAACCTGTGGTCGTAAGTTACTAACAAATAAATTACATTCGTAATTAGAAGTATTGTGAATGTTGTAACAAAGAAGTGTTAAGTAAAGTACAAAACAACTATTGAATAAGAGCTGTGATTTTATTAAATCAAAGCTGTTAAAAAGTAATACTGCAAAAAAATGATATGCACGGTAGAATTGTTTATGGAAATAAATATAAATATGTGAAAATTATTATTACTATTAGTATGAGTATTAGTATTAGTAGTAATAGTAGTAGTAGTCAATTCATATCCCGGATAGACGACGGGACATGTGCTCCAATCTTGGAACGAGGAACTGTCGCCCTCAAATAATGCGATTTGAAATGTGCTTTTTGGGGAGAAATGTAATGAAGTAGTAAGAACCCCTCTGTATCGAGACGAGTCAACAAAATTTTTGACGTCAAAGGTCAATGCCACTGATCCGGGGTCATTGATCTATGGGTACCTAGGACAACCTCCTCTACATTTTGGCAGGGATACATAGGACCAACCACCCTAAATTTTGGAAATTGTCAAATTTAAAAATGTGTTGTAATAGAGCACGTCCCTAGTAATAACCAGTATAAATATGGGTAGTTCATCTATTTTCTTTCATGGATAAAAATTGCCAAAACTTCAAATTTCGGACATTATTGACCTGTTTTATTCCATTTGATGAGGTCTTAATGCCTTATATGATTATATGGGCATCTACAATGTATATGTTTTCTTTCTTAAGATATAGGTACACTCATGTCCAAAATTATTGTCGCATATCCATAAGTGTCTTCTTGTAAGAATATAATTTGATAATGATTTTGCGGGGTACTTTTAACACTGGTACTATGTATATAACTGGGAAATGCATATTTGTGGTAAATTTGATAGGAAAAGAATTATAAATAGGAGAATTATAATGAATAAAACAAAATATTGCTAAATGGACAAGAAAGTTTTATTTTCGCTTTATTGTTCTTATTTACTGCTCTTTTGACATAAAATTGACCACATACATATTTTTGCCGATTATACACATACTAACATTATAAGAAATGCCGTGCGAATTCGTTATCAAATTATATTTCTATAATAATATATTTATAGACATGCGACAATAATTTTGGTCATGAGTGCACATTGGTGCATCCTTTTGAAAATTTGGGAGGAGTACATTTTCCCACCCCATAAGTTTTGAAAATTGTCAAATATAAAAATTTGATATACTAGTATAGAATCCCAATATGTACACAATAAATTTCAGTGATCCATGTCGTTCCCTTTTACGGTTCAAAAATGGCAAAAAAATTAGTACGACCACGTGTTAAGTTGTTGACAAAATTCATTTGGTGAGGTCTTATTACTTTGTATGGTTATATGGACGTATGCAGAGGTATATTTTGTTTCATAAGATAGAGGTACATTGAAAATTTAGGAGGGGTACATTGGTTCACCTTTTAAATTTTAGAAATTGCCCAATTTAAACATTTTTCATAATAGTATATGAACCTTATGAATACCGTTATAAATTTCATCTCTTTTATGAGTAAAAAATTGTCAAAGATGTAAATTTCGGAAGTGATTGCACCCTTTTGATAATTACTTAACGCGTTATATATATGGGTGCAATAGGGTATAAAGGACCCATGAGAGCTAACCAGATGAACCAAACAAATTAATAGTAATACACATTCGGGTGCTATACTATTATACCAGATGTTTCAATTTGGCAATTTCCACAATTTAAGGTGTGAGCCAAAGTAACCAACCTAAATTTTAAGAAGGATGCACCAATGTACCTGTCTTATAAAAGAGAATGGACCCCTGCACATGACCATATAACCATATAAGATAATAGAACCTCATCATAGTGGATAAATTTGGTCAAAACCCGATCACGTGGTAGCCCATGTGGTTCGGATTCCACGTTAATCAGTAGGTCTACGTCTCATATAGCCTCGCTGCTGAACGGGACGTTAAACTCAAAATCAACTCAGCAACTCAACCGATCACGTGGTACAACGTATTGCTTACGTTTATATTTCGGCAACCTTTTACTCCTGAAAAGGAACGACATGGAGCACCCAAATTAATAGTAATACATACTCAGGCCCTATAATACTGTACCAGATGTTTAAATTTGGCAAATTCCAAAATTTAAGGTGTGAGCCCAAGTACCCCTCCTAAATTTCAAGGGTGCACCAATCTACCTATGTCTTATAAAAGAGAATGGACCCCTGTACATCACAATATAACCATATAAGGTAATAAGGCCTCATGAATGGAAATAAACTAGGTTTAAAACATCCGAAATTTTAATTTTGGGCAATTTCTTAACCATGAAAGGGAACGATATGGACCACCAATACTGATAGAAGTACATACCCTGGTCCTAGGCTAACACACCAAATTTATAGATTTGGTAATTCCCAAAATTTAAGGGAAATCGTCCTGTGTACCCCTACCGAAGATTAGGGGCTGGGCCAAAGTACCTCTGACAAATTGTAGAGGGGGTGGCCCTTGGTTCCCCTCGGTCATTGATCCCGGGCATTGAACCTCGGGCATTGACGTTTGACCTACGACGTTACAAAAATTTTGCTAACTTGGCTCGATATAGAAGATTCACTAGTACAAATGCTTTGTGTCTTCTGCCACAAAGGAAAGTGCGATGAAATAGATGTCCCGCCACAATAAGCCTCAAATCTGCCCGCCTCTCAACATTGAAGACAAGTCTGCTTTCTTGGTCATACTCAGCATTGATTTTCAACTTCATAAATATTTTGAACATCGCTTTAAAAAATAGGAATTGTCTTATCCGTCCCTACAGTGTTGAAGACAGATTTACGCCCCTGGTAGTAGTAGTAGTAGTAGTAGTAACAGTATTGAAAATTTGAGAATTCAGTGCTGTATTTGAAATTAAAAAAAAAAGAATGTCATACCAATGAACAACAAAGAGCGGGACGTAAAGATTACAGATTTCACAAAGCGGTGCATAAAATATGTGGGATTCATGGAGGGGTCGCTAATTAAACAAAGTTGGGAGCCACTGCTCTTATACTTCTAGTCTTGTTTACTAAACTATCATCAACGTAAAAAAAAAAATCATCACCGAGAAAAACACCTAATTTTCATTAAAGTAATATATCCACAGACAAAATTGTAGGCGACGGCAAGGGTAATTTTTAATGAGGTGTAGCAATATTAATTATATTGTTAGTACAAAATTTGAAATTAAAATATTTGTATAGAAATTGATCTCTTCCCACGTAAAGGAGAATTTTCGAAATCATTCAAAAACGTTTAAGTTTAGTTTTATTGAGAAGTTGTATACACCGAGTTTGGTCTCCCTAAACTTAACGTACACTTATTTTCAACAAACATTTGTCCTTCTTAAAATATTCACTTTATTCAAAATGATATGATAAAAATTAGGCTGATCGACAACGCTAACCATATTTAAAAATTTATTTCAAACGATTGAGACGTGTTGTACCTGTTTATCAGAATTAAGAATCGATACTTTCTGTAGGACATTTCTGTTACAGTAATCTCTTGCTAAAATTAATATTTTAATGAAGAAAAATATAGTTTTTCAAAGACCAAACCATCAATTTCAAGTTGAACTTACTTCATTATTATTATTATTATTATTATTATTATTATTATTATTATTATTATTATTATTATTATTATTATTATTATTTTAAAGATCGGTCGCTTGTTTAGAAGCTTCAAGAAACATGTAAGATTTAACTTTCGAAGGTACTATTTCGACGGAACATAATTCTATTTGTTGTGTGCGATTTTCGAAACCTCACCCAAGCAGTATTTCTTGTTGTTTGCTTTGTATTAATTTAGAAGAAACGTGGAATTGAGTTTATTTGCTTTGCTCTCAACAAATAAGATTCTTGTGGCAATTCCATGTCTTTTCGAAAGAAAAGAAAATCCTTAGGACGCTAAAGTTCTCTATACAGTAGCTTCACTTTGCTCTCCCTTGTTAGGAACAGGGAACCCCAAGGGAAACGACGTAGAAACTATGTGGCCTATTGCATCTTTGGAGTCTCGCGTATACAATTGATTTTCCAGTATCGAATACTAAAATTGAGTTACGTAGTTCTGTGACCTATTTGTTTCTTAGTTTTTTTTTTCTGTAAAAGCGATGCAACAAGCTCGTTTCCTGCGTATACAGTAAAAAAAAAAACTCCAAAGGATGTTCCTTCGTAAGTATTAAAAAAATCCTACTGTAATGGGACACACTCGTTGTGCTCTATATCGGTTTCGGAATTGCGTTTTCTTTGTTGATTGTAGATAACACAATTCGTCCATTGTTCCTTTGAAAATATTAAAAAGGCTGGCTTTTTATTGTTCTTGATACGTATGGCATTGAACTTCGGGAAAGTTACTTACGTAATAGGTAGGGGCTTTAAGTTGAATTTCAGATGTTCATTCCAGTCGTACTTTATACCATTACTTACGTCTGTGCTAGGATTCTTTGTCTTACATAGCGTTCATGTCTTTTGTAACCTAAGACCCAGGCGAAACGGAAGTAGGCATAGATTCATACAAATAATTTGATATTTGGAACCCCTCTTCAAGATTGGCTTTGACAGAAGATTGAAAGATATGAAAATGAAGATCTGTAATGCACGTTTTATTTCCCATTATATTTCTGAAAGACTGAATTAAACGTTGGACAATGAATGATGAAAACTGAATTAAGTGACAAAAATATAATACGTACTCTAAAGTATCCAGCATTGAATAATTTCGTACTTTTATTCTGAAATGAAACCTGAAACGAAATATTTAAGTTTAACGACCCACAGTTATTCCGGCTACGAAGAAAGTGGAAAAAAACTGGATAACAATGAGAAAACCCACGCATGTGGTGTTTGTCTACCACAAACTTTACTTGACACGAGCTAGGATCGAACCTTGGACCCCATTCATCAGAAGTGAATTCTCTAGAACTGAGCCACCACATAACTTGGTTGTTTAGTGTAATAAAAGTTGTAATGTGGACATCAAGCCACAGATACAGATAATATTCATACGCGTTAGTACTTACAGCCAACGGCAAGAGTTATTTCCGTTTGGTAAAATTTATTTTGGTAATAACGGTGGTATTGATGGAACATAGAACAGTGGTATGGTTTGAGTGTGCAGAAAACTTGACTTTTTTTTTAATTTACTGGAAACTGTATTAAAATTGTCCTTCATTTCTAAAGTTTTTCTCAAAACTAATTTCATAAAGCGGAAGGAACTTTTTGTCGTTGATTGTACATCGTAAGGAGTTTCATAAGAAAGTCTTCTTTGCTAACCTCTATGCTGTAATTGGGAAGTTCGAAAGCTCAGAGATCCCAGGAAACAAGGGATGTTGGAGGAGGACTAGCTTGCGGGTTGGAAGATAGAACAAAGAGTGTGAAGTTGGTACAGCAAGAGGTTAATTGCAGCAGTTTCACCTAGCGAATATTACATCACATTTACAACATGGAGATAGATATAATGGCTAGGACCTTGTACACTATCAAGTAGGTTTTTTTAAGACAAAATAGTTCGAATTCCATCATGCAGTGATGTGACGACAGATGCATCTCAAATAATTCCAAATAATTATTTCATTTCTAATTCCAATGACAACACTTGAGTAGATATATTTAAACGTATGGCAAGATAGCACCCGACTATAGAAAACACTAGTTAACAAATTTAAACTTTTTGTTTGTTACATGAGAAAAATCACCTGATCTTAAAGGAACTTTTTGTGCTGAATTCGAATATGCACTCGGTTTCTCTCCATCACGTATAGTTTTCCCGTAACAGAGGGATTTTTGGGAAATTCCCTCAAAAATTTCCCTTTTTCAGATATTTTATTCCCTTAGCTCCTGTCCCCTTACATATAGTAACATAGAAATTATACCTTAGTATACCTTGATTTATATTTAATAAAGCCTAAACGTTTCGTAAAAATCGCTTTATTCTTTCTAGAGAAATAAATATATTTGTATGTATACTGTGTGCACTGTTTATTGCACCTGATAGTAATGCTTTCAGATCTCCTGAGTTGGGGTAAAAACGATTTGCTTTATTACTACAAACACAGACATAAAAATGAATATTTACAATAGTCAGCAACACACTTGTATTGCTCTCTGTAAATTAGAAACGTGTATAAAAATAGAATGTACTTCCAACGTATATATTTTTTAAACGTACAGTATATGTATATCTTAATACATATTGCAATATCCTATGTGATGTCGTAAACAAGCAGTTCCACGCTTCAATATTTACAAACAACACCACATGGTTCGGCAAGAGGATCTTCCACCAGAGGGACCTGTAATCACATGCAGACGACGGCTTCTGGCCCCTCCCACGGAGCAGAAGACGACATCGGAGCAGCAGCGCCACCGCCACCCAAAAGGACCCTATAAATTGGATGGACGAAGGCAACTCGACACCAGTTCTCTGGTGACCCTCCTCTAGTCTGCTACGGGACTCTTGGAGTAACCTAACCCCAGGCCTCTAGTCTGCTACGGGACTACGCCAATCCTATCTCCTGGCTTAGCCTGCTACGGGGCTCTGTCTGGGTATCCCAACCTCAGCCGCTTAGCCTGCTACGGGGCTCTGTTGGCAACTTAACCTGCCTCTGCTTGCTACGGAGCATTGGTTCCTTAACTCCACTCCTCTTAGCCTGCTACGGGGCTCTGTTGGAGATCCTGTCTGCGACCACTCGGTCAAAGACTACCTTTTACTCACCCTTTTAAATAGAGACCAAATTGTATAGTATTTTGTACAAATACTCATATTTTTATAATAAAACTGGTAGTGGGAGTCGATTCCGGACACTCTTTTTATTATCTGCTCTACCTCTTCCTTATATGAGACGAATTTACACAAAGTTTTGCATGGTAGAGGCTTGACCGACTCAGAATAAACTCTGAATACTCCCCTACCGGACAGTATTTTTATTAACCGGAAGTGGACTTTTTTTCTTTGGAAGGTATGTGAATTTTAAAGTGTTAGTGCTTTCAGTGAAGTGAATTTTGTTTATGCCTCAAACTAGAACTGGTAAAAACACTTTTCCAGAAAACATTTTTAACATGGAGCAAAATTCGCGCCCTTCTTTTAATATACCACACCTCACTAAGTATTCGGGACACGTTACGGACGACCCCGATAGATTTTTTATGCTTTTTGACCACCTTGCATTATTGCACTCGTGGAATGAACAGAAAAAGAAAGAACTATTACCTATGTACTTACAAGATGTAGCACTTGATTTAGTCCTACAGTTAAAGGCCCAGAATCAGTTAGAAGCGCTTAATTATGACCAATTAAAAGACAAATTAGTTGCACTGAGTAGACCAAGATTACCGGCATATCGAGCGGAATTCGAAATTTTTCAAGTCCAACAAGGTGAAAACGAGCCAGTAGATGCTTATTTTCTCAGAAAATTAAGGGTCATTAGACAAGTTCTGCCTCAGGCCACCGAGGAGCAGAAAATAAATTATTTATCTTTAGGTTTAAAGAAAACTTTTTTGCAAAAGATAGCGTTAGAAACATTTACAACTGTTCACGCCTTACAAACGCATTTACACAACCTCGAGAAAGCTAATGACCTCATGAAGAAACGTGATTACGTGGAATTACAACAGGCATTGTATTCACTCTGCGATCAGAGTACACCAGTCAGCAGTTTGCATTCATCAGCAATCGCTGGCGCTTCCTTCCCTGTACATCATCAACAACTGACCTATCCAATATGCAACCCAACACCTAGTTGGAATCAATACCAGCAGCCAGCTTCAGTTTTTCCTACACCTTCAGCACCACAGCTACAGGGTGCATCACAAAATCAGATAATTCCAAATCCTTCCCCCCAAGTTGCTAATCCGAATCCCCCTCCCGAACCCCCCGCGCCTAGCACATCTAGTAATTCCAGTGCAAGTAATTCATTAGATTTCACTAAATTAGCAAATCAAATGGCTGAACTATCTCTTCTTGTGGCTCAAAATGCCATTAAGAACTCACAATTTAGGAGAGGTGGACGTAACAATTATAGGTCGAAAAGTACAAATAACGGAAATCAAAATCGGCAGAGAAATGGAAATAAGAGCAATTCTAAAAATAATAATAAAGATAATAATAGTAATCCTAGGCCGGAAACTGTTACAGTATGCGGTACGTGCTATAAGAAAGGTCATTCTTCCAGTACATGTTATAAGAACAATCAGCAGGGAAACGCCTAGGGGGGCCCCAGGACACACCCTCTCAAGAACATGTTCTGAGGGCCGAGAACCAGGCTAAAAGTGAACAACAAAGATTGACAAATACATCACTTTATGCAGTAGCTCCGTTATCAGATAGAAGGGAGAACATTAAAATGTTAAACCAGGAACATAAATTATTAATTAATGTAACAATTAATAAAGAAAAGTATCCTGTGATCATAGACACTGGCAGTTCATTGAGTCTTTGGCCTAAAAATTGGCTTCCACCAAACACAAAATTGATTCCTTTTAGCACTAATCTACGAGGAATTGAGAATTCTGTCGTAAATTTACGCTATATAGCTTTGATTGCATTCAGAATTGGCTCAACAACATTTTCTCATTATTTCAGAATTTTAGAACATGGAGATTTTTTACCTTTATTCGGTGAAGACATTCTAAATCGATTACAGACCAAAATTGACTTAAAGAATAACATGTTGTCAGTATACAAGAAACCACGGCCTCCGCAGTATCCAATTGAAATTGATACCCAGGAAAAATTATCTGCTAACGCTATGCATACAATAAAACAGCACAAGTCGGCTGATGTTTTTACAACACGAAAGGTTACCATACCAGCCAGGTCACATTTCTTTTTACCAATTAATATCAAGAATCGGCAAAAGAATAATAAATACTTTTTTATCTCTCCATTAGAAAATCTGCTGGACAAATACGGACTACAAACGTTGCCTACTAAAGTACCTAAGAATAATTTGACTTTATTGATATCAAATCCTACAAGTAGACCGGTAACGTTAGTAAAGAGCACCCCAATTGCGTATGTTGAAGAGAATGTTCAAGAAGTAGATTTACAGGGTGATTACCAAAAAGATGAACAAAATGACGAAACATTTTATAGAACGGAACAAGAAATTCTGAATAGGCTGGAAGAGACCAAGTCACTTTTTGATATTAAATTATTTGACATCAATCCAAGTTTAACGAGTCAGCAAAAGAAAGCTGTGCATGATCTACTTTTTAGATACAGGGATGTCTTTTCTTATACACCAACTGACATTGGCTACTTTCGTGGCTATGTACATAAAATAAGAATAGATAAAGGAGCCTCTTTTCATCAGAGATCACCTCCCATTCCATTGGCAGTAAGACCCCAAATTGACTTACAAATTAAACAACTTTTAGATGCCAATATTATTAAAGAAACTAGTGACAGTTCTTTTTCCTCGCCACTTCTCATAGTGAAGAAGCCAAATACTACAGAGTTCCGCTTAGTTCTCAACCTCCAAGCTTGCAATAGGTTCTCACACTACTTAAGTATACCATTTCAAAATACGGAGGATATTCTACACGTTTTAAGAGGAAAAAGCTCTATATCCACAATTGACATAAAAACCTCGTATTTCCAGCTATTATTGCATCCCAAAAGTCAAAAATACATGACTTTTGAGCTCAATCATACTAGGAAGGCATATAAGTTTCAACGTTGCGTAATGGGACACACTTCGTCCGCCGCTGCCCTAAGTATAGCTGTACGAATGCTTTTAGAGGGACTACCACCGCGCATAACAGCCTTTGCGGATGACCTCGTTATAGGAAGCAAAAATTGGAAACAACAATTGTCGGACTTGGAATTGCTCTTTAAAAGGTTAAGGAAACACGATTTTAGAGCAAACCCGAACAAGACCCATCTATTATACTCGGAATTAGAAGTTTTAGGATTCACAGTTAATGGAAAGGAGATTAAAATATCACCTAAAATTTCCAATAAAATACGCAATTTTAAGAAACAAACCTCTAAACGCACCTTGAAGAGTTTCCTCGGACTATGCTCTTATTTGAGGGCACATATTAAAGATTTCACGGAAAAGGTGGAACCATTTCAAATTCTTTTAGACAAAAATTCAAAATTTAAATGGACAACACAGCATGATGATCTATTTGAAAAACTTAAAACGGATATTATACAAGCTCCATCTTTATTTCATTTTGATCCATCATTGGAAATCCGAGCATATTCAGATGCTTCGTCAACCTCCGCAGGCGGCATATTGGCTTGTTATGATACTAAAACCAATCAGGAACGTGTTGTTTCCTATTGTAGTCGACGTTTTACTAAAAGTGAGAGAAAGGCCTCCACATGGCAAAAAGAACTATATGCACTCATATATGTTCTTCGAAAATTTCGTTATTTCTTACTGAATAGAAAATTTAAATTATTTATAGACGCTAAATGTTTGACTTCACTCACTACCCAACCGGACAAAGTCGGAAAATTTAGTCGTTATAAAATATTTTTGGCAGATTACAATTTTGAAATACAGCATATTAAAAGTCAACAGCATCCCGCAGACATTTTTAGCCGCTTAGAAGACAAACAAGATATACAAAAGGACGAGAATCAAGAAGTTGATAACTTCTCCGACACAGAAGACGCTAAAGTTTTTGCTTCACATTCTTTAGAGCACACTTTTCAAATTGACCAGTCCATTATGTTACCTAATTTAGCAGATGAACAAAGGAAGGACCCTTCATTTTCGGACATCATTACTGTATTGGAAAATAAAGAACCTAGCAAATTATCTACACTCCGTGCTGCGAAATATTTTTCTCTTAAAAATGGATTATTATATAGGACTCAGAAACACCCGCAATTAGGACTGCTGTATTTACTTTGCGTACCAAAATCTTTACTAGGCAAATGGTTCGAGGCTATTCATAACAACCCAATGGCACCACACTTTGGTTACACCAAGACATACCAGTCGGCGCTTAGGAAATACTATTTTCCTAACATGAAAGCTTACATAGCCAATAGAATAAAGACATGCAATCTTTGTCAAAAACTAAAGAAGTTACCAGCTAAACCAGCGGGCCAATTGCTGCATCACCCATCTAAACCCATTGCCACTGCTTGGCAGTACGATTCAATTGGGCGAGTGCCAGTCGGAGATGGAAAATTCAAACACATACTAGTTGCTATAGAAATGTCCACGCGATACTGTGTCACCAGAGTTGTAGACAACATCACAGCAGAAGAAATTGAACAATTTCTCATATATGACATTATTCTTAAGTACGGAGCTTTTTCATACCTGTATTTGGATAGACACCCTGTACATAACGCTAAGAGACTGCAAAACTTAGCAAAATTCTACAATTTTGAATTTAAATTTTGTCCAGCATATGACCACAAAAATCTGGGTGTAGTGGAAACATTCCACAGAATAATACAGAACGCTCTTAAATTTTTTGTACAGGAGAATCAAAATCAATGGCCAAAACTAATTCCATACATAACATTCGCAATTAATACATTTGTGCAGGCCGGAACTAAATATTCATCTTTTTTCCTCATGTATGGATACGAACCTAAGACCATCTCTGATATTGCATTAGCGTCAACTCCAACATTATGCGTCAACAAAGAGCATTTGAATAAGATACGAGGGATCGTCCAGGATAATTTAATCGCAAGTTATAATAAACAGAAAAAATATTTTGACAGCAGACATCAACAAACTAATTTTGATAAGGGACAGAAAGTACTTGTATTCTTTCCCAATCGTCAAGTTGGGATACCAGAATCATTTTCATCCAAATATGTAGGACCTCTAGAAATTATCGAAAGAGTTAATCCTAATCTTTATAAGATCAAATTTCCAAATTCATATCGTCAAACAATACAGGAGATTTCAGTGGAACGTATCAAGCCATTTCATGAATACAGAGATCATATAGAACAAGAATAAATAACTTCATTTTATTTTCTACACGAGCGAAAAAAAAATGCAGTACTCACCGCTAAGAAGAAAGAAATACAGAGACGCGACTTCAGCAGATAAAACACTCTTCATAACGATGCAAACATTCATTTCCTTTTTGTTTCATAAAAAGCTGATTCATTTATTTTACGGTGGACTGAAAGAATGCTGAGATCTGCATTTTTGCATTTAAAAGGCAACTGACCTTTACAAGGACAATCAACTTACAATCATACAACTTCTTCATTCTTTGAGCTAAATGGTGCCACCAACATAGAATATTAATATTCTACAGGACGTTCCAAAAGTTATGACCACTTCTACATTATACAGGATGATCAGGAATTCAGGACCACCATTATTATCGTCATTGACATTTAAAATTGGATTATTTTATTGAAATACATATCTTTAGTGCAAATATTTTAGAAACTTTTACACCTTATACAGGGTGACCAAGAAATCACGCCGTTCGAATTAGAACTTTCCAATATAAAT
Organism: Thermobia domestica; assembly: GCF_964235325.1. Taxonomy (NCBI): domain Eukaryota; kingdom Metazoa; phylum Arthropoda; class Insecta; order Zygentoma; family Lepismatidae; genus Thermobia; species Thermobia domestica. The sequence continues at coordinate 47,185,743 of NC_137470.1, read as the reverse complement.
TATCTTTATATCTCAGTATCAATAGTAGCTTTTTTATTATTCCTAACTCTTATAATTTTACATAGATTATATATCCGTCTTCGCTCGTTACCAAAAAATATCCAAAACGCCTCGCTTAGAAATATCTCCTATTCCGATGGACACATTTAATACCAATATTTTAACTATGGAGCAACTGACATTACAGGCTCCAACACCATTCACTATAAGTGAACTAATATATGTGTATTAAGCCAAAGCTTAAAACAGCCCTACCTCGAGGGAAATGAAGTGACATATTAAAATGCACCGATCCTGCCTGTGATTAGGGACTAACTGTTTAGTGCTTTTCTTCCGCTACCTTATTACTGCTCCGAAAAGTGATTTTTTTGTGTGTTGCAAGTGATATTAATGTTTTAGTGCTTTTTTGTGTGTGATACCTCAGTGTTGCCAACCCTCATATAAAGAAAAATAACCCTTCGGCTTATTTTTTAAACAAGCCAGGGGGTGTAATATCCTATGTGATGTCGTAAACAAGCAGTTCCACGCTTCAATATTTACAAACAACACCACATGGTTCGGCAAGAGGATCTTCCACCAGAGGGACCTGTAATCACATGCAGACGACGGCTTCTGGCCCCTCCCACGGAGCAGAAGACGACATCGGAGCAGCAGCGCCACCGCCACCCAAAAGGACCCTATAAATTGGATGGACGAAGGCAACTCGACACCAGTTCTCTGGTGACCCTCCTCTAGTCTGCTACGGGACTCTTGGAGTAACCTAACCCCAGGCCTCTAGTCTGCTACGGGACTACGCCTATCCTATCTCCTGGCTTAGCCTGCTACGGGGCTCTGTCTGGGTATCCCAACCTCAGCCGCTTAGCCTGCTACGGGGCTCTGTTGGCAACTTAACCTGCCTCTGCTTGCTACGGAGCATTGGTTCCTTAACTCCACTCCTCTTAGCCTGCTACGGGGCTCTGTTGGAGATCCTGTCTGCGACCACTCGGTCAAAGACTACCTTTTACTCACCCTTTTAAATAGAGACCAAATTGTATAGTATTTTGTACAAATACTCATATTTTTATAATAAAACTGGTAGTGGGAGTCGATTCCGGACACTCTTTTTATTATCTGCTCTACCTCTTCCTTATATGAGACGAATTTACACAAAGTTTTACAATATATATACAATTCTCCAACTTTTTTCGTTTTGTTCATGAAATGGTTATCAATATTTGTTATCAAATGTAACAGAATGCAAAAGAAAGAAAGAATGGAATACAGACTCATTGTTGACAACAATGAACTAATGCAGTCTGAATTTTCCACTACGGTATCGTTTCCCCCCTCCCCCCGCGCATTTCTTTCTTTCTTGTGTTCTTGACACCTGGTGAGGGAGTTTTGTACAATCCGCGGCAAAAAACCTGCAACATAAGGATGTAAGTTTATTGTGAAATTACGCCTAACAGCACAGGGAATGAACATAACGTCTAAGTGGAACGAATCACGCCAGGATAAATCTCAGCCTCCTCCCGTGCACACTTATTTTGGAGCAAAAGATTTCGTCATTTCACAATAAACTTATATGCTCATGTTGCAGGTTTTTTGCCGCGGATTGTACATTTTTATATTGACGTGTGGTTTAACACTACTTCACTTTCAAAGTTGTCTTTGTTGCTAAGAGTGCTTTCATGTTTGATCTTAACGGCATTATACCCAACTAAGACCAGAAGTTTAGTTTGTGATCAGTACAATGGCGTCAAGAGGACGGCGTTCGTGTGTTAACTCACCAAATAGTTTTTGTTATGTGTGTGGCCAGTTTGTAGTTAAAGGACAGTGTAGATCCATTACGCCATCGGTGAAACCAGCATATTATATATATTTCGGATGTCGTGTGGGAGATCAGGACAAAACTTGGGCACCCAACATAATTTCTGCGTCGTGCTACGTCACTTTACTTGCATGGGCCAAAGGGAAACGGAGGTTCATGAAATTTGCTGTACCAATGGTGTGGAGAGAACCCACCAACCATCTGGATGATTGTTATTTTTGTCTCACAGTAGTTAAGGGACATTCTAAAAAAAGCAAATACACAATAAGTTATCCCAACGTTAAATCCGCAATTAGACCTATTCCGCACGGGAATGAACTTCCACGTCCCGAGCACCCTACCAACTGGGAAGAGATATGGCCAAAAGACTCTGATGATGATCATGACCTTGATGAACCATCGACATCAACATGTACATCCAAGGATCCAACGTTCATCCCTGACTGTGTTCGCGAGCCACATTTCATCCGGCAATGTGAACTTAATGACCTAGTCCGTGATTTGCACCTGACAAAACAAGAGGCGGAACTTCTGGGATCAAGGCTCCAGCAGTGGAACTTATTGGATGCAGAAACGAACATATCAGTGTACAGGAAAAGGCATGTTCAATTTTCAAGCTATTTCTCAATGCAAGATAATGTGTGCGTATGTACGGATATAAATGGGTTGATGGCGGAGCTAGGAATTCCTTACGTTCCAGAAGAATGGAGGTTATTTATCGACGCGTCAAAGGTCAGCCTTAAAGCTGTCCTTTTACATAATGGAAATAAAAAACCTTCTATACCACTTGCGCACTCAGTGAAGATTAAGGAATCCTATGACATCATGTCAACTTTGCTAAATCTTATAAATTACAAGGACCATTGTTGGCAAATATGTTGTGATCTCAAGGTAGTTGGTATTTTATTAGGACTGCAGTGCGGTTACACGAAGTACCAATGTCTTTTATGTTTATGGGATAGCCGAGCTGATGACAAACATTATGAAGTAAAGGAATGGGAACCTAGAGTGAATTACGTACCTGGAGAATGCAACGTCAAATACGCTCCTTTGGTAGATCCTAATAAGATATTACTACCGCCACTTCATATCAAGTTAGGACTTATGAAAAACTTTGTCAAAGCCATGGACACATCTGGTGAAGGTTTCAAGTATTTGCGAGATAAGTTCCCTAACCTGAGTGATGCTAAGATTTCAGCGGGAGTGTTTATTGGTCCCCAAATTAGGAAATTAATGCTTGATGATAGCTTTGACAGCAAGTTAAACAGTGCTGAGCTAGCTGCCTGGACAGCATTTAAGTGTGTTGTGCGCAACTTTCTGGGCAATAACAAAGCTGAGTTACACAGAAATCGTACAGGACATGATACAGAAATACAAAGAGTTGGGTTGTAGGATGTCTTTAGAAATCCACTTTTTGCACTCCCACCTCAGCTTCTTTCCTGCTAACCTAGGTGCTCTCAGCGACGAACAGGGGGAAAGATTCCACCAAGATATAATGGCAATCGAGAAAAGGTACCAGGGACGATGGGATCCTTCAATGATGGGGGACTATTGTTGGGGTCTTGTTAGAGAATGCAACATTTCTTACAAAAGAAGAAAGTAGTGTACGTTTTTGTAACCCAATGGAAGTTTCATATATTGTGATAGTTTTGATTGTCCTTTCATGACCTTTTGGTACATTTGTATTATTGTTTATTGTAAATTGTCACACTTGTAAATTATATTGTATTATATTTTATATATGTGTTTGTGGTAATAAAGCAAAATGTTTTATCTCAACTTAAGAGATCTGAAAGCATTACTATAAGGTGCAATAAACAGTACACACAGTATACATACAAACATATTTATTTCTCTAGAATGAATAAAGTGATTATTACGAAACTTGGAGGGTTTGTTAAATATGAATCAAAGTATACTTAGGTATAATTTCTATGTTAGTATATGCAAGGGGACAAGATCTTGGGGTGTAAAATAAACGAAAAGGGAAATTTTTGAGGGATTTTCCGGAAAATCCCACTGTTACGAAAAAATCGTACGTGATGGAGAAAAACCGAGTGCATATTCGAATTCAGCGCAAAAAGTTCCTTTAAGAACAGGTATTTCCTTTTATGTAACAAAACCTTTGTTAACTAATGAAATTGAAACAACGACTGGGTCATTCGTTCGTACTACGTTTTACGTTTGTACAGTTTGTACAGTTTGTACCATTTTCCTTATTGGGTTTATATAACCGCCAAGAGGTTATAGAAGTATTTTTTGTGGACGCTCTGTACATTTCGTAAAGACAGTGACTATTTTTTCGATTTATACTTTATTCTGCGACACATATAAGTTCTTTCTTCGGTGGGAATTGCTTCTTTCCCACACAACTGGACAAAGAAATCTTTCATTGCTTTTCCATATATATACGATATATATATATCTATATATGTATATTTAAAACATTTCTTTTGGTTAGAAAATTTCAGTGAGCCATGAAACTTATCAGTGTTTCTCCCATGACTTGTTATTATGCACAGTATATATTCTGCAGTTATTTGGAACTGAATTAAGTGCTTTCGTTAATCGCTTATGGAAATATTGCGGTAGTTTAGAGAAAGACTGGTTGACCAGATGTTCAAGTGACCAAAGTGACGCCAGTCACATTGGTTTTGCAGTTCCTTATCTGTACTTTCTCATGCCTGAGTTATCGCAGTGTCTCGTGCATTGTAGCCAGTGGACTAAAATTAACATAAATTGTTTTCGGTATTCTGTTTGCATGTGCATACAGGTGGGTTAACTGAGTGATTTTTGGAATCAACCGCCAACCCTCTTCAGTCGACCATTGCAACCCGTACCTTGAGCTTTGGTGCTCAGGGAGTTTGATTTTAGGTATTGCGTGCAGCCACCACGCACGTTGCGTCGGGACTTAAGTCTGACTTGTTAAGGGGCAGAAGCTATTAGCCGGCGAAGGACGTTTTTTTACGGCTAGACCCTAACTAGTGAAGTCCCAGGTCCGCAGATCTTGTGCGTACATGTCAGTTATATACGCGTCCTCCAACATCAGCATTCTACTTTACAGACTATTTTTTAATTTGCTGAAGACTCATCTTTACGCTTCAGGATTGTTTGCCGCAGCAACTGGATTTCTACTTGAGATTATCCAGGCAACTTTTCCCCCAGTGCTAATCCCCACAGTGCGTCAATGGTGTGAGAGAAGCATTTACAGTGAAATCTGAATTATAATCTTCTATATAAAAGTTAATGCAAAGGGCTACATTGCATTACAAGGGCAAAGTGTGATTTTAGTAATGAAAATTATTACACATATTATGTGTTAAGTGTTGTGTTCCTTCCTCTTCGTTATATATATATATATATATATATATATATATATATATATATATATATATATATATAATAGTGTTCTAATAAATAAGTATAGTGTTATTTAATCCAGTGTGTTTTCGTTGTTTGTGTGAGTAATGTTTGCGTGCGTTATGGTCTGGATGACCGTCTGATCGTCCGTGAGGTTTTCGAGACGAGACACCCGAACCTCTCAGCGCCTAATACTCCTCATCATTGAGACCGACGAGCGATTTGGAAACGATTTGTAACCCTTCTTGGAGAGGTCCTTCATCGTCCTATCCAGGTAAGATCAGGTATCAGGAAAATACTTAATCGTAGGACCACGAATCACGAACAGCGACCAGATTACACGGAGTGGTTACAGTTACTTGACGAGTCAAATGGGAGGCTATCTTGGCGCCAAGATAGCCCCCCCTGTATCACAGCACAAAACATGGAAATACACCATTCAAAAGCAATCGTTTGTATCGTTTGTACCGAAACAAAATTTTGTTTGCACTGTGATAGTTTTCGAGAAAGAGGGGATTACAATTTGGGGACTATCTTGTACGCAAGATTGGCCCCGTAATTTGTACTTTTTCCATGCCCATTAATAAATATTATGTGTTATTCATGTGAATTTATGTGTATTTAGAATTCTGATTGTACATATCTAAATAACAAAAAAGAAATTTCTGGAAATAACGTTAAAATTGAATCGGCGAGTGGGAAACAGTGTGAGTCCAAAATAAGCTATTTTGAGGTACAAGCAGAAATAACACTAAAGATGTAGAACTACAACTTGTAATGAAGAGAACTACAATTTTCAATACCTCGCACGCTATAGCAGAATGCTATAATGTCGACTGTACATTTGTGGTATTAACAAACGAAAGTTCTTTCTTCAAATATCTCAAAATGCCTTTTGTGGATTAGTAGTGTTTTTCCACTCACCAATTCAATTAAATTTTCTCTATTTCTGCCATTTTCCGGATGTAAATACCGTATGATTTAACAATGGCCTACTTGCTTTCGGCTTTTGTCTATGAAAGCGGCGAGCTTCTCGAGCCGCTAATGTGACAGATATACAGTTGATTTCTTCAGTTGGTGTAAAACTTAAACGTGGAAGGACGCAGTTTAGGTGAGTAAACATTTCATTTTTTTTCTATTTTTCTTTGTTTAAGGTTATTTCTGTCAATCCAGTTTCTTTCTGAATCTGTACAGTCTTAGGTATTCTTTTTACGGTTATAACTTACACATTACGGGGCATATCATGGCCAAGATAGCCCTCCAAATGTCATCCCCTCTTTCTCGAAAACTATCAGGGTAAAAAGAGAACATTTTTTGGTACAAACGGTGCAAACGGTTTGCTTTCGAATGGCGTATTTTGCGCTGTGAAACTGGGGAGCTATCTTGGCTTCAAGATAGCTCCCCCCTAGTTGACCTCTCAAGTAACCCTATAAGGAAAATGGTACAAACGAAAATATTTTCGGTAAAAACGGTACAAACATAGTACAAACGAATGACCTGGTCGTTGTTTCAATTTTCTAAAGTCAGGGGGGCTACTTGCCATATGTTACCATTAACTGCGTCACATATTTCTGACGAGCTGCGCATTGCTCCTAATGTTCAGAAATGCTTAGCATTAAGCAAAACTCGACAGAAATTTGTATCACACGTTTGTTCAAGTGCTAGAGCGTTTACTTCTCGCTCCAAGGATTCCAGTTTGGATCAAAACTCGCACCAAGTAAAGTTTGTGGTGGACAAACACCGCTTTCTATGTTTTCATCGCTGATTTCATATTCTTTTCATTCTCATTATCGCCGTCTACGGTATCCTACATGGCATGAACGTTCAACGTTAAATTAAAAAAAATATATATATTTTGTATTTGTTTACGTCTTCTTATAATGATGGCATATATATAAGCTACTCCGGAGAGTAATACAGACGCTACTTTTAAGGCTTTCATTAATATATGTTCAATAATGGCTTGCGCAAAAATATCCATTTTTGTTAATCTAATTATACGTTAAACAATATACCTTTATTTACCTAATATAAAATATATTAAAACGTAGAGAAATGTAGCACGCTTTAATCTTTCTAAAGATACTTTTTTTTGTTTGCTTTTACTCATTTACTATATTTTCTAATGTAAACAAAAGTGGCCATAAACAAGCTTTAAATGTGAAATCCGTCCTGGCACATATTTACACCATTTCGTCTTCTGTGGGAAGTGTGATAGGGAAACAAATTCGACCATTATAGTGCTACCATAATTAGTGGATTTGTCCCTTGTTTAGAAAAAAAGAAACATTTGATTAAAAATCAAGAAATTAGATTAATTGATATGAAAGATGGTAAGTTATCAGATATAAAGAAAATAGTTTCAATTTTCAATTGTTTCAATGGCATTTCTGTGTTCCTTTCAAAATAAAGTATGTGTTATGGATTGGAGTCAGAGTCATCTGTGGATTATTTTCATTTCTGACATCAGAAATTTATTCACCATGACAGCTGCTACAACAGGCGTCCAATCCATCCGTGTCAAGTTACACCAACCACCAACACGAAAACGACCGGAACATATTTCAAAATAATGGGCTATTTATGGGCTAATTAGTTGCTCTCATCCCAATTTGTGGGCTCCTATTGTTTAGCCGGAAATGAAAATGAAAATAGGCGAGTCTGGCTTGACCTCAAGCTGGAACCCTCCATACGGTTACAATGGTCTGATCGAAAAAAAAAATCAAATGCTGGAATTATGGACTATTTATGGGCTAATTAGATGCTCTAATCCCAAATTTGGGCTCCTAGTGTATAGCGGGAAATCATAATCAAAATAGGAGAGTCTAGCTTGACGCCAAGCTAGAATCCTCCATACGATTACATTAGTCCGATCGAAAAAAAAATAAAAAGCCAGAATCATGGGCTAATTATTGGCTAATTAGAACCACCTTCTTTGTGGCTCATTTCGTAACTCTGTACTCCTGTTGTGGTAATGAAGAGCTACAATAAAATTCGAAGCATCTTTGCTTCTCTTATATCTTCTTCATTGGTTTGATAAAAGAATTGTACAAAATAATTATAAAACATTCATTCAACATATGTTAGAAAAATTACCAACGTTATACACAAAATTTATAAAGGTTCTTAACAGATTTAGCATTTGGCTGTTTTAAAGCTTAAATTTTGCTTTTTTTTACAACTTGTTTTTATCCTTTGTTTTTTTACATATATTCTATAATTTTTGTACATACAAAACAGCTTTGATTGTGTATATTTTCATTATTTGAAGTACGAACTGAAAACTTAGTAGCTATTGTATTAAGAAGTAATTTGCATAGAAATCCATAGAGGTAGATCAGTAGATAATGTAAATCAGTAAATAATTGCATATAATATATAATGAGATAATTTATTCTTACAAAAATTAAAACTGGTCGTAATAAATCAACCAACAATTAAGTATTGTTGAATCATGTAACTTTTGTGAAGTATGTTGGAAAAGTAAAGCCTCGACAAGTTAAAAAAATGCAGGTACGAGAAGAAATGAAATATCTAGTTTAACGTCTCAGGATTATTCACCGAGGCTAAGGGAGACGGTGATAATAAGAAATGAATGAAATGGTGGAATGGAAAGAGTGGGAGGAAACGGGAGAACCGTGATAAAACCTAAGCACACGGTGTTGGTCAACCACAATGACAACTTGGCGCGAGCTGGAGTCGAACCAGAGATCACACCCACAAGAGGTAAACGCTCTAACTCTGTGCTACTGCGGCCCCAGCAACGGCGAAGAGGCATTTCCTTTAGACAAAAAAATAAATTTAAAAAAATAATATTATATACTATATACATTTTATATATACACTACTTACTTCCAAACATAACGAACAGAAACATGTGAAAAGAGACTTCATGGATTTAGTTTTACATCTATATATTTACATTTGCAGAGAATTCAAATAAATCAATTTTCACTTAACAAACAACAATCTTTTCTCACAGCAACTTTGAAATTGTCATTCCACGTTATCTAAAGTCAATACCAATCTTCCATGAGATTTCCTGCTAACGATAGAAGAACAAAATTCGACATTAGAGGAAGTAATTAGCACACAAATAACCCATAATTCTGACATTTTAATTCTTTCGGTCGGAGTATTATAGCCCTAGATTTATAGCTAGAAGTTAAGCATAACCCTAAAATTTGATAAATAATTCCTGCTAAACGGTAACAACCCAAAAATCGGAACTAGAGCACCAATCAACCCATAAATAGACGAGAATTCTGGCGTTTGATTTTTTTCGATCGGACCATTATAATGGTATGAGGGGTTCTAGCTTCATACCAAGCTAGACTCACCCATTTTGATTCCGATTTCCCGCTAAACAGGAAGAACACAAAATTGGGATTAAATCAACTAATTATCCCATAAATAGCCCATAATTATGGTGTTTGAATTTTTTCGATCGGACCATTGCAACGGTATGAGGGATTCTAGCTTCATGCCAAGCTAGACTTATCCATTTTGATTCCGATTTCCAGCTAAACAGTAGGAGCCCAAAAATTGGAACTAATTAGAACATAAAAAGCCCATTATTTTGAGATATGTTCCGGTCGTTTTCGTGTTGGTGGTTGGTCTAACTTGACACGGTTATCGAATCCTCTGATTGCTGTAAGTACTCTATAATGAGATATATGAAAAGTAAATGTTATTGCTTGTAACAATTATATTTCAGTTCATGTGGTTTAGATCGGGTGACTGTGGTGGTCTTTCTACTGCTCTACTCTACTGATCCCGCGTTGCGAAAGCATATCGCATCACGAGTTGACAACAGTAGAATGGTAATGTGAACGGTGAAAGCGTGCTTCGGGGTTATGTTTATGGCAAGTGCTTATCAATTAGGAAATCACTATTTGTAAGTACTGTGGATCACAATATATTTAATTGTCATCATGTACTACATAAAGTGGCTACTAACGTTGAAATAATTTTCTACATTTGGCTTCTGTCAATTGTACCAGAAGTAAACAAAGCAACAGTAGTGTTGCGAACCTATAGTCAGATTATTTTCTGACATATTTTCATCGTTACCAGGTATTTTTTTACCTGCTAAACTTGTTGCAAAATAATAGTTAAATATAATGCTAATCATATATATATATTTATTATTTCTACTTACTAGGAAAAACAGTGTTATTTAACAACTTAATATGTTAGCCATCAGCATATCCAGCATTTGATAATAACATTAGTGAGCAAGATTAGAACCTTCAGCATGGGAATTTGTTGTAAATGCTTGAAACCCGTTTCTTTACAAAACATTGACTTAAAAGTGTAGTGTGATGAATGCAAGAATATATTTCACAGTGTTTGTGTTGATCTCAAAGAAAAAGATATAATATATTTACGGTCATCTGATTCCTTGTGGTGGTGTAAAAATTGTAAAAAATCACGACGTAAGTCAATGACAGGTAATACCTTTACAGTAGCTACGGATAAAATCCCGTCCTTAAACGAAGTATACAAATTATTACTTTCCATAAAAACAAGAGCTTGATGAGATTAAAGCAGAGAATAGGAAATTGGAGGAAGATTTTGGTAAATCACTAAATTTAGCCCACGAAAATTTAGACGAAAATTCGAAATTATTAAAGAGTAAAAACGAAGGACTGGTAAGTGTATGAAATTCATTGACGAACTCAAACTGAAAATTTGTCATTAAGAAAACAGGAAAAGAAACTGAAGACAGAGGTAGATGATCTTGATCAATGTGGCAGAATAAATACTTTAGACATCTACGGTATTTCAATTCTTCTCAATGAGAATGTTGTTGAAATTGTAAAGGAAGTTGGTATTGTTTTGGATTTAAACATCACAGATAACATGATAGAAACTTGTCATAGAGTAAAAAAAAAATCCCTAACCAACCCGATCCGTGTCTTGTATTAAAATTTGTTAGAAGATCTGACAAAGATAGCTTTGTTAAGAGAAGGAAAGTTAAAATGAACGTAAATTGTAAAGATATTGGTTATACAACAGGTGGGATTATCTATCTAAATCATAGTTTCACGCTGCACCGAAGGCTAGTATTTAAGGAAGCGAGGAAGGTTAAAAGGGAGAAAAATTTTGATTTTCTTTGGGTTGATTATGCGTGTAACACTAATTAAATATAAATGATACTTACGTATACACACTCAGTACGGTAGAGGAGGTTAAAATATGTTGTAATGATTGCTAATGATAAACTTGATTTTTCAATTAATTATCAAAATATAAGAGGTTTAAGATCCAAGTTGAGTGACGTATATGCGAGTGTCGCAGCGAATGATTTTGATGTTATATTATTGAATGAAACCTGGCTATATGACGGAATGTATAATAGTGAATTTATAGATCATATGTATAATGTGTACAGAGGAGACACTCAAAATAGAAATGAGGGTGGCGTATTGATTGCGGTCCTCAAATATTTTTTGCTGAAAATATTCCAATAACTATTGCCACAGTTGAAATACTATGTATAAAATTAGTAATACTGCATAGATCTTTTTTACATAATTTTAGTTTATTTTCCACCAAAAACAAAAGTTGATAAATATCAAGAATATTTCTCAATAATTGAGCAGATTAAGGATATTCAGCAAAATAAGATATTAATTTTCGGTGACTTCTATGTTTCAGAAATTTCCGATTCTGATTTGTTGCAAGGCAGTCTGATTTGTGTTCCGTTGGCCAATATCTTATCATTAATTAATTTACAATTATTCAATTCAGTCAGAAATAGTAACGCTAAAACTTTGGATCTAGTTCTTTCTAAGGAGGTATAAATGTATCAAGTGTATTTTTCCTCTATTACCTGAAGATAATCATCATCCCTCACTAAATTGTCAAATGTATGTCAAGAGTTCTGAGTCAATTCTTAAAACCTCGTACTGTTACGATAAAGCTGACTTTTCAAATTATATCATTATGTAAACAAAATTGGAATTAAGAAACTAATTCCAATAACGTAGATAAGGCCGTGGATCTTTTCTATGAAGTAGTTAATAGTGTTATTGATAGAAACGTACCTAACAAAAGGTTGTTTAGAATCCCCATTTATCCTTGTTGGTTTACTCCTAAAATTGTTACTGTTCTCAAGCAAAAGTATTTTTATAGGAAACACAAAAGTCAATCGGAGTATAATCACAATAAATGTATTCAACTTCGTGGACAACTAAAAAGTATGTTGAATACTGCGTACAAGAGATATATATGACAAACCGAAGATTCTTTAAATATGATTCCTAAATGTTTTTGGAATTTCATTAAATCTAAGAACAGTGATATGTTTGTAAGTAAGTGTATGTTTTACAATAATGAAAAGCTGAATTCTGACAGGCATATAGTAAACAGTTTTGCGCGGTATTCTCGAAGTGTATATAGTGAAGAATCTTCTTAATACGTTATTACTGATATTAGTATTACGGAATTCTCTCAGAATTTGAAAATCGACTTTATAACTGAACTTGAAATTTAAAAACTACTAAAGCCGTCTAAGTCAAGTAGTCCAGACTCTATTCCTACTTATGTTTTGAAGGATTGTGGTGATATTTTAATTGTACATTTGCATTATATTTTTAATTTGATATTAAAAGACGTAAACTTTTCCTATATTATGGAAAGTCTGTAAAGTGGGTTCGATTTTGAAAAAAAAGTAATAAGAACTTAATTTAAAATTATATTCCAATATCACTTATATCGACACCAGCTAAAATGTTTGAGCATATATTTTTAATAGAATATTTAATCATGTTAAATTATACATATGTATATATCAACACGGATTTTATCCAGGACGTTCAACTGTGACCAACTTAATTACATTTATCCTAAACATCTCAGATTCCATAAACAACAATTTTTTAGTTGATACCATATGTATAGACTTTTTAAAGGGTTCTGACAGACTCAATCATGATTTGTTACTAAATAAATTATCTTCCTTTGGATTATCATACACATTATAGTAGCTTCGTATCTTAGACATCGCAAACAGTATGTTTTATATAATCAATTAAGTTGGAAACATTACAGGATCATATCGGGTGTACTTCAAGGTTCAAATCTTGGATCATTACTATTTTATTGTTTATCAGCGATATACCTCGAGTTATAAAACACTCCAAATGTTTGTTGTATGCAGACGACATGAAACTTTACAAAGAAATAAAGAACAACGATGATGTAATCAAGTTGCAAATGGATTGAGATAGCTGATACAAATGGAACGTTGACAATAAATTGCCTTTTAATATAAATAAATGTTCGATAATAACATTCTGGAAGAAGGTAACCCTATTTTTTTGAAATTATTCGATCAATAATATAATAATACAAAAGGTTAAACATGTAAATGATTTAGGCTTTCTATACGTTCTAAACTATGCTTTAATCAGCATATAGTTAAAGTGACTAATGAGCCATAAAAGTCTTTAGGATTTTTAATTAGAAATGCAAGTAAATTTACTGACATAAGAGCTTGTACGGTTTTGTTCAATAGCCTAGTACGTAGGAAGTTAGAATACGCGTCAATAGTATGGACTCTCTGTTACAAAGAACATGAAAGAAATATTGAAAGAAAACAAAGTAGGTTTTTAAGATATTTGTATTTTAAAATTTATAGGATGAATTCCTATGACCTGAGGGTTTCTTACAACACATTATTGAATATATTTAAATATTCGCCATTAACTACATGAAGGAAAGTATCTCAACTGGATTTATCATTTAAGTTGGTAAATGGCTTTATAGATAATCATGAATGCATAAATATGTTAAATTTTAATACCGCCAAAGTCAACTTAAGAACTAGAATGTTATTTTATAATGTGAAATCTAGAAGTTTTATTCATATTAATTTTTCCATATTCAAATTAGTCGGAATTATAATAATGCATCTAAGAAAAATCCAAAGATTGATTTTTTCTTTACCATATCCTTTATATCTAAAATTACTGAGACAAGTATTAGATAAGAAATGCGACAGATGATTATTGGAGTAATGCATATAGTTAATGATTTTCTATCATATCCATTCTATCAAAAATTGTTGAAACAAATAAGAAATGGTGATTATCAAATTACTGTACACATTGTTCTTTTCTTCTATTACTTGCTACCTGTAACATTTTTTTCTACATTCATGCCAATATAATGTATATCTTTATTTGTTCTTTTTTACTTTCTTTTTATTTGTTCTTCTTACTTTCGTCTGCTTTTTATCCTTTAGTTCTATTTTATTTTCACTGTTGTACATGTATATAAGTAACTGTATATAATTAATTTTTTTTGTAAGCCTATTGTAATTGGGACAATAGTCCTGTTATAGGTGACAAATAAAAAATATCATTTAACAGTACCTTACGATTCAAATATATTATTTTCCACTACTGCATCAATGTAAAAAAACTGATTATAAATATTATCAAATGTGGTTCATTTATAAAATTGTATTCAATATTACAAATACAGTAAAGTAGAGTCTCAATTATCCTTAGTCATATCCACATTAGGTCGGATAATTGGGGCTCGGGTAATAACATACTATCTGCAAATTGAAGGACAGTACGATAGGAAGGGCGTGAAAGTATAATAATAAAGTAGGCCTATATTAATTGATCTACAGCACGTTCAATCATTCAGGCTTGGATAACTGTAGCTCTGCTGTATTTGTTACATTCCCAGACAAGGATTGGAATAAACATTCGCCTAACATCCCTGTAAGTTAAAAATAAGGAATCACAGAAGGAAGTAAGTGACAATAGAAGAGCTGTTCGAATGAGGAGAATAAGGAATATCCAACAAAAATTCAGATACAAAGTCTTACCCATCTCAACTTTACATCAGCAGGAACTGAAACAATACTTCAGAAGTGAACTCCCAATCACAACTCCTTCAACTGTTCATTGTAATCATGTGTATTAGTAACTACTGAAGCCAGAAAATGGATCTCTTTCCTAGGGAATGTCAGTGTTTTTTTTTTTTTTGCTAAACTAACAAACATTATCTTGCTTTATAGTCAGCAAAGGACCAGAATGTCAATATTCGGTATGTTCAACTGTGTGATGACTTCTCAGCACAATAATATGATTTAATTATTAGTGACTTCCTAAACCGAAGTACCCCTACAATTTAAATAAACGAGTTATTCAATTGCGTCGTTTTGCTGACTTAACATCAAAAACTCTTTGTGAACATCGAAGATAGATCCTCACATGCAATAAGCATGTTTGTTGATAATCAGCCACAAGTGAGCACTTTGCCATTTTATATCAATTCCACCAATTTTTAAGAAAAGAAAGAAACAAATTATATCAAATCCCATTTCCCTTTCCCTCTTCTCCAATAATGTAACCCATTAAAATAGTTGAAATAATTATTTCCTTCTTAATATTGCTTCTAAAATTCATTTCACTTTAAGCGTTATACTTTTTCTTTCATATTCTATGTATCATATCTCCTAACTTATGTTTGTTTCTAATTTCTATAGAAATAGTAAAACCGAATTTCTTTCGTTGTTTTAGCAACTGCATGGTAAAATAACTTTAAAGGTTTTACTGATACATGAAGTTCCAAAAAGTAGTTTATATCGTGGTTTACGTAACAGAGACAATCAACGTTATTCATAAATGAAAAAAATCAAAACATTCTGTGAAAAAGTCGAATATTTTTGTTTTATTACGTGGGCAAGATTAGAAATAATACAGGCTGATCTACAGCTGACAATACAATAGTGCTAGTAAAAACTCAAACGAAAGAAATACTGTAGAGGGGAGGAGAGGTACTTCGACATAATTCATACAATTTATTAAACATAACTGTCGTAATTTCTTATTCGGTAGAATGTCATATGTGTGCGATTACTCCAAATAATTTTTAGCTATAAACCTCAACTAATGGAACTTATTTACACTAAGAAACCTACACAAAGATTCCCCCTTAAATACGTTTCCATGTAGCACCACGATTTGGGGCTGATTCAACACATTATATATTTTATATATTTATTTGCCATCAACACAACAGGCATAAGCCAAATTATAGTGTTGGTGTATTACATAATACATTTACAACAGTTGCAGAGTTCATATTGCATATGTCAATTTCTTTGTGTTTGATACATATTTTGTTATAAGTAGAACACATTTTCCAAATTGGTGATTTCAATAATACGTTGGTATTGCTTTTTTGTAATAAAACAGACCAGAGTTATTAGCACGAGTTTTAAGTGTCGGGACATGAAAATTTAATGCTGATATGAGATCCGTACAATTAAATTCGTTTTGTACTATTTTATGGAGAAAAATCAAATCTGTCACATTTCGCCTTGAAGTTGTCTATTAATGTTAGATAATTTTCATAGTATGGATAGATTCCAGTTGTCTTGTACGTCAAGTATTTGATAAATTTAGATTGTACCTTTTCCAGTTGTTGTCTGTATTGCTGTTGTGATGGGTTCCAAATCACAGCAGCATATTCCAGTTTTGATCGGACATAGGCATAATACATTTTTGTTAGTGTAGTACTATTGTTAAAATTCTTTCCAGTTCTAAGTATAAACCCTAACATCTTGAGAGATTCGTTAACTATGTTCTTTATATGTTTTTTAAATGTCAGTTTCGTATCAAATAT
This sequence comes from Thermobia domestica, assembly GCF_964235325.1. Classification (NCBI taxonomy): domain Eukaryota; kingdom Metazoa; phylum Arthropoda; class Insecta; order Zygentoma; family Lepismatidae; genus Thermobia; species Thermobia domestica. The sequence goes on along the minus strand of NC_137470.1, from coordinate 47,168,918 downwards.
AACTCCAAGATCTTTGACTGAATTTAATATATTTAGTAAGATCTGATTCATTGAGTAATCAAACTCTATTTGGCTTTTGTTTGTGGTAAACGATAAAATGTTACATTTGTTTATGTTTACAATAAGTTTGTTAACAGAATACCAATTAGCAATATTTTCCATGTCACAGTTGTAAATCGAGACAGTCATGGATGGTCCTTATCCTACCGTATATTTTGAGGTCATCAGCAAAAAGCAATTTGTATATTTATTTATTTTATATATTTATTTGCCATCAACACAACAGGCATAAGCCAAATTATAGTGTTGGTGTATTACATAATACATTTACAACAGTTGCAGAGTTCATATTGCATATGTCAATTTCTTTGTGTTTGATACATATTTTGTTATAAGTAGAACACATTTTCCAAATTGGTGATTTCAATAATACGTTGGTATTGCTTTTTTGTAATAAAACAGACCAGAGTTATTAGCACGAGTTTTAAGTGTCGGGACATGAAAATTTAATGCTGATATGAGATCCGTACAATTAAATTCGTTTTGTACTATTTTATGGAGAAAAATCAAATCTGTCACATTTCGCCTTGAAGTTGTCTATTAATGTTAGATAATTTTCATAATATGGATAGATTCCAGTTGTCTTGTACGTCAAGTATTTGATAAATTTAGATTGTACCTTTTCCAGTTGTTGTCTGTATTGCTGTTGTGATGGGTTCCAATTCACAGCAGCATATTCCAGTTTTGATCGGACATAGGCATAATACATTTTTGTTAGTGTAGTACTATTGTTAAAATTCTTTCCAGTTCTAAGTATAAACCCTAACATCTTGAGAGATTCGTTAACTATGTTCTTTATATGTTTTTTAAATGTCAGTTTCGTATCAAATATAACTCCAAGATCTTTGACTGAATTTAATATATTTAGTAAGATCTGATTCATTGAGTAATCAAACTCTATTTGGCTTTTGTTTGTGGTAAACGATAAAATGTTACATTTGTTTATGTTTACAATAAGTTTGTTAACAGAATACCAATTAGCAATATTTTCCATGTCACGTTGTAAATCGAGACAGTCATGGATGGTCCTTATCCTACCGTATATTTTGAGGTCATCAGCAAAAAGCAATTTGTATATTTATTTATTTTATATATTTATTTGCCATCAACACAACAGGCATAAGCCAAATTATAGTGTTGGTGTATTACATAATACATTTACAACAGTTGCAGAGTTCATATTGCATATGTCAATTTCTTTGTGTTTGATACATATTTTGTTATAAGTAGAACACATTTTCCAAATTGGTGATTTCAATAATACGTTGGTATTGCTTTTTTGTAATAAAACAGACCAGAGTTATTAGCACGAGTTTTAAGTGTCGGGACATGAAAATTTAATGCTGATATGAGATCCGTACAATTAAATTCGTTTTGTACTATTTTATGGAGAAAAATCAAATCTGTCACATTTCGCCTTGAAGTTGTCTATTAATGTTAGATAACTTTCATAATATGGATAGATTCCAGTTGTCTTGTACGTCAAGTATTTGATAAATTTAGATTGTACCTTTTCCAGTTGTTGTCTGTATTGCTGTTGTGATGGGTTCCAAATCACAGCAGCATATTCCAGTTTTGATCGGACATAGGCATAATACATTTTTGTTAGTGTAGTACTATTGTTAAAATTCTTTCCAGTTCTAAGTATAAACCCTAACATCTTGAGAGATTCGTTAACTATGTTCTTTATATGTTTTTTAAATGTCAGTTTCGTATCAAATATAACTCCAAGATCTTTGACTGAATTTATTTAGTAAGATCTGATTCATTGAGTAATCAAACTCTATTTGGCTTTTGTTTGTGGTAAACGATAAAATGTTACATTTGTTTATGTTTACAATAAGTTTGTTAACAGAATACCAATTAGCAATATTTTCCATGTCACGTTGTAAATCGAGACAGTCATGGATGGTCCTTATCCTACCGTATATTTTGAGGTCATCAGCAAAAAGCAATTTGTTACTTAATAATACATGATCAGGGAGATCGTTAATGAATAAAAGGAACAATAATGGACCTAGATTAGAGCCCTAGGGAATTCCAGAATATGCAATATAATCAGATGATTTATATTCCTAGTAGATAACAGTTTGTTTTCGATTATTTAAATATGATGAAAAGAACTTGATCAAGGGAGAAGAGAAATTATATTCGCCTAGCTTATGTAATAGTGCCATGTGATTGACCCTGTCAAATGCCTTTTCAAAATCTATATATATTACATCAACCTGACATCCTACATCTAACGAATTTGCTATAAAGTCTGTGATAAGTGCAAGGTTTGTTGTTGTTTATTTGTGTGAGATTGAGCCATGTTGATATGGTGAGATTACGGGTTGGATGTGGTCAATTATCCGTCGGTATAGGATTTGTTCAAATATCTTTGCAAAAGTAGGTAAAATTGATATAGGCCGGTAGTTATTTATTTCGTGTTTATCATTGGTTTTGGGTATTTGGCAAACTATAGATGATTTCCATTTATCCGGAAAAACGCATGTTTTTAAAGCGAGATTGAATGCAATCCTTAGCGGATATGTAAACGCATCTATACAACCCTTTACGATATATGGAGGTATTCCATCAGGGCCAACAGCAGTTCTGGGCTTTAATTTTTTGATTGACATTTCTACTTCAGATTGAGTGATTTCCTCAATGGTAAGTGACTCTAGTTTGTTACTTACATAAGTTAATAAATTGTTCGTAGGAATGTCAGTGAAACCTGTATCTGGCACATATACTGACGAGAAATACTGTGCAAAAGCATTGGCTATTTCATCATTAAGATAAAGTTCGCGTCCCTCATAATTTAATTTCCCCCCAAGAAGATGCTTAGTCTTATTTTTTATAAAGTTCCACAATTCATTAGCATTGTTATTAATGTTATTTTCAGAATCTTGTACGAACGCTCTGTATGCCAGCTTAATTTCTTTCTTTATTTCCCTACGCAATTCATTGAATTTATTGAGATAATTTACTTCTGTATTACATTTGTATTTTTATGATACCTTGCTTTAGTTTTGATTCATTTGTAACCCAGCACGGATAAGCTGTTCTTGAGTTGTTTTTAAGTGGCGCGCACTTGTCAAATACACTATAAATAATATAATAGAGATTATCAACTATGTCATTGGCGTTTTCATATTTCTTTAGGCAGTTCCAGTTAATACATGAGAAATCAAGATATAACTCTAAGAAATTAGCTTTCCTAAAATTATATCCTGATATATTAGTTTTCTTTTTAATCTTCGCGGTCCCCTGATGCATCACATTTATTACTAAGGATGCATGGTGTACATCTTCTGGAATTAGTGGACAATATTTCCTACTGACTTCTATATTCGTTATATTAGACAGAACCAGATCTAATGTACGATTATTTTCGTTCGTCACATTATTTAATGATTGAAAATTATAATAAAACATACATTCATATAAATTCTTACATTTAGAAGACCTTGTTTCAAAATTGAATTCCGTACCGTTTATTTCCGACAAATTGAAATCACTAATCAGGAGATCAGGAAAATCTTGAGGACAATTAATTTCAAGGCGAGTAAATAAATCATTATATAATTCAATATTAGATCGCGGTGAGAAATACACAACACAAATATATATGGTTTTCCCCTCACTGTTTATTTTGGCAATCAAGCAGTCATAATTATCATCACACCTGTCCAATAAGAACATGCAATGTTTACTTAGGGCTGCAATAACAACACCCCCACCCCTTGTTTTACAAGTTTGGACAGAGTTTCTGTCTGTCTCAATACAGTATATCTGTTATCAAATAACTCGGCATCATAATGAGATTCGTTAATCCATGTCACTGTGATTGCAATTAGATCGTAATTGTTAGTTAATACACCACAAAAGAAATCACATGTTCGACCACGTAAGCTACGAGCATTTTGAGAGAATATTTTTTTAGAGAGTCTTTATTATTTGTAAGACCAGTTGCTATTTTTGAACTACACAAGCACATTTCTTCGAGATCAGATGTAGATAACTTACCGCATGTTTCATTGCATTCCTTTTGTAGTCACACTCTGCTTCTGTGTGGGTGTGGCAAGGTCGCCCGGGTAATCTTCCTTCCTCTTTTGTTATCGGACGATGGCATTTCTGCACAGGTGGATGCACTCACTGAAATCGGGGTTTGGATAACCACTGGAAGTGTTGCAAATTCTGTATTTACGTTCTTCGGAATTTCCTCCTGCTTTGATGGCGTCGCACTCTTTTGTTGCAGCTCTTCAAGAGTAAATGCTTTATTATTTATAATTAACCTGTTATACTGAAGCTTTGCATGGTCACCTTTGAAACGGGCATCCCACATAAAGACAGTTAGTTCTTTGCGAATTTGACGAACTGAGGCAGAGAAATCTTCGGTAATTAAGACAGGGGTTCCCTTAACATGATATGCATTTTTTAATATTAGATTCTTCTTTTTGTAGGAAGAGAATTTTACAGTGATGAGTCTGTTATGTCCGCGGCCTAGACGATGGGCTCTTTCTATTTCGCTTGCGTTTAAATCCACTTTCAATTGATCTGTGACGAACATTATAACACGTTTCTCAGATTCTTCCCAAAAGTCTCGCACCTTCGAACTCGCCAATGTTTCGAAATATTAGATTATTTCTTCTTGAATGATTTTCTAATTTGTGCAAGAGTTCACTGTTACCAGCCAACTGAATTTTCAGTTCTTCGTTCTCCTTTTTTAACAGCACTGAGTTCACTCACCACTACTTGCTGCTAATTATTTAGGTCATTAGTCACACTGTATATTTCATTTATCTTTGAGTCCATTTCTTCTAGCTTTTTGTATAAGTCATCTAATGACTTAGGACCTGGATTTACTTCCACTCCACCAATTACAAGTAGCACTGCAATTATTAAATCAAAAAACGAGAGTTTAAGCACAGCACCACAAATATCAGAATTTGCACGAGGTTTGAAACACTGGAACTTAGTTCTCACAACAAATAACCCTATCCGAGTTCTTCGAGTTGAGGTATCTACTCCCATCTTGTCACAGATGACTGACTCCTGGAGCGATGTTAACACACGTCCGAACGCTAAGGCAGGGAAAGGACATTATTATTATTATTATTATTATTATTATTATTATTATTATTATTATTATTATTATTATTATTATTATTATTATTATTATTATTATTATTATTATTTTAAGTCACTTAGGGATTGTTTTGAGGCTAGTTTAACGATTTTATTTTTATTTTTAGAAGAATATTTTCACTATATATGCCAAAACCAAGCTTTTAGGGGACTGTTTTGGCTTTATTTAATATTTTTAATATACTTTTCACAAGGCATCAAACAAAAAGAAATGAAACAAATTAGAAGACATTACACTAAAGTTACACACTACACACGTTACACAATGCATGTCCTCTTTGCAATTTTCACATCCGTAGTACAAATTTATGGTCCTTGATTTCACACACTGCATACCCATTGTCAGCTTTTTTTACTATTCTTAGTCTGTTGGAACATGTTGGGTCTTCCAAAGTGAAGTCATTACTTGCTGCTGGAAGCTTTGGAAGTTCAGATTCTGATTGATTATTGTTTTCGTTTCATTCCAAATTCATTTGTACTCCTGGTATGTCTTTCAATTCTTCCCTCTTTTGTGGCGAATTATTTCTGAAATAAAACCTCTTTCTTCCTTCAAAAATTCAAAAAAAATCTTTCCGGATTTGACACTTTCCCTGCCAGAATGATTTTTTTTTAGCACAGCCTGCTTATCGAAGGAATAAATGGCAGTTATCCTAAATGCATTCTTGAGATTGTTTTCAACTTTAAGAACAAAGCATGGATCAATATAGTAAAGAACATTGGAACTTGTTCTTTGAGTATATTTCCCTTCCGTCGAACTTCTTGTTTCCAAGATTTGTCTTCAATGTTTTTTAAATGGGTGGGGGATACTGCGACTTAAGGTTGCAGCAATTGCATTTAGTTAGGTGCTAGAGAAGTGAAATACATTTATTCTTTTATATTTACACAAAACATGATGCTAATCGCTGTTTTGGAATGTTCTTGAATTCTTTTAACTTTTCTCTGTTCTCGCGGTAGTCAAACCCTTTTAATGCCAGGGTCATTCATGAGATTTGTCTCGTTATAATTCAAGATTAGGCAGAATGTTTTCCTTCCAGCAAAACTTGGATATTATCAAAAAATCCGTTGATTTCTTTCGACCCACCTGTTGCACGGTGACATTTTGTGTTAGTGGCAAATCTGATAGAGAGACCAATTTTTGAAACAAATGCTTCTACGTAGTCACGATCTTGGATACTGTTCTTGCACTGGTTTATAATCCGACCTTATTTGTTCACAAATTTACTCAAAATAGTTCGTATATCAATTTTTGTTATAAGAAATTCCGTTACTATTATGTCCATAATCAGCTTATCTTCCTTCGCAAATAAAAATGTTCGATTTCTTCACTTTTCTGGATGATCACCGCGTAATTTATACATTAGCTTTTACAGCCTTGTAAATTTTCTGGGATTTTTTCTGAGAGTGCGTATTCTATTCGAAATTTCCAGGCCACTTAAGACCTATTTAATTAAGAAAGTCACTAGTTGCGTGCTAATTACGTAATAACTTAGTTCCAACTGAACATTGTAACTATGTCAACAATTAATTCAATAGTGGTAAGGTTTAAACAACGCTGCAAATCAATTGTGGCGATGTTATTAAACTACAAACAACCAAGCTCAAAGCAGTAACAGTTTAGACGTCGACAATGAAAATCAAGCAAACATTAGCAATATGCACTTTGGTGTATGGCGTCTCTGGTTCGATCCCACCTCGCGCCAAGTGAAATTTGTGGTGAACGAACACCGTGCATATGTGTTTCCTCAGCGTTCTCCCGTTTTCTCCAACCGTCTTCATTCCACTATTTCATTCATTTCTAATTATCAGCGTCTTCGTTAGCCTAGGCGACAAAATCGTGGGATGTAAAACTCAAAGATTTCATTTCATCTCAAAAACCTTACTGTCAACTTCATATTCTATTCCTACGTTTAAATTGTTGATATAACGAACAAAATTGTAGGCTTGCAAATGATGACCTACTGGCCAATACTAGGATGGAAGAAACTTGGTTTCTAAGGCATCTTAAGTGCAGTAAAACCAAATTAAACAATCTAAGAATATTATGTCAAAATATCCCTGAAAATGATAAAGTTAATAGCTCCCTTTACGGTACTAATAAACAATTTTTCTGTCGGAAAGCTGCGGGTCTGCCTTTGTTAGAATTCCAAATTGGAAGTTCGTTTCACATTATAATTTTCCTTATGACTTGAATAATCTTAGAATTAGGAAAGGATAGCTCATATCCATATGTACACTTATGTCCAAAATGATTGTTGCATATCTATAAATGTTTTCTTGTGAGAATATAATTTGAAAATGATTTTGCAGGGCACTTTTAATATTCATACTGTGTGTATAATCGGGAAATGTATATTTGTGGTAAATTTCATAGCAAGAGAATTATAAACACGAAAATTAGAATGAGTAAAACAAAATGTTGCTAAATGGACGATAAAGCTTTATTTTCATTTTATTGTTCTTATTTACTGCTTTTTTGACACAAAATATACTACATGCATGTCATTGCCGATACATACTAACATTATAAGAAATACGGGGCGAATTCGTTATCAAATTATATTCCTACAACAACATATTTATAGACGAGCGACAATAATTCTGGAAATGAGTGTACATCATTTGAAGATAGACACTTTTCCAGGGGTCTCAGGCTGATGAGACTATGACGTGCCTTAAACGCCCACTCATTAAAATATTCCCTACTTTGTAATGGAACGCCTAGTCATAAATGAGCGATGTTATATCTTGTAATTACTCTAGTCAGTACTGTGATAATGCCCATTCGTATCGTAGTAGCCTACGCGTAATCACACAGAAGAGAGACAATAATATTTTTTTTCTTATTCCATTTCATTGGTTGTTTCTAAAATTTAAAATTAAATTAAATTTAAAAAGGCCTTGCTATTATGGGCACAATGCTTGATAATATGCAGAATATATATTTAGTGCCTTGCAGACAGAGTTAGATTTTGTTCGAAATATGGAAACACCGAAGTTTAACCTTCATCCGCTCGCGCCTGCGGCAAATTGGCCGTCATTTTAAGCTTTTGTGTGCCATTCTTCTCAGAGCGCAAAGGTTAAGTCTGGAGGCGTGTGTATTCTCTATTTACACTTTCGATCTTTAGATTATGTGTGGGTGCAGTCTAACAAGTGCCTACTTCTGACTCAATATAATCTCAAAGTTGGTGGTGGAGGGTGGACGGCCAATCTGCCGTCAGTGGGACCAAAAAAAATTTCTTTGTTGCTCAACTATATAAAAATGTAAGCAAAAGTTCCATTATTTTTCATTGGCTGTTTCTTTTTTAGTCCTTGTAACTCCCCCGTCCGCAGCCTATCGGACAAGGCGGGGAAATACCAATCCAAACATGGCCGCAGAAGAGGCATTACTCAAAGAAACAACCAGAAAGCGCAACTGCTATTTTTTAAAATCGGAAATCCAGAGGTTATATCAACACACAAATTAGTATCAATTTTCTGAACAAATGGCAACACTTTCAGAACAAATTTTTTTATTACAATAAATTACAATAATTTATGATTTTCCTCGCTGCCAAGTCAGATCTGGATCCCATCAAATCTTATGTTCGTGTAGTCGCAGGAATGAAATTAATTTCAGAAAAAAAAAATAATTTAAGTAAGTATCACCTAATTTGTCAAAATCTTTAAGTCCAAGCATTGAATCACATACTCTAGGCCAGTCAAGGACTTCTCTTGTATAACACCAATATCCTTTCTTTTCTTTTGAAAAACTAATTTCCACATTCATTCAATGTTTGATGAAGATTTCCTTTACACTTCGAATCAAAATTGCCTCCGCCATTATTAATCAGGAAATAATTTCCAGCAAAAATACTATTTAACTAAATTACGCAATATATTCCGCAAACTAAATGTTATGATGAAAAAACTATCCCAAACGGGATTTCAATTGCATTCTATCTAGAAAAAAATAAATTAAGAAAACTATCAGTCTCAAACCGGTAAAACACTAATTTTAAACAATCAAACACCTCAAACAATAATTACTTTTTTTTTAGAAAAATAAAAAAAAAAATCTCACGTTCAGTATATACCCTTCAAAATTAGAATTAGTAGGAATTTTAATTCTAAATCGACTAATCCAAGTCAGGAACTTCAAACCTAAAAAGAACACAACAAAATAGGTATATTTCCAAGGTTTTAGGTACAAGACCGCCACCTTTTCTCCCTGGATTTACGGAGTTTAATCGCTTTAAATCTTGTAATACAATTCTCGACAATTCTAACAAAATGGAAGCCGAATATACGACCCACATTAACAAATAATAGACACAGACAAGAGAAACTACTAGTAAAAATGAAAAGTTGCTCACCTTTGAATTGCCACCTTGTTACCTTTTATTTTCTGGATTTCTCCAGCTCTCAACTGCCTCGGACTCAATAATAAAACAAGAATAATCCAACATATAGTGAGGATTTGCTTAGAATTTTAGTTGAAACGATCCCAATTTGAATAAGTAACTGAATGAGAAAATGGGACGTGCACCCACAATTTCCCACATTCAAAAAAAAAAAAAAAAAAAAAAAAACAAAGAAAAAGAAATAATTCTTAAAATACTGCAATTCTAAGATCCTAAATAGTGCCAAAAACACTTTTCTTTCTTTTAACTTGTTAATAGCAACAGAGGGAGAGCTAAACCAAGTCTTCCTTCCAGTCATTTCACCAACTTTTCAACCAACACTAAATTCACACAGTCTTGAAAAATAAGAAACACCCGTAATACTGCATCAAATTTAATATTAGAATTGTTATAATCTTCAGCTAAAAATGATTATTCTTATTTGACTGCAGTTATCACACACACTTCTACAGACAATGACTTGAAGTATAAGAAATTCAAAGCGAAGCCTAAACGTCTATTTCGATTATATGCCCATTCAAACAGCGACACTATTCAGATGTTCCTCGGTGGAATATTTCTGCCCAAGTCAGCTTGCCGAGGCAAGCTGCTTGCAGCGCATAAGCCAAGACCTTGAGGCTCTTGATTCTGAATTGAAAGGAAATCTCCTTACAAGCGATATTTCTTTCTTTCTTTTTCTCCTATTTTTAAAAGTAACTTTTTTTAACATTAAAGTTTTTGCCTCCTTCTTCAACATATATCTATATTATATATATATATATATATATATATATATATATATATATATATATATATATATATATATATATATATAAAATTAGATACATCAATATTATTAGCAATAACTACATCTTAGATTTAGTTTTATTTTTTTCCCCTGTTACTTGTAACGGACACGTTACATCCTTTTGTAGCACTTAAAAGGAGAAGAGATTTCACCAAAAAAATCCTAACAAAGCAAAATAAGAAAAAGACGAACGAAAATACGTTAGTGTAGCCAGCTCAAAAACAGGAAAGTCTGCATGCAGGGAAATATAAGTTACCAGGTGGATGGTGTAGGGAAAGGAGGAAGGGGATAATTGAATCATATCTTCTTTTTGAATTCTTACCAGTGTTTCCATCTATCTCACATTATGTCCAATTTTCTTTGTTCCAAATGTTCTGTGTATTTTCTTGTGAAAAATAAACCTGTATTTTGTTTGTTTTTTGTGCACGGATGAACACTATATTACCGAAGAGGATATTCAGCGAGTCCTGGCCGAGTTGGAAAGGGAAGAAAGCGAGAATGAGGGTACAGTGTTCTATGTACAAGTTGACTTTAACATGCAAGACTGTGATGGTGATTCAGACGATCCAGACTACGTTACACACGAGATTGAAGATGCTACTCATAATAGTGACACAGAGACTGACTTGGATTCCGGTGAAAATGAAGAGTTAGCAAAAGATGGAAAAACAGGTATGCAATTTTACCTCGGTAATGATAACGATACAATTTGGGCAAACCATACTGTCAAGAAACCTGCAAAATCAAAGTCTGTGAATATAATAAAAAACACTCCCAGACCCTAGAAGACAAGCTCGTATCTGAAAAACTCGCCTGGAATGCTTTTCACTAATAACACTAATCAACAAGATTTTGGCACAAAAATGAAAATATCTTATTCTAATAGAACTTTTCACGTATAATTCGAATCTGCAATCAGTGTTTCTGAATTACCCTCAGTTCCCCCGTGACAGAGGGATTTTCCGGAAATGTCCCCTCAAATTTCCCTTTTTAACAATGTTTGTACCTGTAGCTCGCGTACCCTTAGGTATATAAACAGATAAATTGTATTGTATGTTAGCTAGATTTATACTTAATAAGCCCGCTAAGTTTCATAAGAATCGCATTATTCTTTCTAGAGAAATAAACATATTTATATAAAAATATGCGATGTGTACTGTTCATTTTACCATATTAATTATAGGGCAGATAAAATCACATATAACGTCAACGAAAATTACAATATAATCACGGTTTATACCTCATTGGATCTAAAGTAAGACATATTTTCAATGATGTATACACTGTGTCGCCATTTTTCGTATGAGGGAATTTCTAGAGGGATTTGTTTGGGAAATTCCCTGCAAAAAGAGGTTTATAAAATGTTTTTGCCTCAACTTGCTATTTGTATATAGTGATACAGAAACAGGAAGTGCACTAAAATATGCTTTTATGGCTACTTAATAAATAATGTTAATTTATTTTGAATAGCATTATTTTGTCTAGAGATATAAACTATTGTGTCTATTTATAGGTAATAAAGAATATACTATGCAAGACTTTTACCAAACACAAAAACCTAACGTTAACGTATTACTGTCGGCACATACATGGATACTCAAATACAAACACAAGTACACACATGTTTTCTGTGGAAAATAAGTCACTTTTTAATATTTTGATCTGGCAACAATGCATAAAAAATTGATGACTCACGTAGCCTGATGACTGTTAGTAGCCTTGAGTAACGGTCCAAGCTGGACGTGTTTTAGATGTGGCCGCGTGTATGTAGAAGTTCGAGAAGTGTGCATTGTGGAGTTCGAATAGATTATGTTGTGTCCTGATGCACTGAGTTAAATTACGTTTGTGCTGCTTCATGATTGATGGAGTGTAGATTCGTGTGTGTATGTGTGTGTGATACCTCACAGGATACAAGATGCCGTGCAAGTGTGTAAATCACCCGGGCAATTTCTGTTATGTATGTGGGGAGCTGGCATTTAAATCGCAACGTCGATGTTTTACTCCAATTGTGAGGAAGTGTTATCAGTTATATTTTGGTTTCTGTGTAGGAGACCAAGATAAGAATTGGGCTCCTCACTACATTTGTTGTACATGCGCGAAACGTCTGACTGGGTGGGCAAATGGTGAACGAAACATGAACTTCGCAGTACCGATGATCTGGAGGGAACCAAAAGATCATTCTTCAGACTGCTACTTTTGTATGACACAGATAAAAGGAATAACCAGTAAATCTAAGTACCCTAATTTGTCATCAGCAATTAGGCCAGTTCCACATAGTGCAGAATTACTTGTACCAGTACCTCCTGCTCATCTTACGGTAAATGAGAATTACGTACTTGAGGCAACTACTAAATTTCCAAATGAAAAAGATGAACCTACTTATGTAGGAAGCATCTACATTGGATCCCTATCTGATAACTCAGGGTGAACTAAATGACTTCGTACGGGATTTAAAACTCTCCAAGATACAGGCAGAACTTCTTCCTTCTAGTCTTAAAAACTGGAATCTGCACCATCGTGACACCTAAGTGTGTATTTTTCGAAACCGTCATACAGAGTTTCAAAACTACTATTCTCAAGAAAATGATTTAGTGTATTATAATAATGTCTATGCTGTGATGGATACACTCGGACATGCACATATAAGTACAGAGTGGAGATTGTTTATTGACTTCCAAAACTAGTTTGAAGCCTGTTCTTTTGCACAATTGCAACACATTTCTTTCAGTGTTTTTGGCTTACGCAACTAATATGAAGGAAACCTATGAAAACTTCAAAATAGTGTTAGAAAGAATTCAGTATGAGAAATACAAGTGGACCGTTTGCTGTGATTTAAAAGTTATTTCTTTGTTAATGGGTTTGCAGCTTGGTTACACGAAATATTGTTGTTTCTTCTGCGAATGGGTCAGCAGGAACAAAGCGGAACATTACATCAAGAAGGAAGGCCCAAAGCGTGTATTAACTCCTGGACAGAAGAATGTATTTTATTCCTTACTGGTGAGCCCTCATAAGATAATTCTACCCACTGTTCACATAAAGTTGGAGCTTTTCAAAAACTTTGTTAAGATGGATCACTAGGTGTTCTAGGTGCTATGATAAAAACTGCTTGAATAGTGTGGCTTGGCCAGGTAGTGTCGAGTGTTTACTGGTGCCAGATAATAAAGGAAATAATCATGGGATTCTGCTTGGAAACTTACTGGAGAAATTAGTTTTTGACCCTTACCGCAAATCAAAGTTAAGTTTCGCTTCTCAAACTGCAACGTTAAAGTCCAGGAATTAAACGTACAAATTTGGCAACAACGCATTATGGCGTTCTGCGCAAGTTTCTTCTCAAAATCTATTTTCTTAAATGTAAATTAATATTTAACTGAAATGTGAAACATAACACGAAAAACGGTCAAACAATATATCTATTTTGCAATAAGATCGTTACTTTAAAGTGCTTAACACATTCAAATAAATATTTCATAAAATTGAGCACTTCTTGCAAGATCTAATATCAAGTGTCATCTTGTGTGCTTATTGTACGAATCAAATATTTTTCTTATATTTGTTATCTTTTTCGATATCAGAATACACAACCAAATGAATCAGTGCCTTGTGTTGTAGCTGAAACATAACTTTATTTTACAGCACAATATTTAAAATATGTAACGTTTCATTGCGCAGTAGTTAAGGGAACGAAATGAAATACATACTGACTTCCTGGTGGTGATCCACCTTAAGGCAATGGACGAGAGTAATGCAGGATTTTGTTACTTTAAGGAAAATTTTCCTCGGGTTAGTGACGCTAAAATCAAGGAAGCGATTTTTGTAGGCCCCCAAATAAGACGTTTGATTCGTGACCAAAAATTTGAGAATCTCTTAACTCCGGTTGAGAAAGCAGTTTAGTGTTCATTTAAATGTTTTACAGAGATATTTTAGCAAACCAGAAAGCCCCAACCTACCGTGAAATTGTGAGTGAATTCCTGCAATCATTCAAAGAAATGGGTTGCAACATGTCCCTGAAAGTTCACTTTCTAAACTCCCACCTGGATTTCTTTCCAGAAAACTTTGGTGCTGTTAGTGATGACCATGGGGAACGCTTTTATCAGGACATTTCCTCCATGGAGAAGATATACCAGAGACATTGGAGTTCACAAATGCTAGCTGATTACTGTTGGACACTCAAAAGAGATGTTCCAGAAGCCAAAAAAAGAAGAAGAAAGTCGATAACTAAAAGGTAAGTTAAGCTTAAGGTAAGTAAGTGTTCATTTATTAAGAAGATACCACTCACTTCTTTTGTATTATTTATTAAGTAGACATAAAATTATGTTTTAGTGCGCTTCCTGTTTCTGTATCACTATATACAAATAGCAAGTTGGGAAAAACAAATCTTATAAACTACTTTTTGGAGGGAATTTCCCACAAAATACCTCTAGAAATTCCCTCATTCAAAAATGGTGACACGGTGTATACATCATTGAACATATGTTTTATTTCAAATCCAATGAGGTATAAACCGTGCTTATAATGTGATTTTCGTGGAAGTTATATCTGATTATATCTGTACTAATGAATATGGTAAAATGAACAGTACACATAGCATTTTTTATATAAATATGTTTATTTCTCTAGAAAGAATAATGCGATTCTTATGAAACGTAGAGGGCTTACTAAGTGTTTTTATATACCTAAGGGTACCGGAGCCACAAGTATGAAAATAGTAAAAAAAAAAATTGATTGCAGATTCGAATTCTGCGTGAAAAGTTCTATTGGAATCAGGTATTTTCTTTCATGTGCCAGAGAAAAAGTATTTTTTGTCGAGTAGTGTAATTAGCCCAGCGATGGTAGACAATATTGTAAAATATACTAATATTTATACACAACAAAATATAAATCATCGAAAAACGCTCACAGAAAAAAATATGATTTTAATGTTTGAGCAAGAAATTATAGGCTAACAACTAAGGCAGAAATTTTAGCGGTGTTTGGCCCTTTGTTTCTGATTGGGGTAAAAAGAGGAAATTACGCCGACATATTAGAATTTTTAAATGCAAACGAGAAGGGATTCACAATTTTACGACCTAATTTCAGCGGAAACAGGTTCAGATTTTTGATACGGGCAATAAGGATTGATGACATACGTAGTAGAGCACAACGTAATGCAGTTGACAAACTAGCCCCAGTCCGGGAACTACTCAATTGTTTTCGTGTCAACTGCCAAAGTTTATTCAGTTTAGGAAAATATACTACCATTGATTAGATGCTAGTAGCATTCAGAGGCCTCTGCAGCTTTATTCAATACATGGCTCAAAAGTCTGCAAAATACGGCTTGAAAATCTATGCACTTTGTGATGCCCGTATGTTCTACACTTATGATCTTGAAGTGTATTGTGGAAAGCTCTCGAAAAAACCGAGTGATGTTGTGGTGAGATTGGTAGAAAGTATAAAACGAACCCAACGCAACGTAACAATGGATAATTATTTTAGTAATTACCAATTAGTAGAACACCTACTTAGTTTGGGCCTAACATGTTTAGGAACTATGAGAAAAAAAAAGAAAAAAAATCCCTCCCGAATTTGTCAATACAACCAGAAACTCTTTGCCTGCTAGCAACATTTTTGGATGCCAAAATGTTAAAAGTTTAGTTTCTATAGTTACAAAGAAGAAGAAAGCTGTTGTTGTACTCTATACCATGCACGAATCTAACACTGTTGATCCTCACACTGGCAAACCCACACAAATCATAGACTACAATTCCACAACAGATGGAGTTGATACTGTTGTCCTAATGTGTTCAAGAATAAGTACTGCAAGGAAAACACGAAGGTGGCCTGTGGTAATATGTTTCAGATTACTTGATTTGGCAGACATCAAATCTTTGAGGATTTTTCAATTTAACTGCCCTAACACCAAAAAATAATGCAAGAAGACCGTATTTGTATGAGTTAGGATTAGAGCTAATGAATGAAAACCTGAAAGCTCGTTCCAAAATCAAAACTCTGCCAAAAGATTTGTTGGTGTTCTTCGCACAATAACGAGAGCAAACTACCGATGATGAACCAGTCCAACCAATCCAAAGAGGTATTTGCCACTTCTGAGGGTGAAGAAAAAACAACGGAACTCGACTAGTATGTAAAGACTGTGATAAAAACGTCTGCGAAAAGCACTGAACCCATTACTATTACTTGCAATACATAACTGCGATTTCACAACAAGGACAGTGACATGGATGTTGAGTAGCTTAGAACTCGCCCTCAATGTACCGATTGCTGTAAAACACATGCGAAAAGCACTTAATCATTACTACTCCTTGCTATAAGTGCCAGCAATATCACTGAGGACAGTGATATAGATATTGATTATTTTAGATTATGGTGTTTCGAGTTTTATTCACTGTGTATTTATTTACATTTAGCAGTGTTGTATTTTAATTTAAATATATATTTTTGGTCAACAATGATTTGTTTGAATTTACTAAACCTAATTACTCCAAAATATAGACTTTGCATCATGCACAATGTCGAAAAACGTGAACAATGGATGTCGACCAAATTGCAGTCGGCGCGAGAGGAAATATGAATTGGTAGTTCGCGAGCGGATGAAGGTTGAGCCTGGTTATGCACTTCTATGTCAAATGCAGTGATATATTCTGAGTTTTTCTATTTTTTTCCAAGTATGCACAATATATTTCCAAACCTCTTCTAATGAGTAACAGTGAGACAATATGTGGGCTAAAGGAATATCCAATTTGGGCATCATTACTGAGGTTGAATACTGACTGCCGCTTCTGGTAAGGTAAAGCAGAGTAAAAGGGTGCCTTTCACACTTTAAATCAAAGAGAATATTTCCCCTTGTTAGGAACCTTTTATTTCCTGTATAAACTTACATGAAATTCAAGTGTCGATTTCTATTCTGAATGCCAATGCATCTATTGGGAACGGAAATATTGTGTCGTGTAAGTTTTTCTTTCCTTTTTATTCTACTCATTTGTTTAACGGATCCAGCTCCAGAATTCTCACCGAACAATGTTGTCTTACTAAACAAAACATCAACGACATTGAATCTAGAGAAGTTCATTGTGCTGTGTTATACGTGATTAAAATAAATCGATGTTACTGCACAGTGATGCATATTTTTCTTTGAACTTTTCAATCATTCTCACATTATTTGGTCAACAAGGTGACGATGGATTTTCCTTTCTCTCCGAATTTGCTGAAGACTTTCACCTTATCTTTCCCCAAAATTATTTAATTTTAATGCAAGATGGTTTATATTTTCATTGAGGCATTCTAGTTTATCCATTGCTTGGGTTAGAAACAGTTAGAGTGAAGCTGAACCCCCGCCGAGTTAAGAAAATTATGTCCCAATATAAAAAGAATGTATTTTTTTTCGCAATACAACGTTTAGTAGATACAATGAAAACTAAATACATGAAAGTTCGCCTGGATCGTAATATTGAAAATTCTGCATACATGAAAATAACAAATAATGCTTTCGACAAAATAGATACTTTCAAATATCTAGGGTCAATGTTAAGAGACCAAACCTATATCTACGAAGAAATTAAATTAGAACTGAAAGCAGGAAATTCTCGTTAATATTCACTTCAAAATATTTTGTCGTCGCAAATTTTGTTGAGAAATTTGAAGCTTGAAATGTATAAAATCATAATTTTGCCTGCTGTGATGTATGGTTCCGAAACATGATCCCTTCCTCTGAAAGAAAAAGCGCAAATTTAAAGTATTTTACAAATATATATATATATATATATATATATATATATATATATATATATATATATATATATATATATATATATATATATATATATATATATATATATATATATATATGGCGAAATTTTCATAAAGAGAAATATATAATATTTATATATTTTCATAATATATAATGCTTACCAAACATTGTTATGGTCATCAAGTCTAGGAGGCTCAGGTGGGCACGTCATGTAGCTAGGATGGAAGATTTTAGGAACACTTTAAAAGTTTTATCTGCAAATACAATTGGAAAACGACCATTAGTGGACCTAGGCGCAGATGGGAGGACCATATTAAGATGAATCTCGCAGAAATAGGAACAGAAAGTAGACACTGGATCCAGTTGACTAAGGACAGAAGTCAATGGAGATCTCTTATGAACGTGGCATTGAACCTCCGGGTTCCATAGACCATAGGGCTAGTTAGTTAGTTAGTTAGTTGCGAGTATAATGTATATTTATTTCCTGAGAATTGCCAATCTTTCTCAATACATCGAGTTGAAATTGATTGGTAATGAAAGAGTGAATTTTAACCTCACTGCAATTATAATGAAAATGAAACACTTTAATAATAGCAAAAGAATATTTCGCTTGATTCTGCTAGATAACTGTTCCTAGTGTAGGAACAAGAATGGTATGAATATCGTTTCTCGTGGTTGTCGAGAACAATTTTATCTTCTTTTCAGAGTGTTGTGAGAGACTGTAATACATTCGTGTTTTATCATACCAGTATTTGTTTGTGGGCTTTGGGACGAGGTTTCTTATTATCATAATGCTGAATGTTCATAAAACTTTCACGGAGTTCATATCATTTCGTGTTTAAATAGTGATGTTTGGCGTTAATTTGTTTGTTGCAGTTATTATGTGTTACTTATGTGAACGTTAGTGACAATGAAGTGTGTAACAAGTTTGCTATTGACAGGCCTTGCCACAAGGTAAGACTGTATCGCACTTTGTTTACTATTAATTTCTATTTGCCAGTGCATGTCCATATTTTATACTCCATTTGCTTTTGAGAAGATCATTAATTCCTCTATAGGTATATGAATTGAATAAGACAAAATGAAGTCTATCATTTAAACTAACAAGACATCCCAAATTCTACATTTTATTGTGATTTTGAAATTATTTAAAAAATAATTCACAGTGTAGGAATTAGGAATTAGATTTCTACGCTTTCGGCAACTATGTCCGTGTTAGTCCGTCACACATGTATAAGAAATGACATCCCATGGTGATGACTTTGCACGAGCAATTGGGGGATAAAAAGCGAAGGGGGAAGGGAGGAAGCGACCTGGGACCATTATATGAGGTACCATTATTGTATTTGCCTGGTGTGAATGAGGAAAACACAGAAAAATGTCACTCACGATGGCTTGCCTAAATAAGCTGTTACACTTTCCGGCGGGAATCGAACCCGACATCGCTCGTATCAAAGCCTAGAGAGTTAGATACTTTGTTTACTACGCGGGGCTACTAGTTCATACTGTAATTAAACAGCAAATGATTTGTTATTTGCAGAGAGTGAAACGAGTATATACTTCCGTCCTGAGAATTAATAGAAAGGGTGTTAGTGTTACTAAATTAATTCTGTATGAACTTTATAACTTTTGAGTTGATTTAAAGTTTGACGTCCCTTTCAGCAGCGAAGCTATATGAGACGTGAACCTACTGATTAAAGTGAAATCGAACCACATGAGCTTCCACTCGGAATCGAACGCAGGTCTCCAAAACCAAAGACGCGCACGCTAACCGCTTAGTCACGAAGAAGCTCTTATAACATGTGATATAAATTCACTAGGTCGAAACATTGTTCAGCGTAAGCTCTAAACTCCGATAAACAAAATATTTGTATCCTTCCGCTTGTCACAAATACGATTGGCTAGTGATGTATCACTCCCACTCCCCACGAGGAGGAGCAAATTATACACGTGCATTTTGACAATACTGTCTCGTGTTGTCCAGATACTTATAGCAGCAGCAGAAAAGAAAGAAAAGAAACTCGAACGATTAAAAAAAAGTATTTGAATTTCGCTCGTAAACAATTGTTGCTTAGTGAGTAAAGGTTTGCCTTGTTGGTGTTTCACCACAACACTCGCGGAACCGGGATTCATGCCAGCCATCTTTCAGACTTTAAAAGCAGAACACCCGTCCACAGTTGAGTTGGCGCCATGCTTAGTGTTTATTTCTATTGTTTCATTAGCCACACTCGATTGCAGTATTATTAGATAATTCGTAGTATATTTTTGTCATTTACAATAATGTAGCAGTTTTATATGAAGCTTCATGGTAAAAGTAATAATCCAATCACATGGACTATTTTGCGGAGGAGTACAAGCGTCGGTAGGACAACAGCAAATCAGCGAGATTTAGTTTCACGTGGTTTTGTTTATCGCAGTTTAGAGCTTACGCCGAATAATGTATAGTTGTTGTATTTAAAGACGTCTTGTAGCATATCAGTCCGAAAGACACACACACACACACACACACACAAAACGATCTCAAGAACTACTTGATGCATCACCATTAATTTTGACCAGGATTTAGAGAATCAAAAATTAGAAAGAGTTCGTTCAATCCGAAAGATATTCAACTCGAAAGTGGTAGAAATCAACCATTTCTGGTTTAATATTGCTCTGGGTGCTAAAATGATAATCTCTACACCAAATTTTAATTCTTTGTATACAATGGTTTAGTAGAAACGATAACGTTACTCAACTCCCCCAAATCTTTGGTACGTATTTTGTATTAATTTTCTGTGAAGGAAAAAGATATTTCAATTTCAATTTAATGTATCGAAAATCTTCTGGATTCAATTATATGACTACATTGTAGATATAACACTGCAATATTTTCAGTTACATGAAAACGAATCACAAGAACGCTGCGGTACGGAAGTATTAAGGTAAATAATGATTACTCGATATAGTAATCCATTATTAGCTGATTTTTTTCTTTATTTTGAATATCTTTTTTTTTTGTGATGATTCGCTATTAACAAAAATAAACTGACAACATGGTTGCCAAAGTTTCTTTGTAATATGACTGACACGTCTTAAGATGCATGTGAACGTTTTACTTAGTTTCTAACTTCCTAAATTTATCGTTGTCTTTGCATTGCGTATGAAGATTCAAAAGAGGGGTGATGATGTTTGCACGCAAGTGTTCAGAATATTATTGACACTAGAAGCAATCTCCAACAAACCCTCTTTAAAGATGTCTGCAGTGTCTTGGCGAGAAAATTAGCGACCTCGGCGAGAGTATACGACTTCACCCCTGTACACATGAGTGACGTCGACAGACCAGTAGCGAAGCGCCCCTATGGTTGCAGCGAACCGTAAGGACATTTCCAAAAATAAACCATGCTTTTTCTTGATTTTGAGCACTTTTAATTACTTTTTCCTTCCTTTTTATATTTGTGCATGTGGATTTCCCTAACGTGAGTAACATTATAGGACCTCCTTGTAAAGCAGGAAGAGAATGTAAGTACATACTAGTAATATTCCAAGTAATTTTCCTCTCTCTTTTCTTCTTTTTTTTCCTCCCGAATTTTTCGCCCCTTTACTTTGGCGCCTGGGGGGCATCGCCTTGCTCGCCTCCCTGACGGCATTGCACTGGATGTCTATATTTATATCAGAGCTCAGTAAGCAATTGGTGCGTGCTAGGATCCACTTTTTTTCTATTGTTTGATATTGGTTGTAGTAGCGAACAACAGTAGATTGCTAAATCAATATTTATTGTTGCTACAGGGTTTATGCAAATATGATTCCTTCTTCTGCAGAAGGTAAGAAAGTCTTGGTGATGAAGGTGATGCTTTATTTTCTTTAAAACTGACTGCTAATTCATCTCGCGGTTCACTATTCTAGGTTTCCTTTCAGATGGTTAACCAAATTACGTTGTCGGTGGGGTAGAGTCAAAAGTAAGACGAAGAAGGTCCATAAATCAAAGACTGCAAAATCTTTAACGTTATAGGAAACACATTTGGTAATATTCCACAAAGACGTGTTAACTATGCATTCAAACAAACTTTATAGGGAGTCACTTTGCATCATAATAAGACAAAGACTTTTTTTCTCCTTACTGAGAAACATATAGTTTTAGTACCAAAGACTTGGGAGCAGTGGCGGAGGTCCATTTTCTATTTAGGGGAGCAAACTCGTGACTAACAAAATGGAACCAAGTTTCTTGGGAAAATCTATGCAATGCATACTTCTTTAACACTTTGGTAGTTGAAATTCATGTAGCTATTGACAGTACTTTAAGGTAACATAAATTTCCAAAATATTATTTCTTCTGTACATTCTAAATCCTTCAAAATTTATTAATAAAATAGTAAACGAGAAGAATGTAGATTGCTTATAATGATTACCCATATTTTGATTTGAAGCACTGGCAATGATGATAAACAGAATTCATTGGAAAGAATGCGTCATTGACACAGAACAATCTCCAGATAATAAGATATATATTTTGTCATTTGAAATTCCAAATTATCAGCAGCAGTAATGCCTCCTATGACAGTAGCAACAGAGCCTGCTGAATACCAGGAAATTACGATCCACGGCATCGCAAAGAAGCCATCATATATTAGGGAAGGAAGGAGACATATCGAAGCATAAAATTCTTGGGACTGGTGCCATGCATGAACATGATTTTAAGTAGGAACAAAGTAAAAGAAGGATCATGCTACCATATTATGTACTTCTAGTAATTGCCTATCTCTTTAGCTTTTCTTGGTATCATTTCCTACACACTAAAGCATTGTTAGCAGTGATCCGTGTGATAAAACGTTACAAGCAGCATCTGGAAGCAAAAATAAATAAATAAATAAATAAATAAAATAAAAACTAAGGTGTTCTATGAACACTCTATCACTGCCCTCTTTACTTTGAGCAGTGATGCCCTCTTATGCATTTGGCTCAGCCCCCACTTCTGATGCTATTTAATTTAACATCTTCATAAATTATAAATATCTCATGAAATATAACTTCACTCAAGAAATATTAATACCATTTTACTTCCAATCAAAATAAATAATCATATAAAATTCGCAATCAGAATCTTCTGCTCTATAAATAAATACGTCCGAGAATGAAAACAGGCTCGCTACGTGTCTAGAAACGGCTCGCATCGAGGTAATTAAATGAAACAAAGAGGAATTAAAGTTGGAGAATTAAATATTTATTTATAAATACAACTCTAATTTAGAAGGTGGTTGATTGGCTAGAATCTTAGGACGCCACTCCGCTCTGAATGGCCCCTAATTTCTTGCTTGCATTCCCCCATAATTAATAAAAACAGCAAAAAATCAAGCTAATTATATAATTCCTACTTTCATTAGTTATTCAAAAATTTCTCTAATCGAAAAGGGGACCTGTGGAAATACGGGTTGCAGTAAACATTCAACTCTGGCCTGTACTCCCTTACATTTCAAGGACTGATACTTGACACATAGGACACAGTCTGGCCTATTCATGAATTGGAGACTCCAATAATAAGTCTATCATAAATAAACTAACTAATTATATAGGATAGATTTTGTCTTTGGGTTAGGTTGTGAGCCTTCACTCCTGGCTCAGAGTAAATTTCCTTCCATTCAAGGAATGGGGAATCAGGCAAACACCCACTCTTACACTTTCCTACATGAAAGTTGCAGTGAGAAAAACTCTAAACTTTCATATCACCTAACAATTATTGTGCTTAGAAGTGAATACACAAGGAATAGAACCCAAACACATTTGAATTCAAGCAAAGTTCATCCACCACTGAGACAGAACCAATTCCTAAGCCTATTCGACGTCACTCACCTTTGACATAGACCCCATAGATAGCCTATATGCTATCATTATAAAGAAACAAATATAATTCATTTTGCCTCCGCTTAGGCGCAGGATTAATCACTAATACAATTCTCAACACCCTAAACCTCTATCATGGAAAACTATCTCACGACTAAAGCCCAATTGCTTCAGCGGATATATGTAATGCAACGGATCCGCTCATCCGATTACATACAGTAACTAACTAAAATGAATACTACCACTGCACTATTCACTTCCAGTGCATAGGTTGGCTAGCCAAACCTTGTCATAAGGATAAATTCCATTGAATAAAATTTAGCACCAACAACTTGGATGGAAAAATACAAGCTAGGGAGGCAGAATACAATGCCATTCTCTAGTTAGCTTCTCAACAGGATCCTTGAAAAGCAAAAGCTAGTATGTAAAAAAATAATATTTTGCTAACTGAAAAAAGAATATGTTAAATATCTCTATGAATAAATGTATTTCAGGCATGGATAGCTACCTTATAATTTAAAAATAATTATTTATAAATAATATTTAATTTACCATTAGATATATTAATTTAATTCAGCAAGTTCGGAAGACGTACTTGCACATCTAACTGCAATTCCATGTGATTGTCAATATTTAAGTCACACATATACAATGTGGATCTAAATGGTTTAACCAACGTTGTCTAATTCCCTTACACACACATTAGTCCAGTCAATTTGAATGCAAGCAGTCAAGACACTACTCTTAGCATTCCACAATTGCTGATATAACTAGGATAGATTCAGTTGTATTCAGGGACGCATTCTTGAAAAAAATACAATATTCAAAGCTAATCAAGGGGGTATGTGTGACATCATGCATCTTCCTACCTTATCAGATCCACTTTTATCCCTGGTTGTAATAAAAAAAAAATATAACCTGCGTTTCCAGCCATGCTCGTTCTTCTACATTGTATTATTCATAATTCATATTTGACCTACTAGTTGTTTGCTTTTGTTTATAGAATATTGATACAACATATATTTCTGAACCAACAGTATGAACAAACTAATTGAAATTCAATTATCAATATTATATATACAAAGAATTCGAGTTTTTGTTCTTTTCATGTATATTAAAAATTTAATTTGTACTTGCAACTAATCAAATTTACTTCAATTTCAGTTGGGAACTGGAACTTTAAAGTGGATGCTTGATTACGCAATTCGCGTCAAACTGTATTTGTTGCAATAGGCTAATAGTACACTCACAATTTGGCCTCTTTAAAACTCAGAAATGTCTTCCATTTAACATGATCATCATCTGTTAGCTGCAAACAGAAACCTCTGTCAACTCGCCTGGCATACTTCAGACGAACTCCTAACACACAACTAATGGCGATCAGGTGCTGCAACGCATCTTCAGTGTTACCCCATCAGAAATCATTAGTGTGACCACTATTATTATTTTGATAACAATTAGTAGCTCATTTTCAATGAGAGACTGGTGATCATTTTTACGACCTTGTTATAAGTATCTGTACATAATACCCATTCCCATATATACAGACGGAATCAAAAGTCTGGACACGGTGGAATAACTCGAGAACTGAACTTCGGATCGAAAACAAAACAAAAAAAACACCTGTTTAGTAATATTTAAAAGAAAAAACTATCTGATGAAACCAAACTCGACCCTCTAGACCCACCCCTTGGGGGTTGGAGTGGGCTCAAGTTTGAAATTTCAAATGGAAACTCCAATTTTTAATTGCAGATTTGGATTCTACGGCCCAAACTATGTAAATTTTCATCCACACTTTTCCGTTGATGCATAGCATGGCGCTGTAATCGGGGAAAATAAATGGCCCCTAAATACACCCATTTCGTTCATGAGCTTTGTAGTATTTCCGACCTTTGTTCTCGTTCAGTGTCACTGGTTCACTTCTCTGTTCCTTCTCGTCACTGGATAGAAGCACACTACACACAGACAGAAGACACAGAGAAAGGCACACCTTCTTCATTCAGGCTTCGGGCTGCATCAGTGTTGCAAACCAGAAAATTCAAAAGCGGCGAATAGAGGACAAAAAATAAAACAATTAAAGTAAAAGGAAAATTAAAGAAAATATAACTATTGAAGTATCTGCTTATTGCACTATGGTGTTTTTTGACTTCTGTGTCTGAGATGAAAATGTATTGATATAACTGTTTTCTAATCGCTAAAATATGACATTCATTAGGGTCGATTGTACCATTCTCTGATAAAGATAAATTATCGGAATGATCCAACCTTGTCGCGGTAGTAGATCTCATCTTACACAAAGAAACACATGACCACTTCGACCAGTGTTATCTTATCGGTCGATTAAAATATATCAGGATAGTGTAGAATTGGCCCTATAACGTGCAAATGTTCGAATGGTGTGAAATTATCAAAAATAGCCTGTAACTGTCAAGCTAATTTATGTTTGAAATAACGGGTGAACCAAACGTTTGGCCACGGTAGAGTAACTGTAGAAATACACTTAAGATCAAAAAAGCACAAAAAAAAAAACGAAATTCAATATGTTTCAAGAAGCTATCCGATGATATCAAACGCAACACTATAGAAAAAAAATACCCCCACCTTCTGGAAAGGAGTGAAGGCATTGATTTTTCAAATGGAAACTCCAATGTTTTATTAAAGATTCGGAGACTACATCCCAAATAATGTAAGATATAATCAAAGCTTTTTCGTCGATGTGTGATATCGCGCTATAATCGGCGAAATTAGATGCTCCCCTCATCGTTCATGAGCTTGATATTAGCTCCGACCATCTGTACACGGTGCAGTATTTCGAGAAATACGCGTCGGATCAACAATGTTATTCAATGGTACCAAACACGATACCGCACCCTACCGCTAGGTGGGATTAGCTGATGTGATTTGAAATGTAAGCTTTTATTTCTTATTGCAATGTCGGATTCTGCGCACAAACCTGTATAAGCTTTAGTCGAAACATTGTTGTCGCTGTGTGACGTGGCGCTGTATTGGCGAAATCAGGAGAACTTCCTATATGAACTTTAATTAGCTTCAATGCTGTGGACATGGTGAAATATGTATACATGTGATTAAAAAACAAAAGAAAATGTGTGACTATTGGGTTTGCTAGGGTATTCATCGTTCCTTTTCCGCAGTGGGACGCGAGAGGCGGGACCTACAGTTGAAAGTGGGATCCGAACCTCTATTAAGTTTTGGAACCGAGACGTTCCCCATGAACAATTCTTGACGAAGTTCGTCCGACCGTCGTCGGTAATTGGGTGGCAGCAGCGAAAAGGTGAGCTAGTGCTGCTTCAAAGGCGGCTGTCTATTTGCCGGCTTGGCAGCGGGCACCATGACGGCCCCGCCGCTGTTCAGGAACGGCAGCTATGAAACAGACGGTTGTCTTCGGCCCAGCAGTGGCACGACGTCGTCCCCCGAAGCGACGGCATCATGAAGATTTTTGCCATCGTTTCGCCTGACTTGTGCGAGTAGTCTCACGAGATTGCTCGCGGTCTCGCATAGTTTTAGATGGGTGAAATTATTATGGAATCCTTTCTTTTCTTCTTCTTTCCCTTCTTCTTCATCTTTCTTCTTCTTATTTTTATTATTATAGTTTATTATATTATCATCTGCTAGTAGTAGCAGTAGTAGCAGCAGTAGTAGTAGTAGTAGTAGTAGTAGTAGCAGCAGTAGTAATAGGAATTGTAGCATTAGTTGTAGTAGTAGTATTAGTACTACTACTACTACTACTTGTAATAGTATAGTAACAGTTGTATTGTATTACTAGTAGTTGTAGCAGTACTAGAACTAGTAGCAGCTGTAGTAGTAGTAATTGTAGCATTAGTAGTAGTTCTTGTTGTAGTAGTAGTAGTTGTAGTAGTAGTAATAATAGTAATAGTACTAATAACAGTAGTAATGATAGTAGTAGTAGTCTGTAAAGGGTAGTAGTCTGAAGTATTTTTTTCATTTTTAATCCTTTCATCCTTTAATTTTTAAATATCTATAATGTGTCATCAACAAATTGATCACATCGGACCCCTGACAAGATTTGATTCTGTCGTTCCAATATAATTTCAAAACTAAAGGAGTTACCACTAAAGAACATTGTGTGAACAAAGTGAACATTTTAATACGTATTCATGGTACCACCTTAATTTCGTGACATGGAGGCCTCTTTAGTACGTTGATCGAACTTTCGTTCGGGATAGACATGATGAATATTATAGGCGTAACCTGTAATTTCGGCATTATAGTGGAGCATTTGTAAAAGAAGTGATACCTGTGTGTGAGTGTGTGTGTTATTCGTTTCATTGTTGTTTTCTATTCTCACATGCAATGTATGGATGTGTGAATTATAACACGTTCAGTGGCACATGACATGGGATTGCAACATTGGGATGGCATTGCTCGTTCGTTCATTCACATGTTAAAGCGACGTTCACCTGAACGATTCGTTTATAAGTGGCAAGTCTTTAACGGTGACGGATCTGTTTGTAACGATTCTCGGTCTAACAGCAAAATGTCTTTCTTTTTCACCCCAAACAGTTAATTTACTTTCGCCGATTATAGCGCCATATTATGCATCGACGGAAAAGTATTGATGAAATCTTACATAGTTTGGGCCGTAGATTCCAAATCTGCAATCAAAAATTGGGGTTTCCATTTGAAATTTCAAAGTTGACCCCACCCTAGTCCCGAGGGTGTGGGTCTAGAGGGTCGAGTTTGGTTTCATCAGATTTTTTTTTAAATATCACTAAACACGTGTTTTTTTTAGTTTTTCGATTCGTAGTTAAGTTCTCGAGTTATTCCACCCAGGGATGAATTCAGGGGGTAGCCCGGGGGAATCTCCCCCCGAAGAAAATTCATCCCCCCGGAGAAACTCAAAAAATTTCAGTCACAAAATGTAGAAATTACTTCACCCAATTATTTGTTTTTCTTTCCGTGCACGTGCAGACGAAATCCGATCTCTCAATATACATATAAATGACGCAGACCCATTCTATATAAATATTAAACATGTAACATCTAAGATAGAATACCAAAATAGTCAATAAAACTTGTATTTCTTAACGCTATGACCGAGTTTGGCAGAACATGAAATTGTTAACTGTTGAAGAAAGGTTTGTATTTTAGTAGGTACTACACTCTCGCCTAGCATTAGCACATATTGAGATAGGAAAGGAAAGATAGGGAAGATCTTTCGATCATTCCATATGATCTCTGATGTCAGCAGACTTCAATTCTTGAAAATGTACAGTCCTTGCATTATTTGAAATAGAGCGCCTAAATCCCATTTCTCGCATCGGGAGTAACAGACGTAAATGTGTTTTACGATTGTTAAAGTAAACACACCTTCCTTTAATTAAAAATAAGTCAGTCAAAGGGTGAGATTCAGAGGGCGTCATTTAGAGGGATCAGGAAGGAACAGTTATTCCTCCTGGGTTAGACATTTATACAGAATTTATCAATATAATAGTAGTATATAAGTGAAAGATTGCCATTGAAGGTTATGAAGATCCTGCTCAGTGCAGTTCCATGGGGGAGGGGAAAGCGGGGCGACGACGCCGGGCGCCGAAGTAAGGGGCGCAAAATTCGGGAGGGAAAAAGAAAAGAAAAGAAGGAAAGAAAAAAAAGAGGAATGAACCACATGCGCACATGTGGGCATGTGCACATATTCTATATAAAATGAAAGGAAAAAAATAATAAAAAGTGCTCAAATTCAAGGAAAAGCAGGGCTTACTTTTTAAAATTTTCTCACCTTTCGCGGCTGGTCTGTCGACGTCACCCATATATACGGGGTGCCGTCGTATACTCTCGCGCCAAGCGCTGATTTTCCACGACACGGCACTAATTCTACTGAAGATTTCGTAAACTAAACTATTGCAGTGCAGAAACCAAGGCTAATATGCTTGATTTAGAATCAGAAGTCTGAGAAAGAATGATAACTTTTTGTTAAGATATTCCCATGTATGTTTGTTTTAGGACAAAAAATATTTGAGTTAATTTAAATCTTTTTAAAACCTCTACATTAGAAACAAACAGTGACTACTGAATATAGGAAATAACAAAAAAGCTACTTAAATAGCAGTTAAAGTTTAGTCTAAAATATTTTTGCCAGTCTTTTTTTAATGTTTTAGATCAGTAGTTTCCAAAGTGGGGTCCGTGGGACCTATCCAGGGGTTCCGCGGAGCCTAAAAATTGAGATGTGTTCTAATAAAATGGAACTCACAGCTGTTACGCAAGAAGTATTTTTTTTTTCAGTTACTACAAATACAGCAATTAGAAATTATACCTACGTTTGTAAATTTAAATGTTTTCTTACTTTAGTAAATTTCTGCCCTGAAGTTGGTCAACCGTTATATAGGACTACTTCAGGTGAGAGAAATTTCTTCTTTGTTGGGGCACTTTTTCAAAAATAGTTATGCATTAACTCTACGACGACTCTGAATTTCATGGACTTTATCTTCAAGTGGCGGAAAGCTTCCACCACTAGCACTAATTTCAGATTTTTTTTTTATTTTATTAAAGAAGTAAATGTTAGTCATCAAGTCTCCCCCCAATTCTGGGATGAAAACCCTTCCCAAAATATGTTCCTAGATCCGCCACTGCGAGTAACTCTTGACTCAAATTGGTTTGCGCTTGCGCTGTGAGTACGAAGAGTTGTCTAAACAGACATTGCAACATTTGGTGCCTTTCCCTACCATTAATTTATGTGAGCAGACCTTTTCCGCTCTTAGGAATATTAAAACATTAAAGCGAAATCGTCTTAATGTGAAATCGGACCTAAGATTGAAGGTGACAAAAATTATACCAGATTTCAATGTTATTATGGAAAAGCACAAATAATTTCATTTCTCACATTAGTGACCCCACATTTGAGAAAGTTGTTTATCAAGTAAATTTCAGTTTTTTAAATGATTTTTAGTCTTGAAAGTTATGGCATTTTCAATTGAAATTTCCTTCACTAGGAAACAATCATGTATCTTTAGAATAAATTAGTCATTGCATTATTTTTCTTGATTTTTTCATTGTCAGAGATAATTCTAATTAGTATATTTTAATACTATGTAAAATTTTAGATAGCATTGCAAGGGAGACCGCAGATCACTTCTCGAATGAACAGGGGGTCCGCGTTATTAGAAAGTTTGAGAACCACTGTTTTAGATAAAATTAAACGATTTTTTCAAATTATAACCTCACATTGAATATTTACCAGCAATTAGTCCCAATATTAGGTAAGATGTGCATGTGAATGGAATTGTTAAATATGCTGCTTTCTTGCAAAAATACAGAAAAACAACCCTCCCCCCGAGAAGTTGACATTCCCTCCCCGGTGAAAATGTCTGAATTCAACACTGATTCCACCGTGTCCAGACTTTTGATTCACTCTGTATATATTTTTGTATTAATAGTAAGAAAGTATTTATTCCTAAAGTCTATGTTTGATTCTTTCGCTCCAAGATGTATTTATACATTTGTTTTTAGTTCTATACATCCAAACCATTTTCAATACTCTTACCCGTTTACTTTTTACCCTTTATTTCCCCCGTTTTAAATATCCCTTTGTATTCTGCATTACTCACGGCGTGGCCAAATCCTTTGCTATTTTAGTATTTGACGTTTGCTGCCAACTGAGTCACTACCAATAATTACCACCCTTGCGCAAACAATAAACAAAAGATGAATAGAACAAATCCACTGCAATGTACACAATTGGACCTCAAAGGCAAAGGACGAAAACATTGAAATGTTTCTCGTGTTTGAAGGTATTTGCTCTTTCATTCTCGGAATGAAAAATGTGTCTGTTTTGTGCTGAGTGGAGTTGTGCAAGTTCGGTTCACTCATTGATCTTTTTTCTATGTTATTCATTACACCAGATCCCAGATTGTGTTATTAAAATTTGAAGGTCTTACAGAAAAGTCTGAAAAATAAAAAATAATATTATAGAATACATGTAAATTAGGAACAATCATGAGTTAGAAATGCGTTTTCAGATATTGTGTGATGTACCATACTTCTATAACACATTCAAGCGCTAAGTAGAAGAACCCGAGTCTTGAGCTTTCCAAAGGGATTCGCAAATAAACTGATATTTCCATAGGTTCTATTTATTATTACAATAACATAATTCTCTCGATGATAATGGCAGATATACACACTTGTTTTAATAAACTTATACAGTAGACCAATCATGGACTTTACTGGAAAGAATCAATAAAAACACGAAGTTATATCATAAGAAAATATTCGAGTACATCTTTTTTGTCAGAAGTACCCATAGCCCAGACAATGTAAGGTCGAACTTGAGACACTTCGCATAAAAGTCTCATCTTGTACCTATGAGCAAGTTCTTACATAACTAACTAACTAACTCTCTGGTCTACGGAACCCGAAGGTTCAATGCAGCGTTCAAAAAAGCTCTCCAATGACTTCTATTCTTACCTAACTGCATCCAGTTTCTACTTTTTATTCCAATATCTGCGAGATCCATCTCAATATTGTCCTCCCATCTGCGCCTAGGTTTTCCTAACGGTCGTTTTCCGATCGGTCTTCCAGTCAAGACTTTGAAAGCGTTTCTACTTTCTTCCATTCTAGCTACATGATCTGGCCACCTAAGCCTCCTAGACTTCACGACCCTAACAATGTTGGGTAAACCGTATAACTTATGTAGTTCCTCGTTATGAAGTTTCCACCATTCCCCATTCCCGTTCCTCTTGCGTCCGAATATTCGCCTCAGGATCTTGTTCCCAAATACTTTCAGTCTATGTTCTTCCCTCAGATTAAGTGGTCATGTTTCGCAACCATACAGAACAACAGGCATGATTATCGTTTTGTATATTTTAAGCTTCAAATTCCTCGACAGAATTTGGGACGATAAAATAATTTGAACCTAATGATGACTTGAATTCCCTGCTTTTAGTCGACATTTAATTTCTTCGTGAATATGATTTTCCTCTGTTAAAATTGAGGAGTTCTTACATGGTTACCTAAAATTGTTGGTCCTGGATCTTCATTGTATTGTATTTGTCAAGCAATATATTGATTCTAATCTCTAAAACAAACATTGAACGAAATTCTGAAAGTGAATTATTTTAATTCCATAATGACATACTTGACTTACGCTTCGTGGATATTATTAGGTTTCCTTGAGCATTAGTTACTAAAAAGCAGACAGCTTCTCACTTAAACGTGAACCACAAATGTATTTCTTAGCAGCTTTGGTAAACCAAAATTTCTCTCACGAGGAGCAATGTTTCCCATGACAAATGAGGATACCTTGTTTAGAAATTGCAACCCACACTAACAATAAACCAAACCAAAACTGGAAACGCATATTTTTTCATAGTGAATCAACTTGCTACATCAATACAGAAACAAACTGTATTATCTGACATGGTGTCAAACGAAAACGAAACTTGAAGGATACTTTTGTATACGAACTAATTTCAATTTTAGTTGCACAACTGGGCTTAATCATTCTCAAAACTTCTTGATTTGTGTGTCCTCTCGACGAAACTTCGTCAGACTTATTTACGAAATAATTGCAAAAGGGACATTGTTTTTTTTTCTCTCTCTCTGATGAAAAATGTATTAACGTGCAAAGTGAAGATGATAGGGACATGAGCTTTACAGCAGACTATAGGAAAGTCCAAGGAGCTTTTTTATATCAACAAATAAATAGAAACACTTTCACATGTACTCATTAGTTGCAACCAACATTATAAATCGGCATTCGACTTCCATTTATCTCTTCCTCAATATATCACGTGTGGCCGTCGTCACTGCAGTCTTTTTTCTTTCTGTCAATGTGCAAATATCTGTCATAGGTGTTATATGAGCCTTGAAATGAATTCTTTTAGTTGAACGTCCCACAATTATGACTGTTAGGCTAAGGGCGAC
The DNA here is from genome assembly GCF_964235325.1 of Thermobia domestica. Classification (NCBI taxonomy): domain Eukaryota; kingdom Metazoa; phylum Arthropoda; class Insecta; order Zygentoma; family Lepismatidae; genus Thermobia; species Thermobia domestica. The sequence continues at coordinate 47,135,080 of NC_137470.1, read as the reverse complement.
GACGATTAAATCAAGTGACTGATGATGGAATAATTGGTGGAATGAGAGGATGGGAGAAAACGGGAGGAAACGAAAAAACACAAGAGCGCGATATTGTTCACCACAAACTTACTTAGCCGGAGATCGAACCAGGGACCCCACGCACCAGAGGTAAGCGCTCTACCACTGAGCCACAATGATTCCTTTGTATGAGCCTTGTCTTTAATATAAAGTTAAAGGGAGATGTCGAGCAGTGTTATGTCTGAGGATCACGGCAGTTTCCTAATCACCTGCCCAAAGAAGGTCTAATTCAGAAATCCAGGAAGAAGTGTGCTCCAATATGGATATGGTCACCCCTCTAATTGCAGAGCAACATATGATTGATATTCTTGTAATTAGGGCAATATATAATACACCATCTGACTAATAATATACCTTCGGTAACGGTGTCTTCTTGGAAAAAGAATGGCCCAAATAAACCATGCATCACTCCTCACCGTACTAACATTTTACCTGACCATCTGATGTCCTAAAACAACGTTTGGGTCATCACAATCTCTAATAGTAACATTATGATTTTTTACTCTACCCAAGATGTGAAACATTGCTTCAACGAAAAAAGAAGGAAAGACAGAAACACACATTCGTTTCAGACAGGAGTTACTGGCAAAGGACGTCCGCTTTTACAAGGATTTGAACAGTTTGCAATTAGCGACTTGAGTGCAACATAGTGTTACTCCAAAATTGATTTTCTTAAAGATGAGAACTTAGAACTTCAACATCGCACGTAAACTGTATCAAGGGAATGCTATTCACTATCAACATTAGAAAATAAACGTCATACTTATGCTTTTGTTTTGCAACCATAAAAGAAATATGAATTGTTCATGATATATTGATCTTCAAAGTTCTCTCTGAAAACAATTCAACTTTGAGTTTAATCCACTTACTATACAAAGGGCCCGAATAATTGCGAGCATCTGAGTAAAGTTTTCAACACAATGTACTGCGGAGTACCCAATTCACGTGAAGCGCGATTCAAAGATTTTCATGAATTTCCAGTGAAGATCATGTGCGCATCTTTCACCTGTTCTTCACTAATACTATCACCATCTAAAATGCTTCCCATTTCACCGAACTTAGTGTATCACTTCTGTACACTATTAACAACATGTGGCCAAAAATAACTACAATGGACACCGAGGTACTTCGTAACTGGTTCGCAAAGCATGTATACACACTGCGAAAACTCTCAGAATGATCACTTCTTTAAGAGGATCATCAGTCAAACGACGGCTTTTAGTGGATTGGAACCATAGTTCTGAAAAAGCAAAGTATTTGAATCTTCTTAATACCGACTATTTTCCCTCCCAATAAGTAACCAATGGTTTCTGTAAGAAAATAATACTGTTGTTCTCCGTAAAATGACCACTTTACTACAAATATGTCTTTCAACGAGTGAGAAACTCGGGTTTAGTAAACAATATGCAAATAATCTCAATAACCAGATCGGAAAGAAAAGTTTCTTAATACCAAGGAATCATACAAATATTTGATGTCCATTAGTTTTTTAGAAGAGGAACATGCCTATATAAGTAAGCAGGTCCCGATGCAAAGCTCCAAAACGATAGCTCTAGACAACTACCAATGCTGCTTTGGACAGAAAAATTCCCGAAATCTATAGATGGGTATCATATTTTTCACGTTTTTAATACATATATAACTGACACCTGGAAGATAATATGATATTATGCAGTATTACAACAACATGAATAAAGTGACTACTTCATAATATATATTCGTCTTACTAACTACCTATGTCTATCGAACACGGATGTTCAATGCCGCATTCACAAAAGCTACCACTGTCGTCTATCCTTATCCAACTGGATCCAGTTTACGCTTTGTATTACTATTTCTGTGAGATCCATCTTAATATTATCCTCCCATCTGCACCTAGGTCTTCCTAACGGTCGCTTTCCGATTGGTCTTCTAGTCAAGACTTTGAAAGCGTTTCTACTTTCTTCCATCCTACACACAGAGCCCGAAACGACTCAAAACGACACAAAAATGCATATCTTCAAATTTGGACATACTTTAATGTGTACAAATGAATTGCCTTCTAATGGTGGACATAAGAAATTGTGTTATTTTTTTTGACATTACGGATATGCCCGGCATGAACATAAAACATGTGAGCAACTATAGCATGTCCAAATGATCTACTGCCTTGTTTTCATTAGTTTTGACGGATTAGTATGTTATGTTTTGATCACTGGGGCAATGTTTGAGGTGATATAATTGTACGTCAAAAATTTATACACATGCCCGGAAACGTGAGGCGGTTGTCGTTTGTCTCTTGTTATCAGTGTTACCAATGTAGCACTTTGTCGCTTGATCTAGAAACTTTTAAGGATATTTTTATCAAAAACAATTGGTTCACTTATGTTGTTAGAATATAAATTTAGCACCTTTTAAATGTTGTTCAATGACTACACTAGCATTATTTCCACTAAAATTAATATTTGCAGCGTCTTCTTGCAGTGTGTTTAGTGACAGTATTATTTACGTTGTTGACAGTGTGTTTAGTATTATTACGACATGTGTGTGTGTGCCCTATTACGGACAGGTTTGACATATATTTTGTATGCCATTCCTTGTCCTTCGGGCTCTGTGTGTAGCTACATGACCTGTCCACCTAAGCCTCCTAGACTTGATGACCCTAACAATCTTTGGTAAGCCGTATAAATTATGTAGTTCCTCGTTGTGAAGTTTCCGCCATTCATTATTCCCGATCCTCTTGGTTCCGAATATTCGTCTTACAGATATATCAGTTATATCCGTACTATATATGTTCTACACATAATGCATATAGTTGGCTAACCAATGTAACGAATTCTGCATATATGTTATGATGTGGAGACAGGTGTGTTTCGTGTTATGAGATTATATGGCTGTGGTAATTTTGAGGAAGGCAATCTGCCAATTTCCAGCAATTGCGTTCTTGCCTTTCCTCTCACAATCTCATTCTATCAGTTTGTCATGACTATTAACTTTAACGTAATTATCCTCTTTTCGTTTAAAGGGCTTAATTGGACGTTAAATTATACTTTGCTTTTTCTTTACACCCCAATAATATTTCTAATTGTTTTTGCCCCTCTGCGACCGAGTTTAAATTTCTTGAAGTAAATTTTGCTAAAATCTTGTTTTGACATACTTTCTTCTCAGACCTGAAAACAAACGAAAGATCAATGATGTTTGGTATGGTGGAACCAGAAACTGCAGAACCTTTGCATGGTATCTATCAGGACGTACAGACAGGATGGTTTATGGACAGAGTAACGTGTCAAAGTGGAAGTATTCAAAATTCTGTATTAATTTTGCAACTACACAATAAACAAAGATATTCTATATAGCTATGCAGTCCATAAAAATACGTATGTTCTTTTAAGCCTGGAGTAAAACAATCAGTTTATTTTTCCGCGTGAGTTGTGTTAGTTTTAGTCATGACCTATCTAATGTATATGTTATTATATATATATATATATATATATATATATATATATATATATATATATATATATATATATATATATATATATACACCATGGTCATAAAACTCTGGAACTCATCAACGTGCACGACATAATATATAGTATAGCACTCTCTTCTTGCTGCGATAGGTCATTGTTTCAATTCTAGACTAGGTAGCCTGTCGTATCTTTATTCACTAAGGAACTAGATAATGTAATCTTCAATTATAGATATATGTGGTCTCCGGAACTAAGATATTTGTACAATATAATTATGAGATATGGTGCATGATGCTTTATTTGTTGATTTCACTATAGGAAATAATCAGAATCATGCAATAAATGAATCTGAAGTGTAGGCGTACGCAGTATAATAAGCTGTAAGTTTGTTTTATTAAACTGCTAAACAAGTTTTAACCTACAACTTTTTTAATGAACAATATCTGTTGAATGTTCACAAAGTTCTCTTATGTTTACCTTCTCAGTTTATTACATCAGTTTCTCGATTATCATCATCAGTTTCTCGATTATCATCCGCTCACATTATCATGGCTTGAGCCTACAGAACATGTAATAAATATTTCATTTCATTTCATAAGATTAATAAAGTATGTAATATAGTAATGTGTAGAACGATTGCTCTGGGCCCCTCACATATTGAACGGAATTCAAAGAAAGTTGGTGGAACGTTTGAAAAGGTATGCTGATATTAATAGCAGATAGGTTGAGTACGCAATATATACGTTGGATCAAAAGTGGTGGCAACACTGTTCTTACGTCTGAAGGCTCTGTTACACTTATTAAGGGAATGCGAGGCAATGAAAGATAGGAAATGATAACGGCTACATGCTATTCAGTCAAAAGCAGCTGAACCGTAACATAAGAGAAGGGAAGTCGAAGCACTATAGCAGTATGTTTCAGAAAGACGAACAACGTGTGTGGTGGAGACTGAAATGGTACGTGAACGCACAACACAACAGTGTCTTCAGGTACTTCGTGACACCCTTTTCGCAAAAATGAAGGAAAGCACTTCACATCAAACACTATGACACAATGGAAGCCTTTATCTGTGTCATAGAGCGATCCCAGTTGAACATCGACAAATATTGATGCTTTGACAGTACGACGTTTTCAACACGTACTACAGAATATGATAGGGATGGGAAGGGATTACATGTAAGAAATGTATCACATATTCTTCTGTGCATAAATGAAGGGTACAATTTATTTATAACCACCTTGCAATTAGTTTTTGTCCAGCTCTTGTATAATGTTCATTAGTTTTCGGAAGTGTAGCATGCTCCGTTTTAATCTATCTTCAACTCCCTTCTTGTAGCCTCTGTTCTAATTTCGTAAGAGGCACAGGAAGTTGCATTTCATGCTTAAAGTCACATTAAAATTTCTAACAACAACATTAAGTGAATCTAATTTATAATTATACGAAGACAAAGCACTAATAATCGACAAAATAAAAATATTATGAATTACGAAAACATAAAGAGACATGTAGTTCAGTCTTAAGATTCAGGTTATGGAAACATTACTTTATTAAAATATGAGAATAAGCGATATTAATAACTTACTAAACATCCTGCCACGATAAAGAAAAGTAGTCTTTTTAGCTGAGCTATTATTGTTTTACAAAATTATAGTCATGCTAAATAAATTATTTCTTAATTATACAACACATATATTAAAACTCTCTTTCAAAGATGACTAACATACGTGAAAATGGACTTCAAAAATTCAACCGTGAAACGTTCTTTAAAACATTATGTTAAAGTAGAAAGGAAACTGTAGCGGGACAAATTACAAACTACCTTGCGTCCATAATCTTGTGCTGTGAATGTATTGTTTAAAAGATATAAAAAAGATACACAGATTTTTTTCTGATGAATAAGTTGTAATCAACTTCCATTAACTACAATTCATCAGCTGTATTAAACAAAATCAGATACTTCCGTTATCCACAGATGATTTTTACTGGGATGAATAATGATAGAATTAGGTCAAATTTAATTTGTCAGTAAAGGATGTTAATACAGTACATTATCCATTTAATTACATCACTATCTTCATAATATTCAGAGATGTAGAAGGCGATTAAAGAAACCTTCTGAATTCGCACATTAGAAGAAAAGAGAACCAACTTGGATTTCTAACTACTTTGGAACTTAGATTACATTGGACTCTATTTCGTGTACGTTCTGCCATGAACAGCACTTATTTTTACGCAAATTAAGAAGTTTCAATGATTCCATGCTTTTCGATTTTGTTTTGCTGAAGGTATTTATCCGTGTCCATGCAGTCTGTTAGTTTTCAGCTGTGTTTTCTTATTTTCATTCCCTTTTCAGCATCCCTTTAACCTTGTTCCCAGAGAATGTTCTAATTAATTTATTTTTCCCTTGTTAGTTACCTCCAGGATTGTTCCATCGTTCTATTTCTTTAGAGTTGATCTTTTTCTAACATTTCAACATTGGTTTTCCTTCTTCTCAACAACAATGCACTGATAGCCTGTACTATACAGTCGTCTTATATTACTTTTGCGTGATACGTTTTTATGTAATATTATTACGCATTTTAAGTAAAAAGCTAAACAAATAAGATAGAATACCAAGTAAAAATCTTTGGAAAAAGAATAACAGCTCTAGTTTTTGTACATTCTTTAAGTAAAGTTGGCTTATTTAGGAGGTAACTATACCCATAACGTGTGATTTCTATTAACATATATGATATAAATTAGAGTTTACTATTAGATGCCAATCATATTATAATCCTTGAAACCGTCAATTCTCCAAATTACACCTTCAAACATTCTCTCTTTTGATTTGACTTAAGAGCTGTATAAATTGAAAATTAAATACAGAAATCAGTGTAAAATAACAGTAAAATTGCACCTCAAAACATCGCGAAATCGATAATATAACATTTACAAAAAAGTGTCCCAAAGTCTAGTAAAGTTTTCAAGTTTTTTTTTTTTTCGAATGCACTCTAGTTCGAATTTACAATGATGTCAATCCGTTGGAAATATCCCATTTTGTGGAATTTTGACGTTAATTATTTGGTATTGGATAAAGGCATTTTTGGCGAAATTAGAAACATACATGGGATTTTCCACTATATTTATAATTCATGAAAATAAGATTCTCTACTTGTAAGAAGCAGATATTCATCAATAAGCCTGCCAGTATTGTCAATATTTAGTCTCTAGTCTTTTCTTTCATATCGCAAACTCCATGCTAGTGAGGAGTGAATTAATCATATGTGATTCTTAAATATCAAGTACCAGGAAACAAAATATGAGCTTTGGTATTTGAAAAAGGAAAAAACAAAAAAGTGAACGAATGAAATAAAGAAAGTAAAATACCAAACAGGAAACAGTCAATTTCCAAACGACTCGAAATACGTGGAGAATCAAGAATCATTTTAATATCATTCGGTTCAGTACAAGACGATGGTACAAAGGTATGGATTATATTTCTGACAACATTACAAATATATTTGTTTTCAATTGAGGAAAATAGTTACTCACGAACTATTTTGTAAATGTAAAATATGGAAATTTATTGACAATTTAGCCATAAACTGAAAAAAATAACATTTCGGCGTACAAAAGTTCAATTTTCATATTTTATCATCATCATTATTATTATTAATATTAGTAGTAGTAGTAGTAGTAGTAGTAGTAGTGGTGGTAGTAGTAGTAGAAGTAGTAGTAGTAGTAGTTCAACGTGGAATATTAAGATGCAAAATGGGATTTTTTGTCTCTCGAGATGGGTTTGATAGCATTTCAAGTTTGGTATCACTGGGTCGGTGACAACAAAATTTTTATTTATAGAACGTTGTTTCGTCAATAACAATTTGTATATAAATATTACTAATGGTATAAAATACTTTGCTTTCAAACACTTAAACTTGTATTTAATGAACAAAACAAAATAAGATATGTAAGTTTTTTTGTGTGTGTTTTCCCCCTTGAACTGCAATCCAATTTATTTGAAAATATTGTTTTTAAAAAATAATTAATTTTTAAGACCATGAGCGACCGGAGTTAAATAATATGCAAACGTTATTTTTCTGGTTCTAATACATAAGAGTTTGATCTATTACATTGGGCTAATTTTAAAATGTTTAACATTTCTTTTAAATGTTTAGAAAGTAGACAGTTTTCCCGTATTTAGGCAAACTTTAGAGCACTTGTACGCTCCCGGAAGATATAAACTGGCTTATACATGGGAAGATATAACTTATTTTACTTCATTTTAGCCTTTTTAATTGACAACGTTTCCGTGGTATTACGACTTGACCTTTTTACGTTCTTTCTTTCTGTTTTTTTTCTTTTTCTTTTTTCTTCTGCATTTTTTACACCCCAGCCTATTATGTACTCATTGTCTTTCAATTATTGCTATTCTACTTGTAAACAATTTCACTATCTGAAGGGGAAAAAACTCATTTCAAAAATATCAAACAATATTTTTAAAATTGTAAAGCGTATTAATTCATCAAAAAGTATTTCAGGAATATCTAATCGAACACATTAAATCATGGATTAAAATGCAATAAATGAATTTTAAGAAAACAGTGTGTCTGCTTATCTCTTTAATACATACATTTAAACCGGATGATTGCGGAAAGAGAAAACGCTGGTAATTTGTCTCTGAAAACTAACCGAGAGAATTTCATGTTTAAATATGCAAAACTCATCTTCTCTTGATTTGATATTAACATCAATTTCAATTTCCTTTGATTAAAACTTAATTTTCTGCACTCACACAAACACTATAACCGAGTTCTGACTTATTTTGATTGAAGAATGAGTACACAAGAACAGACAAAGTAAAATATATTTAATATCGTTGTAATCAGTACATGTTCCAATAAAGCAATACAAAACAATTACATGGTGCGAATTATTAGATGATGATAACTTGAATTACTCAATTTTGAAATGTATTTCCAGAGAAAGAAAATGTTTGTTAGCATACAGGATTTATCTTTTTTTTTAATAAAGTTATGTGGGATGATATTACCAGAAAATATAAGTAGTTTTAACTCTCAGACATTCGTTAAAGATAATCTGTTGTTTCTGAAGATCGATTATTTAATTTTTTTTCTTTTTCTTTTTTCTTTTTCTTTTTTCTTTTTCTGTTTTTAGAAAACGTTAATTTAACACAACATATTGATAAGCAAAGGGTATTTAAAGGACAACGTTGTTTCAGAAAGCGTTCATTGAAGAGAAAACATTGTTTCTATGAAAACATTCATTTTCCAAATTCGAAGAAAATGTTCAGCACTGGTTCCTAATCGTATTTATCTGGCTCCGTTTGGTGAGCTCCACATACTCCAAGCACGCTTTCGTGAATTCTACTTATGGTACTTCACTTCCCATCCTCCTTGGCGCTCGTAGATCTGAACCCCTTTGCGATTTTTAGATGCAGTATTGACTTCTCAAATGTTCTATAATAATAATAATAATAATAATAATAATAATAATAATAATAATAATAATAATAATAATAATAATAATAATAATAATAATAATAATAATCTCTCCAATTTATTTCCAGCAAAACTTCTGGATAGAGAACACGTAGTGTAGTGCTGACAACGTTGGAGCGATTCTCGGCCGATGCTCCCCAATTTTCGAACGTGGTAAGTCAAACGGGGAAAAATTTTGTTATTACTATTATATTCCCAAAATCATCAAACGATGAAAAGTTTAAAATTATTAAACATATTATGGCTCCCCCAGAGGAATCTCTCTCGTGTGGTTCTTAGTGTTTGTGTTCCTCTTTTCACACATATAAGGCACTTATTTTGCTTTGTTAACTCCATTGTGGTCATTTCATTTCTCACATTCTCTTGTCATGCCCACGACTCGCAGTCAGGCTTCTTTCATTCCCTTAAACACACCTCAAGTTCAAAATTCCAACAATATGGCAGGCATTTCTTCCATTATTCCCGATATATACAGTGCGTCCAAGGAACAACGCGCGGATTTATTTTTACAAAATTTTTTAAAGATCGCACTGGTCAATAACTGGGATAACTCAAAATGCATAAAGATTTTCGAAAAGTCCCTTTCTGGACCCGCTCAACATTGGTTCTCCACCCAAAATCTCTCTACCCTTCCCTGGTCAACCGTCCAACAAAAATTCCTAAAACAATTTGGCGACGATCTGGTTCCACGATCTCGCATTCATCGGTATAGGGCTCGAGTTCAACTCCCTAATGAACCACTTTCTCATTACGTTTTCGCAAAGAAATTTCTGGCAGATCAGGCATACACGCAATTAGATTTTCAGGAGTTTCTTTTAGAATGCGTGTCGAGTATGACACCCGAGAACATACGTTGGTTTGGCACTCGCACCATATCTGACTATCCCACATTTATTAATGAGGTTACAACCTTAGAACGCACTCAGCTAATGGCCCAAAAGCGAGAAACGGACTCTTCCTTTTCACGCCAAACTTCAGATGTCCCAACTTCTAGCGCCATTCAAAAACTAACTCATCAAGTTTCACAGTTGCAGCTTCATCTCAACACCCTTTCAAATTCTCAACCTACCTCTGTTCATTTCGCTCCTGCCCGTTCTCGTTCTCCTAGTCCTCACAATCACAACACCCTCTCTCCTAACCATAAATCCCTTCCCTTTCCACGGTCCCTCTCACCCCATCCGCCGTCCTCCTGTCTTCAACATTCTCATTCCACCAATCCAACCTCTTCTTCTTCTAACTCGTGTACTCATTGCTCCACACACCCATCTCATTGTTGTCAATGTACCGCCTCCTCTCATTGTCAAACTGTCCCTCAGTCTCCCCCAACTCGTAACACTCCACGAAATAATCACAATAACGACTCTCGTAAAGGCAAGAACAATAAGCGTTTTAATAAGCATTCTTCCCAACCCCAAAACGTCTATACTACACAACAGCCAACCATACCCATTCCCCCATATCCATTCTATCATCCCTTTTTTCAATATCCTACCCCTACCCACCTACCCTCCCTCCCTTCCCCTTCCCCTGTCTCCACAAACTCTCGTACCAATAAACCAAAAAACGCCCAAAATTAGCGCGAGAGCACACCAGTCTCCTCGCGCTTAATTCTCCCTCATCCCCTTCTTCCCCTTCCTCTTCCTCAGATTACCTCCAATTACCGTTGCATTTCAAAGGCAAATTACCTTACGTAAAAGCCCGTTGCATGACCAAGGATGTTTTCTTTTGCCTTGACCCTGGTGCTGAAGTCAGTCTCTTTCCAGCCGACCAACTCGACCCTTCGGTTCGTACTTTCAAGCTTCACACGGTTCTAAATAGTCTTTCATCATCTCCGGTACATCTCTCCCGTGCTACCATCCTCAACTTGAATTTTAATGGTCATCAATACTCTGTACTTTTTCGTTTGGTTCCTTTCAAAAACTTTCCTGCTATCCTTTCCAGTAAATTTCTTCAAGACCATCAAGCAACCCTTGATTTTGACAAAGGCATCCTATCATTACGTCATCTAGGTCGCATGCCTCCAGCCGATAATGCAATACACAGCGTAAATACAAACACATTTCACTTTTTCAAAAAACATCCCACTCCTCACATTGTTTTTCAAGCACGTAGGACACTTGTCATACCACCCCGTTCAGCTAAAACAGTTCCTCTCAAGGTTAACGGTCACTTTCCAAATACATCCTTCCGGCTACATACTCCTATCTTACGAAACTTAAGTAACTGCTATATGACGCATGCTGTTGTCTCCATAGATAACCTTGTTTTGCCACTTGCAAACGTCTCGTCTCGTCCCCAGATTATAAAGGCCAATGCTCCCATTGTTATTGGTTCCATATTTTCACCACCGGAACAAAACACTAACGCTTACACCATCAGACAGGTTCATTTTCCCACGGACGAGGACGCTTCACGACACAAAGCACAACGCCTTAAGGAAATCGGTCATCTCATTGACATTAACAAATTTCACTTTTCTCCTGACATAAACGAACATCAAACTGCTCAAATGGAGGCGCTACTTTCTGAATATGCTTTTCTTTTTCAATGGCACGACAATCATTTTACAAAAATACCCACCTTTTCGGCCACGTTAGACTTAGAATCGGACGTTCCCTTTCAGTCCCCCCAATTCGTCATTCCACATACACTTAGACCGCGAGCAAGACAACTCGTCCTGCGCCTCATTAATCAAGGAGTGTTTGAACAATCAGATTCTCAGTATAGAAATAACATATTATTTGTTTTAAAACCAAATTCCAAAACTGAGCTAAGGGCCGTTTTTGATCTCAGGGGCCTTAACTCCCGTTCAAGAACAATAGCTTCTCCTTTAGAAGATATACAGGACGTTCTAGAGTCTCTTTCTGACTCAGTTTGGTTCAACTCCTTTGATTTACACTCCACTTTCTATCAATTAGACTTAGATCCCAAGGACAGACCGGCCACTGCGTTCTCCATTAAGGGTCTTTCTCTCCCCTTCAATCATCTTCAATTGACATCTGTTCCTCAGGGTTTCAAAAATGCCTCCATTTTACTTCAACAAGCTCTTCAAACCATTTATAGGGACATCTTCCCCAACAATATTACATCATTCGTTGACGACATGTATGTCGACGTGCTGCACCACCACCATCAGGATTTCCCGAGTTCCAGCCTTCCCGGATACACCATTGGGATCACGCTCGACATCTACACGGATCCAGCAGTTTTAGTGATTTTTTTTTTCTCGTGTGTGTGTTTACTAGTGCCTCCTTCCTCTAGTGTTTTTTTTCCTTTCTTTTGTGCACCAGCCCCATGGTTATAAAAATCAAACGATGAAAAATTTTAAGGGATTCCATGTCACTGGTTCTCATGAACAGTTGACCATTGTACTTTATTAAAAGGGGGATTATTATATTCCCAAAATCATCAAACGATGAAAAGTTTAAAATTATTAAACATTCATATACTTCGTGATTTCTCCTTGAAAATCCTATTTAAGATCAAGATTAACAATACGATACAACCACGAAAAACAACACGTCCTACGCAAACGGATTTTTCAGTGGCATCAAAACATAAAAACCTTCAAAGTGATAATATCAAGCTTATTCAAGGTGATGGTGTCAAAACATATAAGTTAAAATCTTCAAGGTGTCTATTTTAAATTGAAAAAAAAAACATTTTCCAGAATAAACAGTGCCTTGCTAAAACTAAAACAGTTTTTAGTGATACTATAAAACCAGGCATTTTTAAAAATTATCATCATTCGACCTACACCTACTAAGAGTGTGGTATGGTACATTTATTCTGCGTCCAGAGGAACCACCCAGGACTGACAGCGGTGATGGAAGGCCTGTGTTTGTGAGTATGAGCTTTGCGCTGATGAACTTTTGCATGACATAAATGTCGTGAAGGGAGGACTACAAGACATTATAAACACACGAAAGTATCAGGGATTTCTCCTTGATAGACCCTACCATTGTACTACTTATATTACACATCATGATTTTGTAAATATTGTTTGTATCTATATCGTTTGCATTTATGGTGACGGTTTTAATAAATACCACAAATATATGACACTTGTCATTTTATTAGCATTCTGATTACTAAACGTAACAATTGATTGTTGCTATATTCAGTACCATTATTAGCATCACATAATTAGTAACATATTAAGCAACATTATTAAACATATTATTACATTAGATTTAAAACTTCATATCCTTTGTTTACAACATTAATGAGCAACAGACTAATCTGAAAAATGTTGTAGAAAACATACAATGTGAAACAAACATACATATGTGTCATGTAAAATGCTAGACTGTTGCTTTAAGTAACGTATAAGATAGAAATTTACGGAGCGGAAAGAGAGAGCTGGTGCTTTAAGTTGAGATTCAAACTTGTTTTTTTTTTTCTTTTAATAAAGGAAAGAAAGAAGTTATCATACTTTAATATAATTCATCACCTTAATCCTAAACGACAGTCAAATAGCACGAAAAAGTCTGATCCATTATAGGCTTAACGCATGCTGTCAACATGGTTTATCTGGTTTACTACTTCCCAAAAGTAAAAGGTAAAGTGAAACGCGAACAATAAAGATTGCTCCTAAAAGTAAAGGAGACAAGTTTCCATTCTAGGTGACAGTTACTATTAATAATTTTTGAAAAGACCAAAGTATTGTTATCATAAATTTTAGTATGAAGCTAGAGATTCGACACGTTTGTCATTATAAAGTTTTATATTTATTACTCAGGGTTATACTGTATTTAACAATATTCTGAATTAAGGTAAAGTCGGGACAGATCGCGCGGTAGATTACTTGACACGGGGGCTAAATAGGGTGAAGGAAAGCAGTGTCAAGTTGTAGCGAACGGAGAATTGGGAACGTTGCAAATAGATTAGCCAACAAACCCATTTGTCTTTAGAAGCTGTTTTCTAAGAAATATTGTCGGTAGGTTGTCATAGTGATGTATCTGAGCTTTCTTGAAATTCAGTTATTGTCACTTTCGGTCGTGTGCACCAACGGAGATCAACTGTTGAACGAGGATCATAACCAAGATCAGTGTAAATGTCTGTTGCACCAACAACGTTCATGGCTAAGTCTCGGTCAAATGGTGGATAAACTTGGTTTAAGCTTGAACGGCCAAATTTTGGGGGTTTAAACTTCTTTGATCCAGGTCAATCCCATGACACCCAATAGTGTATTTTTATTTTTCCACTAATGAATTTACAAGACATTTCTCGTGTTCGGATAAAATAAATAAATAAAATAAAATAAACGGCGTAGATCATGATTACAGTTCTTTTTTTTTTTTAATTTTCAGGTAAAATCTGTTAACTCGCAAAAAGAGAGGATATGTAGGTAGGAAACCTGCGAGGCTGTAGCTTTACACTAGGGAACGCACTAGAAATAAACTACATATAATGTGCGTTTTTTTTCTTTTTTTTGACAAAATCAGCTCATAGCATTTTCGACAATGTATTTTCTAAACAATTTTCCAGTAAAGGTTAACCTTAGGAGGGCATAAAAGCTATGTCTATAAATACAGTATTTTCTTGTCAAAATTCCATGCAAACAGCGTAAGACTTATTATCCAGTTAATATCACCTTAAAACTTAATATCTAGTCACTCCTCGAGTGGTATCAACCAATTGCGTACAATTGTATAAGACACATACAAACTTAGCTGCATATAGTGAAAGCCACACGTATCAAAACCACGCACCAGACTTTGCAATCTGCTCATTACAAGCTATTTTTGAACCTATTAAGATTTACGCCAGACTTTACATCAACTTGTCGTAAGCATACTAATCTAACCGATCAAATACCTACAACTCTAATATCAAACCAAATTAAATTTATATTTATAGCTACATTTTCTACAAAATATATAATACGTAGTAGTCCATACCCCCCTAATTTCAATAAAACTCCCGCCAAAATTAATGAACCATTTACGGGCGCTTCAACGTGTGCCTTAGGTAACACTGCTCTACAAAATGAAACTTTTTGAAAGCTGTTTTTGATTTGACACCTGATTTTATATAATTTGAGGTTGCTAATTACGAAAATGAAATTAGTTTCCCCCCATCACGTCAGGTTTTTTCACAAATCGGAAAACATGATTGCATAAATTGTGCTATTTACACAGCAACGCTGCTAATATAGAGTAGCATTATGACTATATATTTCCAACAAAGGAACATTATTTTGCGCTAGAACTAATCTAAACATCGATATTCTAAATAATTAAGGTCATCAGTGGCGTAACTAGGAGGACAAACGGGGCTTGTGCCCCTGGCGCCGGCTTGAGAGGGCCCAAATTGGGCAAATATTTGGGGAAGCGTTTTGGTTTGGTTGGTCAGGGGGCGCTAAGGCGCGTTTTTGCCCCAAGCGAACAACTAGCGTCTTTACGTCGCTGAAGGTCATTGATAAACAATTTACCTCGTTTTTGTTTCTGTTTTATCACTTGGAAACTCTTAAAACTAGACTTCCTTTTGTGAGTAGTTTGTAAATCTTCACGTACCAACGTTCCAACAGTAATCCGCCAACATTGTTGTTCTCCAACGTCCCTGATAGTGGAATTGAATTTTGCTTTGATGTCCTGGTAAAATCTTTTATAATGTTCTCCACTTTAATCACCGAAGTTAGAAGGAAACCTGTCTAAATGGGATTACAAAAAATAAATCTTAAGACTAATTTTGTACCCTAAGCTTTTAAACTTCTAGACCATATTAGACACAATGCACTTGTAATTTTCGTCTCTGTTGTTCCCGAGAAAATTATGACACACGTCCCCGAATGCACTTCATGCTTCCTTTTCAACACTTGTCATACAATGTTCAAAGTCTGACTGATCTGAGACTCTCTAATCTGAGGACCGATTAATATTCCTTCTTTTAATTTAGCACTTGAAAGTTGTGGGAATTTTGTCACTAGACACTGGAAGCACTGCCTATCTTTATTCATACCTTTGACAAATTGTTTCATTAGGCGCAGTTTAATATGCAAGGTGGTAATATGACTTGTAAAGGGTCTACGAGGCAGATGTTTTCAAGTTTTTACTTCCTATATTGCGGCTTTCGCTGACAATCAATTTGAGTCCAGTGTTTATTGCATTCTCTGCTGTTCCATTCGCAAAATGTGGCATGGGTATTTGGTGTACCCTTACTGCTGTCCAAGAAGCATACATATCACCTTCAGATCGCCATACAATAACCACTGATGATCCTCCTATTTTATTTTATTTATTGAAAAAAATCCATATTTTCGTAAATCTCCTTTAAAGGTACAGAATGAATACTGGGTATACAGAGGGTTGTTGGTTGCTGTTGTGAAGAAGCAGACCGTTCAAACTTCTCTTGTTGGAATCAATAAATAGCCTCCATTCATCTGCATTATAGTTCTCGCAATCACAGCTTACACAGCGTTGTTATTGCGTTCCCAACGTGTAACGCGTTGTGATATTAAGTGCTACCAGATACAGTACATATATTTTCAATGTTAGCGGGCAAAACTAACTAAATTTTTGCATTTCTCAGGTCAAAAACATTAAGAAAACCTTAATAGTTTCCAAACAGGAAAATCATTGTAGAGCAGTGTAATCAAAGATGAGCTAAAAACATAGGCATTTTAATTAAAAAAGCAACAGCTAAAGCAAAATATCACATATAATATAATTCCTAAATCTATTACACTTCTCATATTAACCATTAGTAAGCTGCCCTTAATATATTCCAAATAAAAAATACCAATCAAAAGCGGTAATGAAGCAAACAAAGTATAAAACAATAAGTATATTCCTCCCTGAACTCCCTCGGGCTAATATCCTCAACCCAAGATTAAAAATAGTGTAGGAATTAATGAACCCTCAAAAAAAATATAAGCAATCTAGAAGAAGAAAATCTCAAATAAAGTAATACAAGTAGTAATAAAATTAAACTAATAAAACTCGTACTATAAAATGAACTTCTCAACACACCTTCTCTAGCCATAATTATAAGAATAACAATTCAAATACCCAACAAAATCAATGAATGTCTCAAACTACCTCTCCATAAATAATAGCCCACCTCCCAAGGAATTAGTCCTATATTATTTCCTATTATAAATAAAAAACAAACTCTAAAAAGACAAAATTGAACAACTCGCCATAATTTAAAGTTAAAACCTAAAAGGTATTAAAAACAAAATAAATATTAAATATTTTAGCATCGTAATACAACTAAAGAATTCAAGTAATCACCTCCGTGGATTCGAACAATAGACACTAAAATTGACAAGCCTAAACTACCCTCGCAAACACTAAAAGTTAAAAATAACAAACAAAAATAATTTTCAACATACAAACTACCTAAGAAATAAGATAGAAGTAAAAAACTTATCAACACAATAAATTCAAGTCTTAATAAAACCATCAGTAAATGTCTACGCTGAATAACAAAACAAGGTATTCCTAAAATAACTAGAAAACAAGAAAACAAAACAAATAATATTTTCATAAGCTTTTATAGTTTAATTAAAACGTTGGTCTTGTAAACCATTAATGAATAATATTCTAAAAGCATCAAGAGAAAGTATGAACTTAGCTTTAGTCCCCAAAACAAATATTTTAATAAACTACCTCTTGAAATTAAAATAACCTGAATATTATTTATAATTTTAGTAGTTTTAAGATTCATTCTAATTCAAATATCCCACCCCTTATCAATAGAACTAATACTTATTGTCAACACTATTGCTACCTGTTTAACTATTTCAACTATAAGAGAATCGCCTTGATTTTCTTATATTCTCTTCTTAGTTTTCCTAGGGGGTATATTAGTTTTATTTATTTATGTTACAATACTAGCATCAAATGAAATATTCGCTTTAACACCTAACCTCTTCCTACTAACTTTCCTCTTTCCAATCCTCTTAATTCTCATAATAATTATTGACCTCCTTCTACTACCGACCTCATCAATATGTAAGTAACTACCAAGAAATCCCCGATATAAAATTTTATATAACATCAATCTTAATAAATACTATTATATTAGCGACATACTTATTTATTACATTAATTGCAGTTGTAAAAATTACTTCATTATACCAAGGCCCTCTTCGACCTTCCAAGATATATGTCAACGCCAATTCGCTTACATCATCCCCTTTTTAAAATTGCTAATAATGCCTTAGTAGATCTTCCAGCAACTATTAACATCTCATATTGATGAAACTTTGGTTCTCTCCTTGGCTTATGTTTAATTATTCAAATTGCTACAGGCCTGGTGAAGCTGGAAGGCTATAGTCGAGGTGCGTCTCTAGGGAACAGAGAATTTGCGATGGTGGGTATGTGTAAGCAAAGTAAGGGTTCATTCGAGCAGACGGTTCAACCAATACCAAATGGTAAAATACGACGTGAAATATTTTTCATGAAGGAATAAGTAATTAATATCTATCACAGCATATTAAAATGAATTATTAGTGATATAGAAATTACTGTATGTGTAATTGTGCTCTTCCACTGTCCTTGTTTATGGATATACCCCGTCATCGATGCGCCTGATCCCTGCTCCCTATCGCTGTCGCTCGGGCCTCTCTACTGCGCTCCTACTCTAACTCGGTTAGATAGCACTCGTGCTTTTTGGTGGCCATGTAGCACAAGACGGTTCGTATTTTATACACAGTAGTTTTTATGCTATACGTCCACACTTTATTTATACAACACTGCAATCCTGAAGTCAACTCGCTAGTAGTAATGGAGCTCTTCGTTTAGTGAATGCTCTGCTAAAAGAAAGCTCTAACCTAACCTGGAAATGTAAGAACGTGTCAAAATTTGGTAGAACCGTCTGCTTGAGTAATGAACAAATCAGAACAAAAAATACGTATCAATCTGTAGTAGGTGATCACTACAAGCTAGTTTTCCATTATAATTGCGTAATTATGAAGAATACATTTTAACGCTGTTTCTATAATCACATATTACTTACATGTGTAACGAATGTATTTTGAGAAATTGCACCGGAAAACAGGAAATTGATATTTTCCACACTTTTCTTTTCTTATGCACACACCACCATCGTTAATGTGTCTGTTTTCTCGGACAAAATCACGAGCGATCCCTCAAGTTGTGCCCTGCTTTGAATCGGAATAGATACAAACTCAGGTCGTGTTTGCCACTTAGCACAGATTTGCACTTATTGTATTTATAAAATATAAGTTTGCAAGCATATTGTAAATGTGTATGCAGCTGTTGGACAGGTGAGAAACTAAGAATGCAGAAGACGTTAGATCATAAGTGGACAGAATAAATGGTGGCGCTCCTCAACTTTATCTATGCCCACTCGAAATTGTGGGCAAACACTAACAAGGAAAATGATGTAAAAGACATTAGTTTAACAGTTTCACGCTGAAATATGTATAACTGTTGAATCAATTTTCCCCATCAGTGGATTCCAGAAATTATTATTATTATTATTATTTTCTAGTGGTGTCGAATTTCAGTAAACTGGGGATGAAATGTATTAGTAACGAAAATACTGGGAATCCACATTGAGCATAGGATATATGGTCTCGAGGGAATTACATGGTTCTCGGGGAGAAGTTCCCCCCTGCCAATTCCTAAAATCACCACTGGTCCACATAGATCCACATTATATTTGTTCTTTGTTATAAGTTCAGTGTAATCTTTATGATGCAGTTATGCTATAGGGGCTACGGATCCACAGATTGTTAAATATATGGAAAAAATTGCAGACGTCTTTAATTTGTCCATTTTATGTCGAGAACAACGTGCAGTTTTACTATACGTATCCATAGTATAAGTAGTAGTATGAACGAGTCAGAAGACCCGCAGGGGTTAGTTGGGTTCTGGACATAAAATGAGCAAATTAAAGACTTGCCCATATATATTTTTTTTACAATCTGTGTATAGTAAAACTGCACCGAGAACAAAACCCAACAAACCCCTACGGGACTTCTACCCCTTTCCTACTACTACTACTTATGCTATGGATCCATATAGTAAAACTACAGGCTACAATCTAATCTAAAATCTACTACCAATATTGCAACACCAAGTATCACTCATTTATTTTATTACAGGTAGAATTTATTAGATTATTCTTAGATGTATTCAGTCGAGATGCATACAATAGCGAAAGCCCAAAACCCCTGCATGCGGTATGCTTTCTTCATTTGTTACTTTGTTAAACGAAGATTAGAGACAAAAGACGACAACCAATCAGAGTCGATTTTACAAATTGACCGAAGTTTACTTACAGCCGTGTGCACCAACGAAGTTTAGACGAGCGTTCATTTAAACGCGTTCAAAATTAAACTCAAGTTTAAACGTGGTTCCCAGACTTTTATTGCACCATTGAAAATCGAAGTTCAGTAAACCTTGTTTAAGTAAACTTCGGTCAATTTGTAAAATCGACTCTAATTGGTTGTCGTTTTTGTCTCTGACCTTCGTTTAACAAAGTGACAAATGAAGAAAGCATACCGCGTGCCGGGGTTTTCGACTTTCGAGATTGTGTGCATCTCGAGTGAAAACATCAAAGAATGGACTAATAAATTATACCAGTAATGAAATAAACGAGCGATACTTGGTGTTGCAATATTGGTAGTAGATTTTAGATTAGATTGTAGCGTGTAGTTTTACTATACGGATCCATAGTATAAGTAGTAGTAGTACTAGTAGTAGGAAAGGGTTAAAAGTCCCGCAGGAGTTTGTTACATTTGTTCTCGGTGCAGTTTTACTATACGGATACACAGATTGTAAAATGTATAGAAAAGTATGGGCAAGTCTTTAATTTGCTCATTTTATGTCTAGAACAGACCAAACTAAACCCTGCGGAGCTTCTAACCCGATCCTACTATTACCACTACTTATACTATGGATACGTAGAGTAAAACTGCACGCTGTTCTCGATAACCTATCATCTCGATATCGACCATATATCCTATCATCCTCATTGTGGATTCCTAGTATTTTCGTTAACATTCCATCCCCAGTATATTAAAATTCGCCACCACTAGAAAATAAAAAAATAATTTAAAAAAAACACTTCTGGAATCCACTGATGGGGAAAATTGATTCAACAGTTATTCATATTTCAGTGTGAAAATCTTATTCTAATTCCTTTTACATCCTTTTCCCTGTTGGTGTTTACCTACAATTCCTAGTTAGTGTAGGTAAAGTTGAGGAGCGCTACCATTTATTCTTTCCATTTACGATCTTCTGCATTTTTAGTTTCTCACCTGTGCACCAGCTACGCACACATTTATAATTTGCTTGCAAACTTATATGTTATAAATACAATCAGTGCAAAAACCACGCACGAATCTGTGCTAAATGGCCAAAACAACCGAAGTTTGTATCTATTCCGATTCAAAGCAGGGCACAATTTGAGGGAACGCTCGTGATTTTATCCGCGAAATCAGGCACATTAGCGATGGTGGTGTTTGCATAAGAAAAGGCCACTGTTTAAAATATCGCACTCGTGTTTTGCGTTGCAATTTCTCAAAATACATTCGTTACACATGTAAGTAATCTGTGATTATGGAAACAGCGTTAAGAGGTATTGTTCATAATTATGCAATTATAATGGAAAACTAGCTTGTAGTGATCACCTACTACAGATTAGTACGTATTTTCAGTACTAATTTGCTTATCACTCCAGCAGATGGTTCTACCAAATTTTTACGCTTTTTGTACATTTTCAGATTAGATTAGAGCTTTCTTTTACCAGAGCATGAACTAAATGAAGAGCTCCATTACTTTAGGATGGCTCAGTAATGTATAAATAAAATGTGGACGTATAGCATAAAAACTACTGTGTATAAAACACAAACCAAGTTATGCTAGGTGATCACTAAAAAGAAAGGAATGCTATCTAACCGAGTTAGAGTAGGAGCGCAGTAGGGTGGCCCGAGCGTTTGCGTCCATAGGGAGCAGGCGCGTCAGCGACGGGGTATACACATAAACGAGGACGGTGGAAGAGCACACTTACACATAATATAATTTCTTTACCACTAATAATTAACTTCAATACGCTGTGACAGATGGTAATTACTTATATTCACACTTTCATTCCTTCATGAAAAATATTTCACGTCGTTTCTTACCAATAAATTTTCTATTTGGCAGAACTGTCTGCTGAAGTGAACCATTAATTTGCTTACACGTATACCTACCATCGCAAATTTGCCTGTTCACTACGGACATACCTCGAATATAGCCCAGCAGCTTCACCTTGGCGTAAACCGTAATAGGTTCAAAAATAGCTTGTAATGAGTAGCTTGCAAAGTTTGGTACGTGGTTTTGAGACTTGTGGCTTTCACTATAGTATCTAAGTTTCTATGTGTCTACGCAATTGGTTGATAACACTCTAGGAATAACTGGATAAGTTTTACGCTGTTTGCATAGAATTTTGACAAGAAAATACTGTATTTATAGACATAACTTGCGTGCCCTCCTAACGTTAATCTTTACTGGGATTTTTTTTTTAGAAAATACATTGCCGAAAATGCTGGGCTGATTTTCTCAAAAAAATAAAAGAAAAAGAAAAGAAAGAAAACACATAGCAAATTATTTCTAGTGGGTTCTCTATTGTCAAGCTACTGCATCGCAGGTTTTCTAGCTACATATCTTCCTTATTTCTTTTTGCTAGTTAAAAGACATTAACTGAAAATTAAAAAGAACTATATTCCTAAAACTTCAGAACATTTATTTCATTTTATTGATATACATTACATCAAGGAAAAATAATGAACCCCGAGCAGAAAATTTCTCCGATCACGAGAATTGTAATTTCATTAGTGGAAAATACAAAGACATTATTGAATGTAAACAGACTGACTTTAATCAACGAAGTTTAAACCCCAAATTTGGCCGTTCAAGCTAAAACCAAATTCATCCACCATTTGGCTGAGACATAACCTTGAACGTTGTTGGTGCAACAGACATTTTCACTGAACTTGGCTATGATCCCAGTTCAACAGTTGAACTTTGTTGGTGCACACGGCCATTAAACGAGGTTTACTTAACTTCAATTTTCAATGGTGCAACAAAAGTCCGGGAACCAAGTTTAAACTGGAAAGTTCAATGTTGAACGCGTTTAAGTGAACGCTCGTTTAAACTTCGTTGGTGCACAAGGCTGATTTGTTCATGATCATATTTATCATCTCTGAAATGTATCTCAGAACTCAATAGGAGCAGAGATTCAGGACTTCAAAAGTTTTGGCGCATTTCCAAATATGCCTTCACTTAAATCGACGTAGGGATGTATTTCCAGATATTGTGTTCTAGCGAGCATACAACGACCAGATTCCTTCAGCGCGGCAATTGTAGCAAATGTTAAGTCTCCTTTCCCCTATCTCAGACGTTAAAGGGACTGGTCGTTGCAGTGCTTCTGCAACACAGCACGGTTTCTAGCGAACGAGAAGGTTTTTCACGCTAAATAAGATTTCTGATTTTTTTTTTCACTCAGCAATTAATAAATGGAATTTGTTTTTATGCATTCATATTTTTAAATTACGGGACCACACTGAAGGAAATCAATATAATGACAATTAAAAAAAGTAATTGCAGAATTACAAGTTAATTCTTAGCTTATATTGATAATGAAGGCTTCTTCTACAGTAATTTGTGAATCAAATATTAATAAGTCAATATGTAGAATCGCTCTCCCCCCCTTTGTGGATAGTATTTAACTATAAACATATTTCTTTTATAAAATATTTTATACTCTTGATAATTTTCACATAAAACTGTATGATGGAGAACGCCACATCGAATTTGGGACTAGTTAGCAATGCTCAGGGGCGTAGCCACGAGCGGGTCCACAGGGTCCGGACCTCCCAAAAATTTCGAAACTTGACTAACATTTGTAGACTTTCTTAACGAGCTATACTTGTTCAACAGAGAAACGATTGATGCAGGCTAAATATTTTATTTTACGCCTCATCATGTACTCTTCTTTTCTTATAAAAATAATTCTTCTATCTTTTTTTTTTCTAAAAATATAAATTACAGTAAGTAAGAATTACTTATCGTCTTTTCGGGTGCAGTATAAGACAGGTTCCATATTATGTGGACGTATTGGACCTCCCTCAAATACTTTGGACACCTCCCAGTCAACATTTCTGGGTGTAGAACTGGCAGTGATGTTTGTTTTGATGTTCTTTGATTTCTTGCTTCTGTTACATGCTGATCCATCATCTGGCGGGTTTTGAGGTTTCCTTTCCAGAACATATCACATTGATAAGCATTGTTTCGCCTCATGTGGAAGTATATTGTGTTCATCGTGCATTGCGTAACAACCAAGACAAATGATTTGTAGTTTTTTTTCTTTTACGCACATGTGTGTGTGTTGATGTATGAATATGTGACATTCGGAATTCATATACCAGTAACTATTTTGTATCGGCTGTTTTAGTTTTAATTATTAGGTTTAATTTTATTATGTGTGCTTTAATTCTGTAAATAACTTACACATTCTGAATGAATTGTATACCATGACTTCTGTAAATAACTTACCAAAAACATTGACCAGCTTTCAACTGAGGAAAAATTTGCAATTAAGGCTTAGACAAAACAAGCAAAGGCAATTCAGGAGAGTGTTCGAAAAGAAAAATCTAGTTTAAATTTACAGGATATCTTATGGCAGTAGTGTTGTTTGCACCAGATACATTTTCTCAATTTATTTCAAATTTTCCTGGATAAACTGTGAATAAAGTGTGTTCAATGTACATTTTTTATAACACTAATCTCTGCTATGAACTCTCTTCAGTCAACGGTGAAGAGGAATTCGGATCACTGTCAGGGACTGAGTTTGCTAGAATGAATCGTTCGCAACAATCTAGAAAAAAATATTTAGTGAATCTACAAAGCTTCTGAAATTGATATTAACTGTACCTATGACCTCAGCAAAAGACGACAAGTTTTTTTCCACATGAGAAAGAATTGACATTTTTAAGAAATTGAATGTCCCAAGAAAAGTTATCACCATTCGTTATGCTTCCCATCGAAAAAGACCTGACAATAAGAATACCAGAGTTCAACCAGAATGTATTAGATAGATTTGCTCCAATCAAAGAGAGGAGAATGAACTTACTAATTAATTAATGTGATTAATCGGATAAAATGTTCTGCATTTTTTTTTATTTTTTTAAAAACACAATTTTATTTAATTTAACATGTCTCTTAGCATTTGCATCTAAAGTTATGCTGATTAGTCAATCAGTCAACTTTATATCTTCTGTCTCTTATCGTTCGTACTGCAACACCCGAAACTACAATCCACCGGCCGGCACTGCTTAAACCAGAAGTCGAATCAAATCTTCCACGGCAAAGGTGACAACACTAATCACTTAGCCATGACGGATCATTTCATTAGTATACTGCCGTCATATCACAAAGAAAGATAATGGTAGAAAATCCGTGTTTTAAAAAGTCTTTTAAGGTAGCCAAGACAAAATTTATTTCAAGAAATGCGATGTGAGTTTCTTTTCTGTACGTTTTTTAATAAAAATGCAATATTTATTTATCTATTAAGTAATTAAATAAAGGGAATTTCTTAGTCACTATTGAAACTTATAGCATATATGAGACCCAAACAACAGTGAACGAAGTTTCATTTTACCTTTGATAAATTCGAAATATCGAAATATAATCAGTTGCTCATCGAAACCTTTTCAGGATTTTATAGTGCAGTTGTTGTCCCTAGCAAATGGAATATTATATGGATATGTAGTGAATAACATCGTTTTTGTAGGCTTTCTCAAGGTCCTTCCATTCGCTTCTATTTCTACTGTTGTCATTCACTTATGATTCATCCTTGACCTGCGTTACTCTCCAGGACACAATTGCGTGATGTTAAGTAAAATATCGCATTTTATTTAGTATTGAAATACGAATAAATTAAAGATATAGTGTTGTTTCTGTAATAGAAAATCTGTAGAGAATACATGCGATTTTATAAGAAATCTGCAATGATTCGTTAGAAATTCCAAAGGGCTCAAAAAACCTATTTCTTCACAGTTAGCTCGAAATATTAAATTGTGGCCTCAAGAGTCTTGATGCGTGGTGTGATTTATGAAATTTTTTAGGAGGAGCTAAGAATGAAACAGTAACAACGCGTGTCGATAAACAGTCCAGATTGTACGCAATATCCATTCTTTTAGTCAAGGTTGCTCCACGGAGGTGGAGGAATTATATGAAGACCAAAACTATTTAGGAATTTCAAATTAATTTCGCTTTTGAAATTTTGCGAGATAGCTCGTGAAGTTTAGGAAGATGGACCCCTCGGCGTATTCAATATTTTACATAGGGATAATATTATTTGACATGTTGTAATAGCAAACAATAATGTTCAGTTCTTATATACGTGATTTTTCTAATTTCAAATTCCAAGCTAGCCTTTTAATCCTAACTTCCTAATCCTCAACTCTCCACTTCTTTGTTTGAAACGTAGAAAAAATAATAGGTTACATACTTTTCAACTCTTGCTTTAGTGGGCCCATCTTCGAGAGAATTGGGCTACAAATGACTTCAAGCCGAACACGCATTTCATACACCCTGCGAAAGATTTTGGTCATTTTGTTTGTTGGATTAACACATCGGTTCTAATCGGATTCAAGATTAGAGTTTGCTACTTTATTAAGGTGCAACAATGTTCGTGTTGCTTTACATTGATACAAAAAATCGATATTTTTGTATACCTCCTACGGAGGCATAATCTTCGGTGCTAAATAATGCTTTATATGTACTATCTTTGACGTACATTCACAGTTAACGTAGTTGGGCATTAACATGGAATTTTAGATATACGTCTTGTATTGCCTTGTTGAAAAGTATTGTAGTCCATAATAATCGAAAGTTCCTGTCCCCATTAAAAAGGAATTTAACCTATTAAGTTATTCATTGTATCGTATTAATTGATTGTTTGAACACAGTTGTAGATATGGTGATGAAACAATTAACAGTGAAACGCAAGAAAGGATTCTGGAAATAAATATGTAAATTAAAGATGTTAAAGATACCATTGCAGCATTGGCTTAGGGAATTCCTGGAAGACATCAATCAAGATAGCAGGGATTCAAAACTAAGGTCACCCAGTTAAGAGACAAATATTCGAGATGTTAATCCTCATCTACTTTGATTTAAAACGTTTGCTCTCTAAATTAAAAAAAAAATAGTCGTTCCCTCACAGTGTTACCGACAACCTCTGAAGATGGCATTCAGAAATATATATATATTACTCATAAAACGGCTAGATTTTAAACTGCTGGCCTATAACCCACATTGGAGATTTATACCTCTTGATTGTGTGCAGGATTATAAGTGAGTTATATTAAAATTTGAAATATTGAATTTTATTCAGTATATGACTTTTAATTACAATAAAATCAATCAACAACTCACCTGGTTAGTGAAAGTCAAATCAGTGGAAATGAAGTAAGTCATCATGGGTTTAGTCGCAGCTAGGTGCTGAAACTGGATACACCATTGTTGGATTTTAGATTGGTTGTATAGGCTGCCGTTATCCTAGTTGTCAGTAGTACTTCTTTCGGCAGGTCATAAATCCACACGAATCGTCATGAATGCGTTTAGTGATTTTAAGTTAATTAGATATCCTATTTATTTTCTTTAATAAAGTGAACGATCTCCATGGCTTAAAGAACCGAAGAGTTATTAAAACGTGTATACGAAAGCTCTCATCCCTGCAATGAAATGCAAAAATTGAAATAATTAAAAAAAAATAACTAAAGGAGCGGCATTAGAATTCTGAGTAGAAAAATGTTGTTAAGTACCTGTAAATCTGTGGTTGGGGAGAGAAGAAGAAGTAAAAATAAGGATTTTTGTGTAATGAAACACCCTCTGTCTTGAGAAAGAATTTAACACGATTGTATATAATGACAAATAGGCTTATTTTTTTTTCAAAGGAAAAAATGTTTTTAGAATTAATTTAATGGCTAATAATAAAGGCCAAAAATTGCAATTGAGTTTCATAAAATAAGCTATATTTAAGGCCTTAAGCATTTCGTAGATTTGTATAGCTAAATGTATCTCCAAATAGGCTGTATCTAATCAAAAATAGGCCAAATTAGCATTACTGTTCTCTCATGCTATTCCAGCTGTCAACTATAACTCAGACATAAGCTTATTGTTAATTCACTGATGACGTAACAATTAAAAAGATGACAAAGTTAATTATTCCCGAATTTCTCTGCCATAAACATGATGAACAGTTTATTTTCCCCTTATCATTATTCAACATCATTGTCCTCCCATCTATATAAACTTATACTATATATTATATTATATTATATTATATTATATTATATTATATTATATTATATTATATTATATTATATTTTCATATTATTTATTCCTGACGGTTGCTGCGTAAAACTGGACAACAATTAGAATGTAGCCTTGAAAAATGAAAGGAAATTTCATGATTTCGGTATAAAAGAACTTTACTCCCAACACTCTATTCGATGGTTTCTTTGGAAATGGTATTAATTCTATTAACATGCTTTTTTTTCTGTACACAATCTGCTTCATGCTTGAACGTCTTTCGAAAAGAGGGTCTTGCAGGATATAACGAGAAACAAACACTATCTTGCGTAGAATTCAATGCTTTCACCTTCAAACTTTTTTGGAAAGCAATTTTCAATAACTGTGTTTACTATTTCACGTTTATTTTCGTTGCAATTAGGTCTTTATTCCAGTCATTATGGCTAGCAGAATTCAATGATTTGAAGATGAATGTTCCATTTTTAACGACCACATCTTGAGTAAGTAACCACGCCTCACTATTCATGGTGTTCTCTGGACCAGTAATTTAGGCTCGTTACGCAAGGCGAGCACACTTTGAAACAACAAGAGGGAATTTTATTTCACTAAACAAAAGTAATTCTTCCAACAAAATATACAAAATTGTATTGCCTCCCATTCGTGACGCAGCAAACTTTAAAAAAAAAACAGCTGAGGCTGTGATAATAGCAATGATGATTTAAGGCGCTGTGACTGCTGCTGGTAGGTATTTGTAGTGTAGACAGGAATCACAAGTTGTATTATGTTGTCTATTTTTATATAGTAAGCTTGCACTGTTTGCAGAAGTTCTTATTGGCTTTCCTTTTTTCTGAGAGTGAAACATAATGTAGTTAAGAGCACTAGTGTGCGCAGGACATTGGGAATGTGGGTGCCAGATCAAAGGTACCACCATATGGAATTTCGTCCTCCCCCCTTTCCCCTAAGAAAAGATAGCGTCATTGCACCCGTCGCTGCGTCGGCGACGCACGGCACAAATGCAGACGGGAAATAATTTACACGTAATCTCTTCTAAGTTTGTAATAATTCTACATAAAATAAAGTTTGTTTAATGGGGATGCCAAGACACCCATGCGACCCATGTTGCGCACGCCTATAGTTAAGAGAGCAGTACGAAACTTTTAACCATTCCGCCCATGGCGTCTACTCTTTCATACAAGCAGCGTACTTACCATATATTGGCATTGGCTAAATATAGCACTGAACTCTTCAACTGTACATTGTAAACTTACAGACGTCAAATTTATCCCTCTGTAATCATTCTACCTAGGTATTTTCTATGCTCTGCCCTTGTTTGCTCTATGGCCTATTCGTAAACTTCGCGAGGTTCTAAGTGGTACATTCACATAATAAAATATTAAGTCCGTTATTCACATATTGTTGACTTGTTCTTATGGAGGAAGTTACGAACGACTAGAATTCGAATACTATTCTGTTGCTGATGACTCAAAAACATGGGCGCCAACTGACAATTAGTCTTCGAAACTTTCACTTATAGCAGCAACCTAATTGGATTGATTCACTGTAAATTGACGTAACGCTACAAGGCAATAGCAATTAAAAGTATTTTTATTTGGTCTATATACTTCTAATAGCAAAAAATTACACAATAGACCTACTAAGCACTTTGATAGAAATAAGTGACTTAATCCTACCCGTCTAATGATGAGAGTATAATTTCGAATACGTAAACATGATCGACTTTCTGCTCAAAATTCCTTCCCTTTCCCATTATTATCACAATTGCATAAGGCTACATTAATTGAAACACTGCTAATAACATAAGTAAATAAATATTGCTATCTCGAAACTTGGGGCTTAAAAACACAGTATAATTTATATTGTCAGGTCTCTGCAATGAGCATAAGACAATTGATACATTAAGAATAACAAAGAAAGTAATCTAAATGAAGTAGTTTTTGTTTTATGCAGTATTTGGGAGTAATGCTCTTATTGTACCTAAATATGCGTATCTCCATTTTTTATGATTAAGTGCATATGTATCTTCCAGTGAATTTATTGAGATGAAACTAGTGACATTCCTTTTTCATCCTGCCGGCCTAAGATATAATTATTCAGGTGATGAGAAGACACGCCTGAGTTCTCATACAAATGTATTTTTCACTTTACATCTTATTGAACCTTTTTGTGTTTCATAAACGCGAAAACTCAATAGGTTGTACGAGTTAATTACTATATTTATTCAGTTTAGAGTCCCACAATTACGCTCTTTAGGCCAAGAGAGATGGATGAATAAGACAAGTGAATGATGATGGAGGAATTGGTGAAATGAGAGGAGGAAACGGAAGTACCCCGAGAAAACCCATTGGCACGATGTTGTCCACCACAAACTTACTTTTCTGGCGTGAAACTAGGGACCTTATGCACCCAAAGTAAGCACTCTGTCATTGAACAGCCGTGCCTTCCATTCCACTTCTAAAATTTTAATTGTAAGTACGTTTGGAAACGAAACAAACGTTATGGAGATTTCAATTAAGCAAATCCAATAAGGACACCGTCTCTCTACACTACCCATCTCTGTGTAAAAAGAATGTTGCCTAAATATTGGATTTGGTACTCCTAATTAAAGAAAGGCATCTCCAAAAATTATTATTTTCAGTATTGTTTATGGTCCTTGTTTCTATTTTCCCCTTCTAACCTGATAGTCATTTTGAAACGTTAGAGATAATTCCTTCTGGATCTTTTAATGTTTTTATGTAACACCACGATCGACACTATTTAGCTGGATTTTTGACGGGCAAAATTGCTTTTTCACGTTACGTAAAACTGAACTTCAGTTCAGTTTATCAATCCGAGGAAAGGCACAAACCCTTAGACAATTACTACCATGTCAAGCAGTAAGGGAAGGAGGTATAAAAAAAAGGAGACAGAAACATTGGACATAAAAGCAATTGAGCATTCTATAATATAGAGATGGCAACGTAATTGCAAAAAGTACATATCTCACAATAACAAAATAAGTCCGTAAAGATAATTAATTATGACAGCGCAGAGACCTCCGCAGACTGAGGAATGTGCACTGTTGTTTGCTTCAGGAAAGTTCCGTGGAAGGACATTATTATGTCAATAGACGTAAGAATACGTTATTAGTACCGTGCTAACTCACACGGGAGGGTCAAACAAATTGTCGCCAAAATCTGATAGAGCGTCATGAGAAATGAAAATGAGCAAAACTTAAGATGCTATGGACGAGAAGGATAGGAGCTACGGGGCTTCAAAATTTGAATATCCCAAAAATTATATCATGTAATTATGTACGTTTAAAGTAAATATCTTGAAAACCATTAAAGCAATCAAAACAAAAATTGCACAATGATGAAAACACAATGCCCTGTCGAAAACCATAAACAGTGTTGCCATAAGTAAAGCAGTGTTGCCAAGTCAGCATAAAAAATGTTTGAAATAGCACCATCATCGCCTGCTACGATCCCTTAGCGCCTTCCCAAATCGCACAGGTAAGAGAACAGGGAATAGTTTCTTTAGGAGCCGCTGTGGCGCTAGTTACGTCACCAATATTTTATGTCGTGTGTAGCAGGCAATTGACATAACTATAACAGTAGAAGAATTCTTAAGTCCCCTTCCCCTTATTTCTAAGTAAACATATCTATAGTATCACAAAAACTAAACTGTTTTTAAAATTGAATACAATTATTATCGGTTAATTAGAAATAAACAAAAACAATACAAACACTTACTAGGAAAATAATCCTTCACAAATTACAAACGCAGAATATTCGTGGTTTGGTATTTACAAATTTGGCACGTTCAAATAGTTCTTTTTCAGCATTTGCTATGTCCTTCAGCAACACTGGAACTATTACATCACAAATGTTGACTCTTAATGTGAATGAATGATTGTCCGAAATGGGGCACTGTAAATACGAAGTGTGTTGCAGAAAGGAAACAATGTAGGCGGAAATAGACTCTGACGTAAGTAAAATTGCCTTATACATCTCGTTACTGAGGAATGTACATCCATGTTCCTCACTTGAATATTTTACCTCACGCAAGTGTTTGGAGAAATCATTTTCCAACCACTTCAACCTCTAATCATCAATACTAAAGAAATGCGTCCTATCTGGATTTCCTTGGTTGTATTTTGGACTGCACACATCATGAATATCAAATCTTTTTTTATGTTTCTCGTGAATTTTAAAGTTGCGCCAGCACTTGAGAAAGTGTGCGCCTTAGAATGAACGGAGTTATCTTTGAGGAATTCCGATGCGGCAATTACTTCGTTTGAAAATATTTTCTGAGCCCTTTTAGCATTCATTTTCTCCAAATTTGTTGGTGAAACATGTTTTCGAGACAGAGATCGGACAAGTTTCACCATATCTTTGGACTGCAATTCATACAAATTTTTCACGTGAGTGCCACTAATTTGCTCGTCTGCATCATACATTGTTCTCTCTAGAAACATTGTTCGAACATTTTTAAGTATATGGCATTGGTCGAAAGCTATGTATAGTGGTATGCTTTAATCTTCGGGATGGTCAACGAATGGTTTAAGATTTTTTGCTTGACTGAGTCTTTTCATCATATTTACATTAGTTTTATGGTTGTCGGTGACAAGCCTTAACACTCGAAACCCGCATGCCTCAACTTTATTAATAACAATTAATGTCAGTCTATGCAATTCTGCCCCTGACAACTTTTTAGACGCCTCTTGGAGCTTGTACTTCGTAGATATACCACACAAGAGAAAGCAAAGTAAATTATTGGCAAGCACAGTCATCATTTCTAAAACTTTTGGTGGTTCAGAACTTGAATCAAATCTATTGGCACATTGATTGTCATTCTCAGCTACCTAAGAAGTTGTATTTTTCTCGCCGAAGAACACATCGAGTTTCTTGTAAGTTAAAAGTTGTTTTACTGATATTTCGTCTATCATTAGGGAGCACAGTCTTTCCGCTTCTTTCATTTCATTGCACTCTAATATTAAGCGCTGCTTGATTAGAAGTGTGACCCCCGCACACATGACATATCTCCAACATAGCGTGACAAGGTTGATCGGCTAGGTAGTTGAAGAACATTTTGTGCATATTTGTAGCCTTTTGGAGAAACATGTTGCCAAATAATGCAATTCTTTATTACGTCAGCAGACCACAGAGGACGTGATTTATTGAAATAAAGCGCTTGCTCGAAGAGAAACCCAGCTTTTTGATTATTTGGATCGCATTTATATGAAGCAAGTATATGACTTAATGAGGAATTATATTTATTTTCGAAATAATTTAATCTATCTTTCAAACTGTTTATTTGTTGCTCTTGGTCGCGTATTTTCTTTTGTACTCGCCACAACTCAATCCGTATTTTTTTTTCTATCCAAGCTGTTTTCAACTTGCTGTCAAGTGTTTAATTATTTGTTTGTAGCCCAACAGGACACACAGATCGGTTTTCATTAGGTACATGGATGCAATTAACAACAGCAGCTTCGTTGTGTTCACTACTGAACTGCGGACTCACATATGATTTTATTTATCTTTTCTTTATGTCGATATTCTTTCTGAGAATTGTTCTACGGGGCTGAACAAGTTTCGGAATTTTGGGGAGGGCTGGTCACTAAACACACTTGGAACACTTCCTCTCTTGAGAATTCTTTTTTTTTTTTTTCGTGTCTGAACGGTAATCGTTTTCACTAAAATGCAAACTACATACTACAGGTGACCTAGATTTACAATTTTAGGTGAAATGTTCCCTAGATATAGCCTTCAACCACGTATCGGATTGTTGAGAATCCAAGGGAAATTCATGGAAAGATACAGAGTTCCCTTTCCTGCTTTTACTTTTACAAAATGGTACACATACCATTACAATTACCATAATTAAAACAATAAAATAACACTTTCTGTGCTGTTAATTTCAGCACATAAAGATACTGCAAATACCTATTATTAAAATATAGCAACTACACATGCCAAAAGAAAAAAGAAAAAGAAGAAAAAAACACGTAAAACACCACACTACACTTGTCAAAAGCCACTCAGACTTATGTGACAATAAATAGACAATTGGGCACACAAAAGTAATGCACAAGTAAGTTTATCACAATACGAGACGTAAATATTGTAAGGTCTTGAGATACACTTAATGTGAACGGGACACAACTTTTAGCAAAAGGTACTCTCAGGATCACGCGAAGCGATGAAACTTTTAATTAGATTGTTTCCTTTTAAAGATAAAATGCCATACATTCACTTACTAAAGAATTCCTTAGCCGTGTTTTGTTTTAGCTATCTTAAACTGAAAGCGTTTTCCACTTAGTAAAATACAAAGTTGAAAAAGTGAAAAGTAGCCTAAATAAGTCGAGCATTGCAACTCTAAATTTCTTCTGATCTGGCAACCACAAATGGACGAACAAGATATAGATAAATATTGAAATGGCCTCCATGTTGTTGCTGTAAGAGGAAAGCGCGACAGGATAACAAAAAACAGAAGCAATGTCTGGGTGACAGAATTACTTCATATGACTGTGAACTTTGGAACCCATTTTGAGAGAAAAAAGAAAACAGAAAAAGAAACTCGTTAAGAGAGAAAGAGAAAAAAACGTTAAATGAAAACAAAAAACGGAGCTTTAATTTACTAAATAGT
Source organism: Thermobia domestica (assembly GCF_964235325.1). Lineage (NCBI taxonomy): Eukaryota > Metazoa > Arthropoda > Insecta > Zygentoma > Lepismatidae > Thermobia > Thermobia domestica. Next base: position 47,100,138 of record NC_137470.1, on the reverse strand, counting down.
CTCCATAATTCTTATACTCAACATATAGCCTATGAACTTAAACAAGGCTCTACATTTCTTGTTCATCACATATCATGTCCCAAATTATGTATGAACTCAACAGCACAGACCCAACTTTGCTTTCCGCCTTTAAAATGTTATGTTCTCGTGAGAATGTTTTTTTTGGGGGGGAAGAGGGGGATTTCCGTTATGAAACTTCAGTACTTCTAAGGTAAGAGGGCTTTAAAAATAACTTTATTTTATAGGAGAGATAAGAGATGCCTTTGTTTATATATATATATATATATATAAACGTACATAATTTCGGAGCTACAAGGTGCCGAAAGCGTGGGAAAATGACATGGAAGAAAGACTTTAATAGTGTGACCCTTTAAAACATTTTAGTACGTTTCATGACTATTACCTTTTATTAAAAGCGTCTGTTCAATGATAGGACAGCGTAATATCATGTATTTACCATTTGTACCAAATTATTCACATTCTCCTTTCGTGTTTCCCACTCTTATTTAGTGCGCGTTATGCAACTACACATGACACGTGTAAAACTGTTCGCCATTTTGTGCTTGTGCGAGATATCGACTTAGTACAGACCCATTATTGCTAGCAGTTGGGACAGCTATTCATCCGTATCCTTTTCGACCCATTTTTCTTGATAGATTATCCGGGATTCCCTACGCTCCTTTTGGGAATCCCTTGTGCGCGAATTGCACGATCTCGACCTAAGCACTTTTGAATACAGCAGCACGGTGTCTTTGACGTGACCACGCCGCATTAGCTCTATCATTCACCATAGTCGAGCTATAGAGCTTTGAATGTCATTTTCCCGCGCTTTCGTCACCTTGGGCTCCGAATATATGTTGTAAAATTTCTTGGGTAAAGCAATAAAAATGTACACGGGAGTTGAACTTCCCTTCACCTTTTATTATAAAAAGTCTTTTATGTACACAACTTATAATAAGCAATTCCTCTAATATTTAGGTAAGATTAGATAGGAGCCCGGTGACCAAGCGTCGTGTGCTTTGAGGTGAGGTACTCTAGGTGACCGTGCGTTGTGAGAGGGGTGTAGATTAGGTATCTCTCTCTCGGTGACCGGGGGTAGTGAGAAAGAGGAGAGGAACCCGGTGGCCAAGCGTCGTGGGTATAAGGATAGGTACCTCTCGGTGACCAAGCGTAGTGAGAGGGGTTTTAGGTGTTTCGATCAATCCGGGAAGATTGATGTTTGTCGAGGCGTGCAGGTCCCTTTTATCCTGTATTGTCGGCTTCCTTCGTTGATTTTCGTCTTTCCGACGGTTAGCGATGGTGATCGACTCCGCTTCGGGACCGTAGTCTGTTTGTTTTTATTTATTATTAACACATGTAGTTCACACGTGGTTATTACATGACATATGACATGCGGAACCTTACACCCCCGGGGCGTAGAAAAAAAAGTAAGCCACTGGATTATTTTTTTGTTTGTGCCCTCATGTGGAATCTTCATATTGTGCACAGGATACACCGCAAATGCGCTATAACACTGAAACACAAAGTAAAGTTAAAAAGCACTGGTCACTGATATCACTGTTTGAGACACTTTCACATATGTAAAGTTTAAAATGAAAGTTGAAGTTTGTCCTCTTAATATAAGCAGGATCAGTATAGTCCGTCAACTCCTTCAAAGGAGAGACTGTCGAAGCTCTGGTGAAGATAGTTAGTATATATATACTAGGTCGCTTATAGTGAGGGCCGTAGCAGATTGTGGTGATGCTAACACTGTCTCTGGCACCGACTGGAACGAGGCCATCGGTAGTGGATGTGAGATCTCGATGCGAGGGAGGGATATTAGGGCTGGCCGTATCCTGAGGCGGCGGTATAGAATATATAGGAAGGCGAAAAATAGAAGAACTATGGCGGCCGTGATAATGATTGGAAGAAGATGATACATACTGCAAAAGAAGGAGTTGTGTGAGATTAGCGATCGTTCGTAACCACGCGCTTGTATAAATAATAAAGAAAACATCCAATTCCAATTAGTAATAAAACATTTAAGGCCGCGATGATAATCAGTGTCCAGGAAAAAGTTAGTGTAATATGAAAATCAGAGAAATGGTCTGGGAGAAAGTTCTTTTCATGATGTAAGAGGGAATGCACAGAAGTTATGGTTCGTTGAAAATTTTGAAGATTCAGGGAAAAATTGATATCGTTTTGGGCAGGCAGGTGCCGATATTTAATCGTGAAATTGGCCGTATGACGTGAAGGCAAATTCATGGTGTCAGTGAGTACTCTTTTGACATCCTCATATTGAAAGAAGTATGTAGAAGATGTATTAACGCCATCTGCAGGCATTGTATGGTTCCTATGCCTGTTAAATTTTACAGATTTCCTAGTCGTCAGATGGAGATCCATAGGTGAGTATAAGTAGAATTCCTCATTTATGGAAAGAGTAGGAATCAAGTGGCAATTAGCTGTCGAATTTCGGAATACTAAGTTGTAGAGGCAATCAGTTCCCTGAGAGCGGGCTTGAGACTGTGTCTTGCAGATAGAGTACATCGGGTGAAGCTGACATATAGAGAAATCTAATCCGTAGATTCCTTCGGTAGTCCATATAGCGTGATTTGGCAATTTAAGGTGGATATGGGCAGTATCCGTTAAAAATCCATTGTTGAAAATTTTATAGAGCGTATAATGATCCTTATTATGTATAATAGGAGTCTGGATAATGATATTCAAATTTGCCAATGAGGAGTCAAATGCAATAAGGTAAGCCTTTGAACATAGATAGAACAGACCCAGGTCGCGTTCCACTAGTGAGCCTCTTAGATTTTGATTATTAGCAATCATTTTTCGGGCGAAATCTGGTTTATTAGAGCGTCATTGACGGTATAAAATGTATTTTGTTATTTAAATGTTTCAGTTATGTATTATAATTGTTTACTTCTTGAAAATAACTTCGTAAGGACAGTTTCCTCTCTTAACCAAGAATTTAAGGACATTAACTTTGTAAGGATATATGCAGTTTCGGATCCAGCGGATCGCATGCTTAAAAAGATCATACTTTTGTAGAACAAATAGGTTCATTTGGATTATCCAATTTGAATTTGGATTTTCGAGTTTTATCCTTTGTGTATATGAACGAATCAGGGGAATATAATGGAGCGTCTCTTTTTGAGCTATATGGTACAATGGGTCGCCATCAAACTACAGAACAGTATGTAGGTAATTTAATTTCAGAAATGTACCTGCAGATGGGAGGAGAAGATTTTTTGATATGAGGCATTGCATTGAATTTCATTGTTGAACCTTCTTTTCCAATTTAGTCAAAAGTTACAAATTGTGACATAGCATTATGTTCTCCCGAGTCGCTAATATGCTCAATGCAACGTCAGTAGTGTTTTTGATTGAATTATCATATGAAATCTTCTCGTGGTAACTCACATGTCTGGTCCTTATCTTAGAACTATGGTAATTTTCTTTAAGAGCAGCTGTAACCTAATTGTTAGCAAGTGCAAAACAGTTTGTCACACGTATGAAACAAATGCTCCAAGTAAGGGAAAGGAAGATAAATAATATGAAATACTGAACACAATTTCATAGTCAACCCAGACAGCATGCTTGCTTGCCGCAAGCTTGCCTGTTGCTTTTCTTTGATTTTATTTCGCTTTGGCTTATACACAAAAGCTTATTTCTGCTTAGCGCAAGCTGTAGTACGGGGAACCCGGGCTTCACTTGCGAGACGCTTTTCTTTAGATTGAAGTAAAAAGCCAGCGGGCGTTCGATTTTCAGTTGTTCTCAAAAACCACGTGACGCTGATCTCTTAACTTTCGGCGACATGATAGTGTTCGCGTTGTTAGCGTTCTTTGAGCATTCACCCTGAATAAAGGACAAACTTATTTTTTTTTTAATTGTGCCGTAGTACTCTAGTCCCACGTACATATAATGTAACTCATTTCCTTATATTTCAGTAACCATGAGGCATAACGAATTGTAGTATTTATGTATAAAGCATAAATGTGAACATAGATGGCAGCAGATTTGAGCCTACTTATTTCGCGAAAGAATACAGAATTTTTGCCGATATTTTAATATAAACTTAAAGTTTAACTTACAGTATAAACTTCATCTCAATGTTGTGTTTAAAGTCTAAACATTTTTCTGTGCTTGTATATAAAAACAGAAATTTCAAGTACTCGCGGCTAATATAGCAAGATATTGAATATTAGTAAGAAGCAACGGTGCGCTGCATTCTCCACCGAAGCCGTCCTACACCGAAGTTCTCAACAGTCCACCTAAACCAACTCCTGGTGCCTCACTCAGTGACTCTCCTCAAGTTACACCAGCCTCCTCTGTCGAAAATATCATGGACGCGAGTGCTGACACTCCCATTGTCTTCAATATACTCTTCAGCAACCTCAACCCAGCATACTCAAATATCAAATCCTTCAACCAACAAATCATGCGCTACTGCAATAGACTGGATTTAAAGCAGCTACTCAAAACTCAAAACGGCATCATTCTTAAATCTACTAATCCGCAACTATATCAAAACTTAATCCATAAAGTAGGACCGGCGATGTTTGGCCCCAATGCCAAAATCCAACTTCTGTCGTCCACAACTCCAAAGACACCACCACCACCTCGTCGTACCGCTCTTCTCTCCGCGGTGATTCGTGGAGCTGAGCCCACCTTGACAGAGCAAAACATTTTGGACAAACTCAAAGAGGAAGGCCTTCATCCTAAACGTGCCATTCGCATCAAAACTGCTTACGGGCCCACGTATATGGTGCGCATCCTCACGGATGATCAAAATCTCATTGACAATATCCTCCGGAACGGAGTTTATATCTATCGTTGCCACTACCTAGTGGAGCCTTCCCGTACTTCACCAGTCCCGTTGTAGTGTGAAAATTGTCTTTCCTACAATACACACCCTACCAACAAATGCACGTTGCCTACGATCTGCCACACTGCAAGGGGTCCCACAAGGTCAAATGCTGCCCCAATCTTCAACAGCCGGGCACCTGCAATACCTGCGATGGTCCCCATCCTACCTACTCGTATCGTTGCCCGAAGAAGCCACAGCCGTTACCTGATAAACCGGAAACAGTTGTACCTCTCAGACTCCATCCGGCCGCTCAAATATCTACAGGCACTCAAACTTCTCTCTTACCACCACCAACAGTAGAGAATGTGCTTCAATTCGTTACACTTGTCTTACAAAATATATTTCCTTACCAGCGTGAAGCCATTCTCACCCATGCTACCAAAGCGGCCATGGATATCTTCCACCTCCATATGGCTGCCACTTATTCCGGTTTATCAACTTATTTCCACTTTCACTCTGACCCACCATCATGAATCTCCGATCGACAGGCAGACGTCCGATACATTTCCTCTTTTCCAACGTCCGCTCGCTGACAACCAATCGTGTTCTCCTTGAAACGATGGCAACAGCTTATCAAGCGGACTGCATTCTTCTGAACGAAACCTTCCTCAAACGCAATGAACCATATTATTTTCCACATTATCACCTGCTTTGTTCAGATCTCTCGCCAACTGTTGCTCGAGGTGGTGCTGCTCTGGCCGTCCGATCTTCCTTACCTTACCGCCATATCACGCCTATTAGTGCTGGTCTATACCCGGAGAGCGTCATTACTACAGTTTACTTTTCAAATCGAATCATTACCGTTGCCACCATTTACGTACGTTCCACACAACCACTCCCTTACCGCTTTCTGACTTATCACGATACCAATTTCAAAACCTACATACTTCTGACTGATCTTAATTACTCCTCTCGTACCGCCGACCAACGACACCGATTTGAAGATTTCCTACTTACGACTAAATCATCATTCATGCCAATCCCGCAAGCAACTCGTCCTGTCAGTGGCACTACGCCTGATGTGTTTGTCACCCACAACCTGCTACCATCTGCAACGGTTGACGACTTGGGGACCATCGGCAGCGACCATCTTCCTGTCTTACTTACCATCACTCAACCTGGCCGTGATGCTGTTCCAACCACCCCGTCTGCACACTATAATTTTAATCGGGCAGACTGGACGAAATATCAATCATCTATCACAGAGACGCTTACCGGCGCCTCCACCGATCTCTCTACATCAGATTCCATTCTCCAACTCACGGAAACGCTCACTGATGCTATCATTCATGGAACTGCCCAGGCGGTCCCTACACACATGCCAAATCCTTGCAGGCCCCCTCTGCCTTCATATGCCCGTACGCTTCTAGCTCGGTCTCATGCCTATCTTACAGAATATAAACGCACCAGAGATCCACTCTTTTTCCACTTACACAAGCAATTCCAACGTATGGCTAAATCGTTCATAATAGCCCTGAAACGCCTTACGTGGCGCACCTGCTGCCATCAACTCCGCATCGAGCAAAATCCAACTAAATTCTGGGTTCTATTTAAAAGACTCACTTCCCAATCCACTCGACTGCAATATCCACTTCTTATTAATAATACCGCTCCAGCGACAGACGCAGCCACAGCACAAGGTTTCGCCGACCATTTTCAAACAGTTTTCACACCGCATATGGATCCAATCTTCACTCATCCGACTCGCTAACATATCATTGCAGCAGGCACCCCGCATCAGCCTCTCTTCGAACCGCTTTGCCCTCCCCAGCCTCCCAAAACCGGAGATCAACTTCCACCAATCACCGCTGCAGATATCACCTCTGTTCTATCAAATCAACGTAACACGTCTCCGGGAGTGGACTCCACCAGCTACCGCCAGCTATCCAAGGCGCCGCCTCTCTGAAAAGGGAATGTAGTTAAGCCAATCAAGCTATCTCAAAATAAAAATAAGAGCTTAGTACTTATCTGCTGACTTAATTGTCCTGATGATTTCAATACTGGAAGAACACCACATAACACTGACACTTAAAATAAAATAACAACATGCCAATAACTTCACGTAGCTGACAGGCGTTTCTTACGTCCTAACACTCCGAAGTCTCACTCACTAATAATCGTTCACCAGCGCTCGTGTATAGAATAAAACAATTAGCGGTGGTTTACAACACAAAACTGCTACGGAAAAAAAAACATATCTTCTCCAAATTACAAATGAGGTTAAAAGAACTGTCACAGATTGCTCGCACTCCTCTACACCGCCATCCTCAGCATGGGCTTTTTTCCACCTGCCTGGAAACTAGCAAAAATCGTTGTCTTTCTCAAACCTGGGAAAGATCACAGCCTGGTCACCTCCTACAGACCCATCAGCCTCACCACAGCTTTCAGTAAGACCTTTGAACGCATTATAGTGAAACGGCTCCATGCTTATATTCAACGCCATAACATCCTTGCGCTTTCACAAGCCGGCTTTAGACCCTCTTTTGCTACGTCGGATCAGTTGCTCAAACTTTATTCATTGCTCATCAACCACTAAAACAAATATAGTAGAGTGGGGACACTTGGGGGAAGTTTTTTTTCCTACTGCGCATGCGCAAACCCTCGACGCTGATTGGCCGGCGCAGGTCACGTGACCCGGCCACGCCCCTTCACGCTGATTGGCTGGCCACGCCCCCTTGACGCTGATTGGTCGGTGGAGGCCACGCCTCCCGCCACGCCCCTTGACGCTGATTGGCTGGCACGGTTACACCCCTTGACGCTGATCGGTCACGCTCTTTTACGACCTCCTATCTACTGCGCTGACTGGCTGGCGGCGGACCTACGCCGATTGGCTGGCACCGGACCTCGCCCCCTTGACGCCGATTGGTCACGCTCTTTTATGACCGCCATTACCGCACTGATTGGTCGGCGCCGGATCACCGCACCTGCCACATGCCACATAAGATTCGTTCCCTTTTGTGACCACTTTGAACATAGCAGATATTACACAGAGACTACGAACACATAACGCAGCACATATTACACAGAGACTCGTTCCCTTTTATGAACACTTTACAACCACATAGCAGAGCAGATATCACATTCTTCATCCTAGCGCATAGCAGAGTATGGCTTATTTTCTTTTACGGGGCAAGCAACCCCCAAACCTCCTCCTTTCTCATCCAGGGCTTGGGACCGGCAATGGCGGAGTTTAAAAAAATAATACCATTATACTCTCATAAATGAATAAAGCATAATATCATTAGCATCAATAGTGGTGAGTGAGAATTTGTTTAAGAAATCGTGCACTGAATAACCAGATGCACGACATGCTAGATATAGAAAACAGTAATGTCCACAAAATCGAGATAAATCACCTTGAATACGTCTATTATTCCATTTATAATACAGACAGTTTCGTTTTAAAAACCTTATATGATGTTGTATATAGGGAGGTATACCATAGCTATCGAAATACTCTCCCACACACATATTAGATATATAAACAGCGACCCAATGTTCACCAGGCTTATCACTAGAATCAGTGTTTATAATTATGGCGGCTGGAAATGTATGAATAAACAGAGGTAACTCATCAGCGGCATACACACCAATAAAATGATCTTTAGGCAAATTTTGTTGTAATGCTTCATAAAGCTCAATTGTATTTAACATTTTTCCCTTTAATTAATATATACTTTTCTCTGGAAATCAATTTCTAATTCTGAAGAGAATTCAGCATAAATAATTGTTGTTACAGGAGATGGCAGTGCTTCTTTAAAATGAACCTCTAGGAGTACACTTCCTTGCCGTTGTGGGCTAGTATGAAATCCAGCACTAGCACTAGAATCGGGAGTTAAATCAAACACCAGTAGAGTATAACCATTAGGATATTCGGCTAGTGAAATATTATTACCTTGATTAGAATAATAAATACCTGAACCTGTAAATAACGTGGAATATGCTTGTATATATAGCTTATTATCAAAATCAGGTTGTAATGGTTTGGAAGGCACAGGCGTTCCATCAACATACAGTGTAAAAAATGACATATTAAAATGCTGAAAATTGAACGGATTTGTCTGATAAGTACCATTGAAAGCAGTATTAGTAACAAAACCAATAATAATACGTTTAGGCACTAGGCCTGAAAATAGATCTGGAAGTGTACTATCCATAATTCCTTGTGGCAACGTTTCAGTCTTCACTTGCACTTTTGTTATAGGATATTTTACTCTAAATTTAGGATTTTGTAATACTTTATTTTGTGCTATTTTAACTGCTGGTGATACATCAACATTTTTCACAAGCAATGTTGCATCTGTAATTACAACTTTTCCATCAGCATCTGCGTCACCCATTAGACAGAATGTAGGTTTAGCTGGAATTAGTTTAATGCGCAGTTGTACACCATTCAGTAAAAATTTCTCCTGATTAAATATATCAGCATGAATATAACCCAATAATTCAAATGACTGACTTAAAGTAGTGAGAAGAAAACGTTGTTTAAATCCTACATTAGCATCGGCCACACTGTCCATATGCCCTGAAGTATCTTTAAACCACATTGATGTTTGAAGATGCGTTGATTTAGCTTCAGCATTATAATTTAGTAGTTTTTCAATATACGCCCGATATGGATATGTGTGTGAAGAGTAGGAAATAAGTTGATTATTTAAATATAATTGCAATTCACTGAACATTGCGTTGAGAAAATCATTTACAGGGCCGATTTTCTTATCGGCAGAAGTTAAATTAGAACCATCTGATTTAGTAATTTTACCTTTAACATATAACATTGTGTGCGATAAGTGAATATAGTCATCCCCATGACCGGGGACAACAAATTCTATTGGTGCATTATCAGCTATCGAAGCCACAGGCTTATATGGAACTATTTTATTACCTATAATACTGGTTTGAGTGGGTAAACCAGCAAATAAATCTAATTCTGATTTCATACACTCACACTTCATTTTTCTCTCTTTTCTTACTATTAATATTCACACATGGTAAAATTTATAATACCGTATTACGTTTGCGAAAATGTAATTTTACACATACACTGCCATGTTGGAAAGGAAGTGGATTACCTGTACTATCTCTTAAATCAATAATAATTTGATCAAATTGTTTACGTTGCACGGAGACATAGTGAGGATTGTCAAAAATATGTACATTATTAATACCATACTCTGTAATATTTGTATTTATAATACGTAACAATGGAGCTATTGTGTCACCCACCATTTGTGGTTCTACAATATCACTGTAAATATACATAAGTGTAGGTAGCGATTTTTGTAAATCAGGTGGATAACGAGCATGATGCACAACTGCAATATCTTCTTGTTGTATGTGATCAAAACCTAGTATTCTGGCTAGTTCAGGAGATAGGCGTACTTCTATATGCCTCTCTTGATCTTTTATTACTCTACTGACTTCAATTCGTTTTACTGATGCTTTAACTTTTAATTGTAAATTTAATATATCACTTTTATGATTAATTTGAGATAGAATATCATCAACATTATAATAGTGTCCTGGTAAGATTTTAGTTATGTTCCAGCTTTTTGTATTCATGAGACGGTAATAAATATTATTAGTATATTTAGAAACATTCTGAAATGAATTTGTATAATGTACTTCAACAACTGCCGTCTCCCACTCACCTTTCTCTAGCACCAATGGATGATATAATTTGGTAGTATAACATGACAAAGTATTTTGTGGAAAATACTCCATAGAACTGTTACTCGGTAGTGTAAGATAAAAGCTAGTCTGTTCCATATTAATCAAAAATATCACTCTTCCTTTTCTTTGTACCAGCAGTCGTCTTTGCAAAATGAACTTTTCTCCGTTTTCTTCCAGATCCTACCAACACTTGATTTATTTTATTTTGAGCTTTAGTTTTTAAATTATTTTTAGCTTCTTGCCAACGTGATGTTAAAGCTTCGTCAATAGGTCTATTATCACCTAATACATCTCCAGCTACATTAATTCCTCTACGTAACAATTCTTTACCAACAGTTTTTGCTCCTTGTTTAATTAACGGAAATACACTTCGAAATAAACCACCTAAAAAACTTCCAATACCATAACCTTCTTGATATGGTGCACCTCTATACACGTTATAACCACCTCCTGCTTGGTGAGTGTAGTATTTAAAGTATGGATCATTCATTATTATTATTTTTTCCTATATACACAAATATAACAGTCGTTTATAATATTGTATTGCGGCTAAATGTTTTTTAAATGTGACACAGGAATCCATGAATTAAAGGAAGGGGGATATCCCCGCCAACGAACAAGTACACGTTTACGTTTAACTTCTAAAATTTCGTCTATTTCATAAACTTTAGGCAGAGGCACTCCTTGTAATTGCTCCTCGTAAAATGTACCATCAATTACTTCACCATTTAAGTCCTCCAACACATAAACCACTTTCTTTTCCTTATGTATCACCTGTTTTATTTTAAATATTTCTACAGTCCACTTTTCTTTGTACCCTTTTTCAAAATGCCGTTTTGCTTTAGTAATGCGCACAGTATCACCTTTTTTATATTTTGCAATGTTAGTATGTGGCATTGGTTTTATTAATTTATACCAAACTTGTTGAAAAGTGTCCTGGTTCACACTGGCGGGTGGTAATTGATGAGGTCTATGCGGCCTAGAATTATATGCCTGAAAAAGTTTCGATAGCACATCTATGTATCGGTAAGTCTTCTTGGCTGTAAAATATTTCCACATTCGTTCTTTAAGAGTTCGATTAAAACGTTCCACCACACTTGCTTTAATATCGGCGTTTTGTGTTGTGAAGAATTTAATATTTTGCTTTTTTAAGTATAACTGAAATGGTCTATTAACAAACTCTGTACCTTTATCTGTTTGTAGACGTAAGGGTCTACGACGTGTAGATGCAAATATTTGCTTAAATGCTTTTATAATGTTTTCACCAGTTTTTGTTCGTACAGGCACAGCCCAGGCGTAACGACTAAACAAATCAATCACTGTTAAAATATACCTATTACCATCATTATACTTCTGCAGACTGTGCATATCGTTTAAATCACCTTGCCACTGATCGTCGATATTGAACACTAAATAGGGATTACGTGGAAACTTTTTACGTACTGGCTTATGCAGAGTATAAGTCGACTGTTCTTTTACCCACTGTTGCACTTTGTGTAAAGGAATAGATTTCTTCACAGCTCTCCATAATGACGTAGCAGTTGAAAATGAGGCAGGGTGTGAAGGGTTATAATAAATATCGGCCAGCTTCTTCATATTTTATAATCACACCATCTGTTGACAACTTTACGTTTACGTGGTGGCTCCTCCTCCTCCTCTTCTTCCTGTTTTGGATCAGCAGCAGCAGCAGATGATGTCAGCTTACGAATATATTCTATACGCTGTGGGTTGCCTATATACTCTAAAGGTATATTGGATTTTGCTAACAGTACAGCAAAGGGTTCCCAACCTGTAGGGGGAATATTTTTCTTGCGACACCTGACAAAATCTGCTATTAGATCTACTATATTAGCTCCAGGAATTAATTTATTATAAATATTAACATTACCATCGTCATCCCAATGAATGTTGGAATTTTGTTTTAATCTACGTAATAAAGGTCTTGCTTTACGCAGACAATTTTCGGGGAGAGTAGATAGTATTTCATCGTCCTCCCCGTCCTCATCCTCCTCCTCCTCCTTCTTAGTACCAACACTAGTTGATGTTGTTGCAGTAGGTTTTTGCACAATGTGTAAATATTTTTGTAACACCTCTTTATAGCGTATCCATTTTTCTTCAACACTCATATTTTTATTATTTTAAATATTTTTCATCTCATCGTCTAAATTAGATATAGTTTGATATTGGTGCAATTTTTCTGGTGCAATTAAAACAAGCTTTTGTGCATGCTGCATAATTATTTAATTAAAGTAGATAGTATACCTCCAATAATAGGTGCAAGCAAAGCAGTAAGAAACCCACCTTTTTGTACAATTATTCGTTTTTTCTTTTGTTTTAATGATGGCCCCTTTTTCGCTAAATACCTCAATTCCTTTCTATATCTTTTTAATCTATTTTTCTCTTTTTTATTTAACGGAACATTTCCTTGTAATACGTTATAGGAACATTCACAAATAGAACGAATTAATTCGGGATCAGCATTTTGTAAAATTGCTTGGCGTACTTTGGGTTTTGCCTTTGCAAAAAGTTTTAGTAAATGTGCACTCTCTTTGCTAATCATTTTTCTTTTTGTAGCTATTATATTAAAATTGAGTATTAAAATATATCAGTTTTTGAGATTAGTTTTTTTACCGGTACATAAACATAATTGTAAGAATCTGAGGGGAAAATTTTTGTTCGAACACGATGTTCGTCGGTAGTGCCCTGTTTTAAATCAAAAACCAAATAACTATGAGGATCTCGTGTTGCGTCCTGATAGGCTTCCTGTACAAATTCTGTGTTACCAGGATATAATTGGCGTGCTAGATAATTAATTTGAGCCTGGTCTCTGGGGTTTTTAAAACATATTATATAATGGCAATTTAATGATATGTCTCGCATACCTTTAACTTGATGAAACATATTTTGTGTTATAAAAATAACACTTAAATCTCGGTGGTGGCTACCTTTAGTAAAAAAGTCAACAATTCGTGTATCACATTCTCGCATTAAATCGTTAATAATTACCAGATGGGGGCCAGCTTGTGCTGGAAAATCATCTATTTTGGGGAGCCCTTCTTTAAATGTACAACCTGAGGATAGAGTTTCATACAGAGGTTGCCACTCACCATAACACCATACTATATTTTTCCATTTTTCAGCATAATGTTTTAAAAACTCTTTTACAAAATATGATTTACCACACCCAGTGGGGCCAGCTATAATACAAGTAAATGGGTGTTGAAACTCCATATTCTGATACACCACAAAATAATTATGAATATAATAACATATTATTATTATTACGATTCAAAATGTGAATACTTTCAGACGGTAGATTGGTAGCAGTAGTAGTAGTAGTAAATTCAGGCATGTTTACAGCTTTACATAATTGAGAACTAGTAATTATGGTCCGCTGAATGCACGGCAAATGAAGCTGGAGTTTTCGCCATGTACAAACACTGAAATTTACCTGACCATTACTATCGTCATCTGACGAGTGAATAAAACACTGACGAATACCTTTAAGAGGATCTGACAATGATATTTTATAATTTTCACTAATGAAAAATTGTGTAGGCAATGAAGAATTTGTATCAGCATTAAAGTAGTTTTCAATATATGAATAATATGATAGAAAAGTATACCACTCATCAGGTGAAAGACGAATACGATCATAGTAATTATGTAAAATGATAATAACAGAAAATTCTCCCTCACCATCGTATGCTAGACCAACACATACCTCGATTTCATTGAAATAATAATAATAACGATTTAAAATTTGATTATCCATTTTTTTACTCTCTCCTTATCTCTACTTAATTAAAAACTATCGTTTCTACTAATACTGTATTTACCCTATTCGATTTCTTTTATACCCGTAGGGAAGTGTATCAAAATTTTCTATTCGTTTCCTTTTACTAGCAGTAACCTGATAGATTTTATGTACCTCCGGCTTAGTAATCAATTTATAATCTTTAGTACGTACAATTTGTCGACCGAGAGGAACGCTAATAGGCGGCGAATTATTTAAAATCATATCTTTCATTTGTTCAAAGTTAACATATTTTAATGTTTTATTATTCAGTGTGATTCCCTTGATTTTACATACTGTCTTTGTTTTACCATTAAGAGTGTTAACAACAGAATAGCCGTAACATTTGGGACCACCAGCACAAAATTCTTCGATATATGCATCCGGACCATATTCTGCCAACTCATTCTTCCATTCCCCTAAATTCACTCCTATTTTTAACTGTGGCTCGCCAGGCAATTGAGTGTAAATAATACTATCGGTATCATAATATAACACACGCTCGCCAAGTAAATCCAAATAACGAAATAACTCGAGGCGAGCATGTGTCGTGGTGTATGCCGCGATTATCACGTTAATGTTTTTAGCAGGAGCAATAACGCTCTCATTAACACTCCAGTTGAGAACACGGAATTTGTCGCCGATTGGAATACACGAATTAACCTCAATATTCGGATTTGTTAATTTATCGAAATACTCCTCGGGAGTTTTAATGATAGCGATTTGCTCCATGTTTTCTCTTTGTGCGAACTTACCCCACAGGCTGTTTACTCCTAGCTTTGAAATTCGTTTCTTAGGTTTGTTGCGCATAATCTTTTCCCGGTCTAATCGGATACCCTCTTTCTCATAATACTCCTGTATGAACTGGTCTTTTTGTTGTTCGGTGACGCATCCTGCAGGCCAACCGTTACACTCAGTCTTGATCTTCATAAACAGGCTAATGTATTCCGTGAAAAGTATAACAAAATACTTTGGTTTGTGTAATATTTACCTGTACCTGGGGCAGAAAGTACTCATACATGTGCACTATACTTAGTAGAATGTTAATTTCATATTAACAAAAGAAGAATGTTTTTAATATATGTAAGATTAGTATTATGGGATAGTTGTTGCTATGGACATGTTTTATGGTTACCTAGTCAGTGAGTTCGTGTGCTTGAAAAGTTAAGAAAAGGATATCATAAGTTATATCAAATAATAAACCAGTTTAGCACCGTTTATAGACGTTGTCATTTTTATTAAAAAGGTGAGATTAATGGTATTTAAATATCGAAGCTAGTATTTTAATGCCAAAGAAATACTACCACTTCGGATTTTTACCTCAGCAAACGAACCAGGTTTACGATTATCTTTTTGATAAGTCGTTATAAAAATTTTGGTTTACCTCACCCGGGAACTTGTAAATTCAATTCCCGAAGAAGAGTAAGGTTGAATTTACTTTTATACTACAGTTAATGAATACGAACTTAACCATATTGCGAAGTGGTAAAGTAATTATAAGAAAAATGGACAACGTAACAATGCAGCCTGAATCAAATAATAGTGACAGTGATGAGACTAGTGTAACACCAGGATTGACATCGGAGGATCGAATCTTGTTAGTTTTACAGCGACAATTAATGCAGATGTCTAACGAGATAAAGCAGACCATAGAACAGAAGTTCAACGAATTTAACAAGACCATGGAACAGAAGTTCAACGAATCTAACCAGACCATGGAACAGAAGTTCAACGAATCTAACAAGACCATGGAACAGAAGATAGAACTGAGGTTTGACGAAGCTAACAAGCAATATGAAGAAAGTTGTCCGAAGAGTACTGATGAGCGAAACATAGATGGTGTGACGACACAGCACGTCATGGATAGGAACTATCACTCAACAAGAACAAGGAATGAGAAAAAGAAGGTAAAGTTAAGTGTTAAGATGAGTGAAATTCGAGCTATGAGCAAATTCAGTGGTAAGTGTAATGAAAATGACTTTTTGCTGGCAAATAGAGATGCCACCCTTAGAAATCAACACTTCAATCCTCGATTGCACAAATCTGTTGTAGAGTTTGTTGTAAATGTCTACAACGAATTAAAGGTTGTTAATCCATTACAATCGGAATCGAGAATAATAGCATCGATTCGAAATTTGCTTCCATTTAAATTGCAACAGATCTTATTTTCCACACAGTGTATGAGTTTCAGCCATTTATTGATGCTTGTCCAATGCTACGAAACTCAATACCATGCCATGACTCCACAATCAGGAATGGGTAAAAATAAGAATAATTCAGATCATTTGGTGCCTGTTCGGAATTTAAATATCCGAAGTGTGAATAATACGGAACATAACCTAAGCCGAGTATACTCTAGCAATCAAAATGAGCAAAATAGACAAGGTTATGTAGGGAATCCGCCTAACCTGACTAATCATGGTAATTATGAGGTCAGATCACTCAACAGCAGTAGATATAAAAATAATCGAAGTACTGAGCGAAATTCCAGAAATGCAGCGAACTACGTGGATCGACGTAATTGGAGATCAAGAGATGGGACTTCATATCAACATTAAAATCACGATGAAAGACATGTACAACATAATGTAGAACCTAATCATGATTGTGCAGTACAGTGTACTTTATTAGAATCGTATGCAAGTACGAATGTAACCTGATTAACGTTAATGAAATTAGGTTAAAACCATATCAGTTATAGATTCTTGTGAATATTTATTTTTAAGTTTATGTGTAAATATCAATAATGAAAACAATCCTTATAACTTCGCTATACAAGCAATATGAGGAATTATAATTCGATTTATAATTGATTAAAAGCAAAGATTATTTATATTAGATTGATTTGTGTTGAAAACTTAATTGTCAAAGATTATGTTAAGAATAAGATCCATTCTATAAAATTAATTATTCAACGACTACCTTGAAGGAGATTCTTCTTTATTATAACATCTTAGTGCTACGATGTATACCTTTAAATGTAACATCTAACTTATTTATTATATAATGCGCTCTGACTATTTATAACCCACGTTTGTCCTTTACGATTTTTGAAATCGCACCCTTCGACGACTAATTAAATAAGCGACGATATTTTAATAAGAAGATATATTAATAATATAATGGATAATAATGAAATAAATATAATTAATGTAATTAAAGATAAATATTGATGAAATGAAAGATTTGTTATGAATGTATTTATATATATATATGTATATGTGAAATGTAATGAATAGATATACAAGGTGCGATCAAAATATGATGGACATATGCTATGTAAGAACACTAATGTAAACGGACCAGTGGTTCTTGAAGATAAAAGCCAAGCCAACTCATGACTTTTATATTCAGTCCCTTTGTCGAGCGACATTTTTATATAACAAAATACTTTGGTTTGTGTAATATTTACCTGTACCTGGGGCAGAAAGTACTCATACATGTGCACTATACTTAGTAGAATGTTAATTTCATATTAACAAAAGAAGAATGTTTTTAATATATGTAAGATTAGTATTATGGGATAGTTGTTGCTATGGACATGTTTTATGGTTACCTAGTCAGTGAGTTTGTGTACTTAACAGTTTTAAGAAAAGGATATTATAAGTTATATCAAATAATAAACCAGTTTAGCACCGTTTATAGGCGTTGTCATTTTTATTAAAAAGGTGAGATTAATGGTATTTAATTATCAAAGCTAATATTTTCATGCCAAAGAAATACTACCACTTCGGATTTTTATTTCAGCAAACGAACCAGGTTTACGACTATCTTTTTGAGAAGTCGTTATAAAAGACCGCCCTCTTTCTTTTCAGCGTCATACATTACAACCTCATAGCTCCATACCTCGTGTTTTTCTAGCACTCTATATCCTTTCTCGACAGCTACCCGCACTTCGTCTACAACCCACACTCCAGTCAAAGCTCTTTCCCCTTCTGAATGCGTGCATTCTTCTTCTTCATTCAGAGTGTCCGCGCACGTTCGGCATAAGGGGAATAATAATTTTCCACCACTCCGATAGGGCAGCACCAGGTGGTAGAGATTGGCCGGGGGTAAAACCGAACACTTTATTATTCCCTCAAACGCTGAAATATCGGGACACTCGTCATCGCCCACATAAACTTTCGGATGACCCACAGGATATTTTTTCACCTTACAACAGTAAGGGTAGAGGGAGATTTTATCTGTATACATGATACGTTCTCCCTCTTTTGTCTTTCTGTAGAGTTTCACGTTGTCGACTCTACCGCCATACAGGGCATCCCGCGGGTGAATTGGGGCTTTTTTAGTCATGATGTGGTTTTTTACAAATATACTCACCGGTGGGTGTTCTTTTAAAAACTCGCGCCACCGGCATTCCCACATTTCATGAACTATATACCCCAGCTCTTTTAAACGAATAATTTTGTTTACACTACTTTCATAACGCATATTGAAAGTAGTGTGCGCGTCATTATATATGGGGTTGTCACGGCCTGTGGGGTAACACTCCCTTCATCCGTGGAATAGACACCCTTGGTACTCCCAAACGTGTTCTTCACCATTATAGTGTGCATATCCATCCACTTTATGCCCACCTCTCACCACAACCTCTCGCCCGTTACCCGAATGCTGGTTTCGTGTTTTCAATCTGTCGGCCTCGTACACGAGCCATTGAACGGCGCCGACAGATTGATTATCACGCCACCTGTACCCACTATGCGGGATAATACCAATGGTGTCTGTTCGCAGGAACTTTTTTCGATACATTAAGTTGCACGCGCTGGCAATGCTTATACTCTCGAGGAACGGGTTGACGCCAGATATAGCCTCAAACTCGTTCACAAATTTTACGCAAGCATTGCGCAGCACGTTTACATCGTTCATACAGTATTTTATAAGTTGTTCTTTTAAAATGAAACCCGTCTCTCCAAGTGTTTCCTTTTCCTCATTGTACCAACGCAAAAACTTCTCTTTCTGTTTCTTTTTCAAACCCCCCACATCGTAATACTCGATACCCGGTAAAGCACCCCTATACTCCTGATTAGCTTTTGCATTGAATAGATGAGGGAAATGACCCTTCGAGACGGGCAAATCGAACGCGTCGCCTAATTTTGCCAAAGGCATCGGCAAGAAATTTAGACTATCGATAAATTTTAAACATAAATACTCCATCGATAAAATTTTGCACCCCCGCATAATTATTCGCGGTGTCCACTCTTTATGAAGCATCATTGCACGTAAAATAAAATGGGCGTCGTAGCCCTTTGCGTTATGGGCTACGACGACTATTTTATTTATTTCAGAACGCCTTTGTGCTAAATTGTCTAAAAATTCGCCAATGCATTTGTCCCCGTAAAATACATGTGTTCTATCGCCGCATACACCACACCGTTCAGTCTCACTGTTTTTAGAACAGTAGCACACCTGTTGGCTGACTAACAGGTTGGGCTCATGCTCAAAAATACCACCGGCTACTTCTTTATCTTGGCGGCACTCAATGTCGTAAAACACTAATATCCATTTCTGTGGGGTACGCATTCGGCAGGGTTGTATATAACATAAATGGACTGACGGCATCATATTATTACACCCTGTGCAGAATACCTCCCCACAGACATGTGGATTCCGCCCTTTCTTCACCACGTAGGCTTTACGACATTGAGGGCACACTTTCAGAATATCGCACAATGAAGCCTTATGGTTTTTGAGACACTGAGGCCCATAAAAACATCTATTGCATTCCCGGCAGTATACTACACTTTTCGTAATTGTGCATGGTGGTCTGTTCTGGCATTTATTGCATAAAGCTTTACACTTCCCTACGTGCCTGTCTTTAGTCTGAAATTTTTTGTGGCATTCTTCGCAGAAGTATCCGCATGAAAAGGCTGCTGTCAGACTAGTGATGACATTATAATGGTTGTTAATATATAACAAATTAATATGTTTGCCATGACCGTGACCCTCAAAAAATATTTTTTCTCCCGATAACCCATCATACACTGTGATTTTATAATCCGCTAAATATGCCTGAAATTTTTTTAATTCCGGTATCCCCCCGCCATTCTCTAGGCTAACACCAGCCTTTTCACTTAACTCAGATACCTTTTGAAACATATGTTTTGGGCTTTGATTTCGATATCTATCTCTTTCTTTTGTATGATTTTTATGTTCAATAAGCCCTATAGCTACCACCAGAGCTTGACCCAAACAATAGTATTCAGGGTTTTTAATGACTATAATACCTCTGTTATGTTTTATGTACTCGTTTATGTCAGAAAAATTCTGTTTCACCCGTCCCATACCAATAGGTAATTCGACGTGGTGAAAATAGAGAATAAAGCGATCTTGATATGAGAATGAAGTATTGGATTGAATTACTTTTTCTAACGCAACCCCACACATTTTCAGCAGTCATATTATTAGCAGTTCGAAACGACAAATAGAATGGTTTATCTGGGTGATTTTGGTTTATAAAAGTCAACCCTACACGATGATGAGGGAGCACACCTCTCATTACATACCGTACCAAATCATTAATACCATTTTCTACCCATTCAAGGGGGTTTTCTCCCTCTGGGGGAGGAGTTCATTCAATTGTCAGTAAATTCCCATTATCTTTAAACTGTCTATAATATTGCTGAGATTCGGATATTATATTAAACCGCTCCATTTTTTGCTGTTTATCTAACTTTTAGAATATTGTAAAATCTTAATTGTGGTCTTCCAACTATAGAACACCAATTAGTGTTTTTTCTAATAACCTATTATTCTTAACGTTCAACAATTATTCACTGTAACGCTATATTTTTTTTTGCAAAATTATTCTCGGAAAAATCAGCTGTTTGCAAGAAAAAAGTAATTGGGACTGTTCCAACTATAGAACACCAATTAGTGTTTTTCCCAATAACCTATTATTCTTAACGATCAACAATTATTCACTGTAAAGCAATGCTTATATATATATATATATATATATATATATATATATATATATTTCCAAAATTCTTTTCGGAAAAATCAGGTGTTTGCAAGAAAAAGTAATTGGGGGCTATTCCAACTATAGAACACCAATTAGTGTTTTTCCCAATAACGTATTCTTTCTAAACCTGTAAATAGAAAAAAAACGGAATTTTACTTTGCAAAACCACCACCGAAAATTTTGACAACGTTCAAAAAATGCTTATTTTTAAAAAAATCTATATTCGGCTTATTTTTGGACGCTGTGACGCGTGGTTTTCACGATCGTATTCAACACAACGTATTCTTCAAAAAATAATCTTTCATGGGTGAGGTTATGAGGAACACTTAAAATCCACCACCGAAAATTTTGACAAAGTTCAAAAAATGCTTATTTTTAAAAAAAATCTATATTCGGCTTATTTTTGACCGCTGTGACGCGTGGTTTTCACGATCGTATTCAACACAAGTATATTTCAAAAAATAATGTATCTTTGGACTTTGTAGTACCTGATGACCAATTACTAGATTTGGAAACACCATCTCGATATGTGGATCCGTTTTCGAGTGATTAGGTTTTAAGTATGTTGACCTTTGACCTCGATGGTCATTATATTGGAACTTGTGGTACCTGATGAGCGATTACCAGATTTGGAAACACCATCTCAATATTTGGCTCCGTTTTCGAGTGATTAGGTTTTAAGTATGTTGACCTTTGACCTCGATGGTCATTATTTTGGAACTTGTAGTACCTGGTGACCAATTACTAAATGTGGAAACACCATCTCAATATGTGGCGCCGTTTTCGAGTGATTAGGTTTTAAGTATGTTGACCTTTGACCTCGATGGTCATTATTTTGGAACTTGTAGTACCTGATGACCAATTACTAAACGTGGAAACACGACCTCAATATTTGGCTCCGTTTTCGAGTGATTAGGTTTTAAGTATGTTGACCTTTGACCTCGATGGTCATTATTTTGGAACTTGTAGTACCTGATGACCAATTACCAGACTTGGAAACACCATCTCAATATGTGGGTCTGTTTTCGAGTGATTAGGTTTAAGTATGTTGACCTTTGACCTCGATGGTCATTATTTTGGAACTTGTAGTACCTGATGACCGATTACTAGATTTGGAAACACCATCTCAATATGTGGCCCCGTTTTCGTGTTATTAGGTTTTAAGTATGTTGACCTTTGACCTCGATGGTCAATGTTCTGGATCTTGTAGTACCTGATGACCAATTACTAAACGTGGAAACACCATCTCAATATGTGGCCCCGTTTTCGTGTTATTAGGTTTTAAGTATGTTGACCTTTGACCACGATGGTCATTATTATGGAACTTGTAGTACCTGATGACCAATTACTAGATTTGGAAACACCATCTCAATATGTGGCTCCGTTTTCGAGTGATTAGGTTTTAAGTATGTTGACCTTTGACCTCGATGGTCAATATTTTGGAACTTATAGTAGCTGATGACCAATTACTAGATTTGGAAACACCATCTCAATATGTGGCGCCGTTTTCGCGTTATTAGGTTTTAAGTATGTTGACCTTTGACCTCAATGGTCAATATTTTGGAACTTGTAGTACCTGATGACCAATTACTAAATGTGGAAACACCATCTCAATATGTGGCCCCGTTTTCGAGTTATTAGGTTTTAAGTATGTTGACCCTTGACCTCGATGGTCATTATTTTGGAACTTGTAGTAGTTGGTGGCCGATTACTAAATGTGGAAACACCATCTCAATATTTGGCTCCGTTTTCGAGTGATTAGGTTTTAAGTATGTTGACCCTTGACCTCGATGGTCATTATTTTGGAACTTGTAGTAGTTGATAACCAATTACTAAATGTGGAAACAGCATCTCAATATGTGGCTCCGTTTTTGAGTTATTAGGTTTTAAGTGTCATACAAACGACGTATCCCTCATAAACTATAAGCCCCAGGTAAAAGTAGGTGTGGTATTGGTAATCAGCATGCCCGAAAACCCCCATATGCCGAGTTTCTTCCAAATTGGATAAAATTGTCATAGAAAGGGCGTATCCCACAAAAACTATAGGACCCAGTTAAAAAAAATAAGTATGATATTCGTACTTAGCATGGTCGAAAACCCCCATATACCGAGTTTCATCCAAATCGGTTAAAATTATCATAGAAAGGGCGTATCCCTCATGAACCATAAGGCCCAGGTAAAAATAAGTATGATATTCGTAATCAGCATGTTCGAAAACCCTCATATACCGAGTTTCATCCAAATCGGTTAAAATTGTCATAGAAAGGGCGTATGCCACATAAACTATAAGACCCTGGTAGAAATAAGTGTGGTATTCTTTACCAACATGGTCGAATCGGAAATGTAAATGTTTCTGCGCATGCGTGTTATTTGTACTAAATCGGATTTGGCATACGCAACCAAGTGTGGGTGTATACTATGTTATTTAGGGGATGAATAACCGGAACCAGCACTGCAACTGGAACAGGGTGTAGTCTAGTGTAATTTTTCTGCGCATGAGTGCAATGTGTAATTAATTGGAACGTGGATGTGTGGTTGTTATTTTTGCTATAAAGTGCTCGTAAAAGAGAACAGGGGTGTTATGTCTTATTTTATGTTTCTGCGCATATGCGCAGTAGGTCAAAAATTGGTCTCCATTTTCTGCTATGTTGAAAAAAGTGCTCATAAAAGGGAACGAGTGCACCCCTGCTATGTTAGATAGTCTTATGTTATATGTGCTATGTTATGTGTTCGTAGTCTCCGTGTAATTTCTGCTATGTTAAAAGTGCTCATAAAAGGGGACGAATACATCCTCTGCTATGCTATATGTGCTATGTTATGTGTTCGTAAAGTGCTCATAAAAGGGAACGAATCTTATGTGGCATGTGCGCGGAGGGTGGGGCCCGGCGCCGACCAATCAGCGCGGTACTCCTAAAATGGCGGTCATAAAAGAGCGTGACCAATCGCCGTTAAGGGGGCGAGGTCCGGTGCCGGCCAATCTGCGGGGGTCCTGCGCCAGCCAATCGGCGTGAACTGGGCGGGGGTCCGCTGCCAGCCAGTCAGCGCAGTAGATAGGAGGTCGTAAAAGAGCGTGGCCGATCAGTGTCAAGGGGTGTAACGGCGCCGGCCAATCAGCGTCAGGGGCGTGGCCTGCACCGACCAATCAGCGTCAAGGGGCGTGGCCAGCCAATCAGCGTCAAGGGGCGTGGCGGGGGGCGTGGCCTCCACCGACCAATCAGCGTCAAGGGGGCGTGGCCAGCCAATCAGCGTGAAGGGGCGTGGCCGGGTCACGTGACCTGCGCCGGCCAATCAGCGTCGAGGGTTTGCGCATGCGCAGTAGGAAAAAACTTCCCCCAAGTGTCCCCACTCTACTAATATCTTCCGGAGGTCCTGATCTCATTTGATATTGAACGGGCTTTTGATACAGTGTGGCATGAAGGATTGCTCTACAAACTTCAACGGCCCATATGTCCGTCTCATTGCCAATTTTTTATCTAACCGGCAGACATTTATCCATATCACCGGTGCACAGTCCACTAAATTCCCACTACGAGCTGGGGTACCCCAGGGGTCAGTTCTATCCCCCGTCTCATATATATGATATGTTTCGGATATGCCGATCCCACCCCCACCGGTGCATGCGCTCCAATATGCAGATGACACCGCCTATCTTGCCTTGGGATCATCGGTGGACCGCATCTCCACCCATTTACAAACCGCCATAGATACTCTATTAGCCTGGTGCTTAAAGTACAAACTAAAGATCAACCCAACTAAAACCCAGATGACGCTCTTCGGGCCTAATAAAAACAAATATTGCCCTACACGAAATCCGGACCGCCTACACATCACCGTCCTGGGCTCCACCATACCTCTCAGCAATAGTCTTAAATACCTGGGTGTGCATTTCGACAGCCATCTGACCTGGCGATTCCACCTTCGGACTTCGGAGCAAAACGTCCACAAGCGCTTATATCTACTGAGTCGGCTAAAGGGCATTACCTGGGGCTTAGATTCCGCCCTCCTACTTTATACCTATAAGGTGTTCGTTCGTCCCGTAATCACCTACGGCCATCTCGCCTAGCTGTCAGCCCATAAACTCTATTATGATCGCTTCCTAGTTTTGGGATGCCGAGCCATTCGCATAGCATATTCACTATCAGCTCGCACACCCACCGCACTTGTTTATATTAGCAAACATTCATGCCGGTTCTTCTACACCACATCTATCGCCTCCGGACCCGCTATATCACACAGCACATCAATAATAACCATCCAATTCTTGCCGAACTTCTGGACCAGACACCTGCACTTCCTCGCCGTGCATATCCCCCTTTGGATCATCTCCTGGCTATCTATGAAAGAGAGGCACACACGCTGATTATAACCCGGACCGTTGCATCTATCACAGCCATCCGTCCATCTATCCCACATAACTTTCACTTACTCCAATGTTTATTCGTCTCCCGTAGCAAACATCATCAAATTCTTCAATCCACCTGGCCACAAGGCTGAATAACATACTCCGCCAGCTTTAATCATATCCTTTTTGACCATCTCTCTTTTCTTTATTCATCAGTTTCGTTATTACTCTGGCCACAGAGACGGCGTAACCGTCTACGGCCCGCCCGTCGCATGATGGAAATGAAATGCTTTTATGTATGTATGTATGTATGCGTTGCTTGTCACAATAAAACCGTTACAATTATGTTTATTTTAATTCAGCTTCGAGATCTTCAGAACAAAATCTACTATGACCAAGCTCAGTGACCAACGCACCAAACGGCCACCACCACCGAAAAAATCACCCACTCTATCTGTTGTTATTCGCGGGATAGATCCGAGCTATACTGATGATGAGATCCTTGAAGAACTCAAACTAGAATGCTACACTATCATCAAATGTTTCCGGATCAAAGGCGACCATGGTCGAACCTACATGGTGCGTGTCCTTACCAATTCACAACAGAGTATTGATGATTTGCTTACTCGTGTTGCATATATTTACAAACAGCGTCATCGTGTGAAACCTTCTCGCAGTTCTTCTCCATTACCTGTTCGCTGTGAGCGCTGCCAGGTCTATGGTCAGCACTCTACTTCTCAGTGCAGGAACCCGTTTAAGTGTGGCTACTGTTCGGGTCTACGTCCTACACGTAGCTGTTCTAATTTGTAATCACCTCCGACATGCTCCACATGTCAAGAAAATTCTCATCCAACATACAGCTATAAATGCCAATCCAAACCTGCTCCTGAACTCTCAAAACCAGAGACAGTAGTGCCACTGCGCATACTTGAACAAATCCAACCACCTACAAATCCAGCAGTCCAAAAGTGTCCATCAGCTTTTAACATTTCTCACTCTCTCCTTACAAAACATTCTTCCGTTCTTACGTAACCACATCGCTCAACAAATCCAGTATGCAGCCAAGGCAATTTTCCATGCTAACTAAAACTAACTAACTAACTAACTCTATGGCCTATGGAACCCGGAGGTTCAGTGCCGCGTTCACAAAAGCTCTCCACTGACTTCTATCCTTAGCTAATTGCATCCAGTTTCTACTTTGTATTCCTATCTCTGCGAGATCCATCTTAATATTATCCTCCCATCTGCGACTAGGTCTTCCTAATGGTCGTTTTCCAATGGGTCTACCAGTCAAGACTTTGAAAGCGTTTCTACTTTCTTCCATTCTAGCTACATGACCTGCCCACCTAAGCCTCCTAGACTTGACGACCCTAACAACGTTGGGTAAACCGTATAAACTATGTAGTTCCTCGTTACGAAGCTTCCGCCATTCCCCATTCTCGTTCCTCTTGGGTCCGAATATTCTTCTCAGGATCCTGTTCTCAAATACTTTCAGTCTATGTTCTTCCCTCAGAGTAAGCGACCATGTTTCGCAACCATACAGAACAACAGGCATGATTATCGTTTTATATATTTAAAGCTTCAAATTCCTCGACAGAATTCGCGACGACAAGAGATTTTGAACCGAATAGTAACACGAATTCCCTGCTTTTAGTCGACATTTAATTTCTTCGTGAATATGATTTTCGTCTGTTAATATTGATCCTAAATATTTGAAAGTATCCACTTTATCAAAAGCATTATTTAATATTTTAACGCCTCCATAATTTGGCGTATTACGGTCCCGACGCTAACATCTGTCCTAAATATTCCGGCAATCATGTACATTATCATTCTAATGTACTGGAAACCGAAGTTTGAAAGCCATCTTATCATTCTTCATTACATTATGGCTCTCTCATTCTTGTTTTTGAACATCCGTTCTTTGCCACAACACAAGCCGCTTTTTGAAGCTCTTCTGCTTGAAGAAATGATCCATGCCTTTATTCTCAATGGGACACATCTCAGACATAACCTGACATGCCGCATACCCAGATTTCAATTATTACGACAGGATAGCACCATAGCAGCTAGGCTAGCAAGCGTGGGTGTAGCGATTGGATTCTCTCCTTCAATTCTATTTCGCAGTCATTTGCTACTTTTACACAATCTTCCTGAACATCTTATTACGTCCTTATACTATAAGGATCTCTATGTGACAGTTGCGAATTTATATATCCGTCCTGGTCCTGACATTCCACTCAGTTTCTTTCAATACATCTCTAATAATTTTCGCACCTACATAATCATGGCAGATGTTAATTTACATAGCCGGTCGGCCACTCAGCGAGAGCAGTTCCTCAATTACATCACTAGCCATACTACCGGTGTGACACTACCACTGCCGAAACCTACCAGGCCTTCTAGCCAGACTACCCCGGATATAGTTATTGTGTCGAGCAACATATCTCATCGTAGCTCTGTTGAGGTACTTGATCTGATTGGCAGCGATCATGCTCCTATCAAACTCCTTATTACAACTCGTTCAACTACTTCTTCTCAGGATATACCTCCACGAACTACCTATCGTTATGATAAGGCAAATTGGACTGCATACACATCGCATCTCACAGAAAATCTTTCTGATCTATTGCCACCACGTATCGAATCAGACCTCTATCATTGTCTCGAATCTCTAACTACTGTCATGCAAAATGCTACTGCCAAATACCTTCCTACATCTACTACTTCTTTCTTTCGACCATCTTTGCCTCCACAATACCTGCCGTTGGTAAAACGTTCTCGTCAGTTGTACAGGGATTTCCTTGCTACTGGCAGCCCAGACTCCCTGCATCACCACCGACAACTTCAACGTACCGTCCACAACTATCTCAGAGCTTACAAACTACGGTGCTGGATTAAAACTTGCAATCATCTCGGTCCTCTTTCTCATCCAACGCAGTATTGGAAGCGTTTTCGGCAACTCACTGGGCAAAATGCTCGAACAACCTTCTTATCGACAATAATACGCCTCTTCATACTGATACTGACAAGGCTAATGCTTTTGCACAGTACCTTCAGGACATATTTACCAGGGCTTGCTAACTTAACATAATGTGCGTTATTTTTAATTAGTTATTTGTTGCCATACCTATATGATAACGGAAACTAAGACTAAATGAATAACGTTACTGCATTAAATACCGTTTTAGCTGTTACCGACACAATTACGGTACTTATTAAAAATAACGCTATTGCCAGGCGAAGAGAGCATTTCGTTATTAAGGTTGGGTTACTACTGTAATAAAGTTAATATATGGTGCCGTAATAGGTCTCATCAAAATGATAACGTTAAAGACATAACTGTTTAACTTAATATCATTGCATTTAATTGCAGTAAATGTATTCGTTATTTGTTACCGTTCATATATCCTAACAAATAATGAAACCAATTCAGTAACGTTATTGCCACGAGTATCATTTCAAATGTTACTCTCACAATTACGGTACTTATTAAAAATAACGTTATTGGCAGATGGAGAGAGCATTTCGTTATTAAGGTCGGGTTACTGCTGCAAAAAAAATTAATGTATGGTAACGTAATAGGTTTCATTAAAATGATAACGTTAAAGACATAACTGTTTAACTTAATATCACTGCATTTAATTGTAGTAAATATATTCGTTATTTGTTACCGTTCCTATATCGTAACAAATAACGAAACCAATTCAGTAACGTTATTGCTATAGGTATCATTTCAAATGTTACTCTCACAATCACGGTACTTATTACAACTAACGTTATTGGCAGGCGAAGAGAGCATTTCGTTACTAACGTTGAGTTATGCTGAAATAACGTTAAAGTATTATAACGTAATAATTATAATGTTAAAGATATAACTGTTTAACTTCATATCATTGTATTTAATTGCATCAAATATATTTGTTATTTGTTACACTTCCTGTATCGTAACGAAAAACGAAACCAATTTAGTAACGTTATTGTCATAGGTATCATTTCAAATGTTACTCTCACATTTACGGTACTTATTAAAAATAAGGTTATTAGCAGGCGAAGAAAGCATTTCGTTGTTGAGGTTATCGTACCAACGGTGCCGACTTTCCGAAACTTATGTGGGTGCATATCAATGGCAGGACTTGTTATGTGTTTTCAGGGGAGTCTCGATATTTTTTCATTGATTTCCTTTTAGTTAAAATGTTTTCTGAACACTGTCATAAAGGGCTGTGGTGTGATAAAATAAAATATACCGGTACTATAAGGATAAGTTGGGGCTGTCTTAACACATCTGATTTAAACGCAAGAGAAACGGGTTCAAACCCGGGTCCAAGGTTAAGGATAAGTTACTGTAATGAATATCCTCAACATATGTAATCGTACCATTAAGTGTATACTTTAAAACAACTTATATGATACACAATGATCGCAAGAGGCAATGATATTATCAACACGTCACTAAAAGAAAACACCATATATTAAAGTGAAAAAATCTTCATAAAAACAAATAATTTTAATGGTATTGCAGAAATAACTGTATAAGGGTTTTGTTCTTAACATAAACTACAAAATAACTGACTTACAGTAAATGCATGCCGAAGATACCTTGCGATCGAGATCGAGATTTAAGTCGCGGTCGCTTCCTCGATGTTTAGGTCGCGATGGATGAAGGGCACACATAGCGAGGAGGTCGCACCCTCGCTGTTAAGTTCTCAGTTTAAGGGAAAATATTGCTTTGACGCATGTAAATTATGACGTCAGTGCATAAAAATCACTGCAAAACTACAGTTTGAAATTGAAAGTACCAAACAGTTTATAAATAGGGATGGACGCGAGATGAGATATGAGAAATGCCAAAGTCTCGTCTCTTGTTTCGCAAAAGTATTTGAGTCTCATCTCTTGTTCATCTCTATCAATATTCTAAATTAAAGACTTTTACCTTTTATTCAATTTTCTGTGAGGAAATGCCCTCTTTCAGCACTTAGGCGAGAAATCGTTTTCAAGTAAAATTTAATAAAGTGATAAATACATAAATAAATCAGATAGGTCTTCATTTTTCGAGGTGGAGGGGGTATTAACTGCAGCAAATGAAGTTGCTTCACTACGATTCCATTATTCGACGTTTCTTCCCTATGGATACGTGCCTGTCTTTACAGGTACTTCTTTACCTTACGTCAATAACGAATTTAGATGAAACCCTGTTTATTCATCTCGGAATTGGGGGAGGGCGTGCAGTTTTTAAGCATAGATATTATTTACAATAGCTTCTTAGCAACTGAAATGGGAATGTCAGATAAGTTATTTATTTGAGAATTATACTGTAGCTTGTTATTATATAAGGCACTATATACGTTTAATACTCGAAATGGGGGCGGCGTGGAGTTTTTAAGCATAGATATGGTTAACAGTAGCTTCTTTTTTCTTTAAAAATTCTACAATTTATGGACTTCAGTCCGAAAACCCCCTCCCTGTGACAGCCACTGCGTTATATAATAATAATAATAAGCTACAGTATAATTCTCAAATAAATAACTTATCTGACATTCCCATTTCAGTTGCTATTTTCTTCCATTCTGTATTTAAAACGTGCCTATTATGTTGTTGTTTGTATTTCTTATTCCATATTGCTGGAACATACCTGATTAGTTCTATTAATATGTCTTTCATAATCAAATATAATAGTGCAGCAAAACCTCTTGAGCAGAGACACACACAATCCGCTGCAGACGAACTTCTAAACAAATGAAGACTACTCCGTGCAGCGCTTCAGGGAGAACCAATGAAAACACGAGCCACAGTGATGCTTCCGCTGAATATCGATGTCAAACTCAGTTGTTCATCATTGCGACCACTAATTCACCCTCGCGGTCGACCTCTAGGTCGCCACGTAGAGTACATCTTCGGCATGCGCTTACCAGGGGTGTAGCCAGCAGGTTTATGTAGGGGCGGCGTTGTTTTTGAGGGGGGGGGCAGCTACAATGTACAAGGAAAAAAATGTGTTGCTGCTAGTGTTTTTGAGGCCTGGAAAAAAAAGGAAAATTTTGGTTTCCTTCTGGAAACATAAAAACACTATTTTAGCTTATTATTATTATTATTATTATTATTATTATTATTATTATTATTATTATTATTATTATTATTATTATTATCCATAAATTACATTCAAGGTAGTTTTTATTATGCTTAATCAAGAACTACTGCCCGGGACCAAACGAGACCCACTTTTGTGCATAACTATAAAGGTAACTAAGGAAGTTCTGTCACTTTTTGTGGAGGTCTGTGTTAAATTGGCCCTCACACCGTTACTTGAATGAGAGTGGAAATAAGGCGAAGGTCAGTTGTTGGTAAAAATGAAATGAGATCTTTGAGTTTTACGTCCCACGGTTATGCCGGTTAGGCTAAAGGAGACGGTGATGATGAGCACTGAATGAAATGGTGGAATGAAGAAAGTGGGAGGAAACGGGAGAACCCCGAGAAAACCCACGCACACGGTGTTTGTCCACCACAAAGTTCAGTTGTTGGTGTTGGTATATCCAACATACTGCCTGGTTGTGGCAATTCAGACACACCGTGAACTTGCGTAAAGACAGAGGGCACATGGGACATCCACAGAGCGTCATAAGGGCATGTATGCTGAACGAGTTCAAATGGAGGTCAAACGCCGCTGCAGAGGGACAGAAGATATGCAAGGCCTTTGGTAAGGGTGTCGTGACGACGCGGACTGTGCAGCGATGGTTTAACAAGTTTAAGGACGATGATGAAACAACTGAAAACACCACGTGCCGGAAGACCAACACATGTACCAAGAGGAACTGAGGCTACAATTCAGTGTGAGTGGAGAAACCATTCGGCATCACATCCATCAACTTGGGAAGCACTACAAGTTGGGTCAATGGGTCCCACATGTTTTGACTCCGGGCCAGATGGCAACACGACAGTCGCCTGTGTTTATTTACTGTTTCGGAGCCATTTCTGGACAGGGTATTGACATGTGATAAAAAGTGGGTCCTATACGATGCTCCACGGCGCCGTCATCATTGGTTAGCATCCCATGAACCGATTTCAAAACAGCCGAAACCAGCACTGCACCAGAAGAAGGTCATTCTGTGTGTTTGGCGCATCGTGCATCGGGAACTGCTACTAGCTGGTCAGAGTATCAATGCAACTGTGTAGTGTCAGCAGTTGAGCTGTGTTCAAGAAAAACTCAAAACTCTGGAGCCATCACTTCTGAATTGCAAATGGGTCCTCGTTTACGGGGCAACGCTAAGTCGCATGTGGCTAGGATGACTAAGGACACCATTCCCCGCCTTGGATGGGAAACAATATTGCAACCACTATATTCCCCGGGTATTGCACCGTCCGATTATTACCTGTTCCATTCTTTGGACAATCACCTTGGACAACGCCAGTTCAAATCCCTACACTGAGAAAAATCCATTATCCGGACAGCGGTATATTGTACAAATACAAGGATTCGTTACGTTTACTAAGGAAATCTGTACGGAGCGTACTTTATCCATATACTACATAGGTACTGCCTTTTACCCGCTTAGATATTACATCATGTCTCTGCAGGATGTCTGATATCTAACAATCTTCTGTATTTTACATACGTATACGTATGTTAAATACTTCAGCTATACGTTATATACGTCCATCTGTGTGTAAGATCCAGACCGCCTATAGACACTCTTTCTTTCGCCATGGCTGACGTCATTGAACTACCGTCTTTTGCTTGCGAAACGAGGTTGTTTACAAACGGAACAGAAGAGAGGAAGGAAACCTGGGAAGCCTGGGTAAGTACAATAGTTAACTATTACTTTAGTTAAATATTCCCATTAATTATATATTCTTTTAGTGTAACTTGCTTTAATATAGTACTAAGTAAGTAATGTAGTTTATGACTACAATTCTTACTATTGTAACTCGTAAATGATTGAGGAGAATGGAATGGGTGAATCTGAATTTTGAAAAAACTTTGAATATTAATGTTTTGAAACATATTATGTTTCAAGGTAGCAAAATGAATGTTATGTGTTTATTCATTCCATTTTATATGTGACGATTTATTACTTGGTGCAGATTTACTACAGGGCTGCTTAACATAATTGCTAATAAACCGTTTTCAGCGCGGAAATTTCCTTGTGTAGTGAAGATTTAGGATTTAGATTTCTGGGCTTTCGGCATCAATGGCCTTGTTACCCCATATGAGGGATGACTTTCCTCGGCGAGTACACTATCCGGGGAAAGGAAGGGAAGAAAGGATTTGGGAAGGAAGAAAACGGCCTGGGACCTATATGTTAGGTACCACTCCGGCATTTGCCTGCTGTGAATGAGGAAAACCCAAGGAAACCTCATTCAGGATGGCTGGACTTAAAATCTTTTGATACTTTTTCGACCGAGTTCTCCCCCGGGATCGAACCCGGAACCGTTCGCACCGAAGGCGAGAGCGCTAGCGACTACCCTACGCGGGGCCACTTGTGTAGTCTAGAAAACTCATTTTTACTAGGATATTTGCAAAAATTTTTTTTTTTTTTTTTTGCTTTTAGTTTAACGCCCCATGATTGTACATCAATGTAAGAGAGAAAGTGACAATGAGATACATGATAATGGTGGAATCAAGAAAATGTAAGGAAACTGGAAAGTCTTAAGAATAACCACACCTACAGTGTTCACCAAAAGGCTATTTGTCGGGAGCAGGAATCGAACCAGGGACCTAACGCGTCAGAGGTAAGCGCTCTACTACAAAACTTTCTTTTGTTTAAAGAACTTGTTTACATTGAAATATATATATTTTACGAAGATACTAACATATTTTACAGCCTCACTGAAATTAAAAAAAAAAAAAAAAAGTAGTCAGGGAGAGTTTACTTGTCAGATTTTTATTTTTTAATTTAATTTATTTTTATTTTTATTTATTTTTGCTTTGTTATGTTCCCTAGTTAATTAATGTTTGGGTTACTGAAAATTAAAACCTTTTTAGTATTATTGTTATGTCATCACTTTGGAACCAAAAAAGTTAGATTTTTTTTCTTGTGTTTTCATATAGGAAGTTGGTAAGTTTGTGCCTTAGCATTGGTTTGGTTTCTAGAACGTAATTGAAGGTCATGTTGAGTTGAGTCTTGGCGGGTTTAGAGTTCGTGAAGTGTCAGGCACTGCTTGTGCCCCTGTCTTCTGTCTGTGATGTTTCCTGGCTTTGGGCTGTGAGGTATTTATGTTGAGGAGTACCAACGCAGGCCGCGTGATATACAGGTAGCTTCAACAGCTACGAGTGCCAGATGTTCATCTTTCGTTACGGCGTGACTAATGCAGTATAGTACTAGGTTCAAATTCTATGGGTGGTAAAAATGGTCGTGGTGTGGTAAGAAATACAACGTAATTGTTATTAGTTTATTAGTGTTTCTTCATAGTATAGTTTCACTATTTCTAGAAGGAATTAAGTATTAACGAAGTAATAAATAAGCAAAAGCACAATTTGATTGGCGTTAACTATTTCTCATACTCCATTGAGAATGTTTTGATCCTCAGTTGCGCAAACATCCAGTGTGCGTTTTTTTGTTTGCTTACACTGCCTTATAGCAGTGGTGCCCACCCCCCTTATGTGTATGACGCACCCCCCCCAATTGTCTATCCGTAGGTGTTCTTCCATGAAAAAAATCTTCTTTTCGATTAATTTTACCCCCCTCATCAAACATATTTATATAGATTTTAACCCCCCCCAAATATTTCAATGACGCAGTTTGCGTCATAGCCCCCCCTTGTGGGCACCCCTGCTTATAGATGAGCTCCCTCGTGGCTAAGTGGTTAGTGAACACGCCTTTGGCGTGGGACACCCGGGTTCGATTCCCGGCCGGGGGCCGCGGTGGCTCAGTGGTAGAAGGTTCACCTCTGGTGCTTGGGGTCCCGGGTTCGATCCCAGCCCCGCCAAGTGAACCTTGTGGTGGACAAACACCGTGTGCGTGGGTTTTCTCGGGGTTCTCCCGTTTCCTCCCACTTTCTTCATTCCACTATTTAATTCATTACTCATCACCGTCTCCATTAGCCTAACCATCATAACCGTAGGACATAAAACTCAAAGATTTCATTTCATTTTTTCGATTCCCGGCCGGAGCTTATGTGGTTCGGATTCCACGTTAATCTGTAGGTCCACGTCTCATACAGCCTTGCTGCTGAAAGGAACGTTAAAATCAAATCAGCACTGTTTTACAGATGCAATTGTTCGATTCCGAGTTCGAATGAAGCTTTTTACGGGCAGGGGGCGACTTTTATATATACAATCCAAGGATTTTAGTTATTAGTCAGTGATGCAATATATAGACCTATATATATTACAAAATTGAAAGTGACTATGTTTGTGACTCTTAATCTCTTAAGAGCTGCGGTGGCTCAGTGGTAGAGCGTTCACCTCCGGTACTTGGGGTCCCGGGTTCGATCCCAGCCCCCGTCAAATGAACTTTGTGATGGACAAACACCTTGTGCGTGGGTTTCCTCGGGGTTCTCCCGTTTCCTTCCACTTTCTTCATTCCACCTTTCATTCATTGCTTATCATCAGCGTCTCCTTTAGCCTAACCGGCATAACTGTGGGACGTAAAACTCAAAGGTTTCATTTCATTTTTTCTTAATCTCTTTGGAATCTTGTACTTAGGTTCACAGCGGAAGCGACGAAATAACTCGAC
This sequence comes from Thermobia domestica, assembly GCF_964235325.1. Classification (NCBI taxonomy): domain Eukaryota; kingdom Metazoa; phylum Arthropoda; class Insecta; order Zygentoma; family Lepismatidae; genus Thermobia; species Thermobia domestica. The sequence continues at coordinate 47,063,838 of NC_137470.1, read as the reverse complement.
TCATCCATTGTAGCTCTCTTCGCAACCAGTTTCCAAAATGTTGGCAATAAGTTTGCGAAACGGGATATGACGACTCCAATTTTGGGTGAAAAGTCGCTATAAAAAATAATAGAGAAATTCATTGTCTATAAGCATTGTTTTAAAGTTGTAGATGTAAACTAAACAATATGTTCTACTCACTGGCGCAAATCCGTGGGGGGGGGGGATGACGGATACATGTCCCCTCCAATCTTGGAACTGAGGGGGACTTCTCCCCAATAATTCGATTTGAAATGTGTTTTTTGGGAGAAATTCGATTATTTTTGTCCGATTGCTACAAAGGAACGTGAGATAAAATAGATGTCCCCCAGATAAGCCTCAAATCTGCAGCCTCCCAACGCTGAAAACAACTCTGATCCTCCACAACATTGTTTTTCAACTTCATAAGTATTTTGGACATCGTCAAAAAAAAGTATGGTAACGGTCTTACCCCCCCCCCCTCCCAATGTTGAAGACAGATTTGCGCCGCTGGTTCTACTCACATCTTTGTAAATAGGGCGCAACCAATCCTTTAATTCAGGGATCATTTTTTTGTAAAAGAAAAAGTGCAGAATAATTAAAAGACCCCAAAAGACAAATATAACAAACATCTTCTTCGCCTTTATTCACGCAATCTATAGCTAATCTTGTTGCTATCGGTAATGATGTATTACGTGTGTTTCTCAACGGAAACTCTGCGAACTAAAGGACATCAAGTTTGTAGTTGTTCTTCGTTAGAGGGCAAGGGTAACATAACAATGCAGGATTGTGGGGCAGTGAGTATGCTGTATTTCCAAACTCTTCATCAGTTGCGCTGATTAAAACAAACAAACAGAAAAAAAGAACGTAAAAACTGTTTTGAACTAATAATGCTTCTCTACAGATGAACATTTTGTTTGGAGCAGAAAGTCGCTAAATGTGTAAGTAGGTAAATCGTCATTTAAAAATCACCCAAAAAAGTCTCCAATCGGAAAAAAATATTTTTTGTCGCTATCGTAGGGCGACCATACGTCCCGTTTTGACCGGGACAGTCCCGTTTTAGTGGCGTGTCCCGGCCGTCCCGTCAGTAGATGGAAAAAGTAGTATTCGTCCCGTTCTATGTAAATGAAAGAAGTAAATAACAAACCCAGTATCTTTACTCCTTTTAAAAGTATTAATAATTAATAATAACAAAGAGGCAAAAATTGAACTGAAATTCCCTATATTAAACATACTCTATAGTTCGTAGTACTGCTCGAAAGGCAGCAGAGGTTTTAGCAGTTGGTTGTGTGTTGAACAAATTTCAACGTGTCTTTCCTTTTTCATAAGTACCCGTTCTGTAACAAAGAGAGAGAGGAGGAAATCTGATATCAAGGCACTGATAAGAACAAAGGTAGATCTAAAAGTCTAGGGTTGCAAGAACCTGTCCCGTTTTTAACTGAAAATTTTATGGTCAACCTACGCTATCGTTGAGGTCGAATTCCCCTTATTTAGCGACTTTACCCAAAATTGGCAACATTGACCCCCACCGAACAACCAGGGTTGAATTCAGGGGGTAGCCCGGGGGAATCTCCCCCCCCGAAGAAAATTCATTCCCCCCCGGAGAAACTCCCAAAATTTCAGTCACAAAATGTAGAAATTACTTCACCCAATTATTTGCTTTTCTGTCCGTGTACGTGCAGACGAAATCCGATCTCTCAATATACATATAAATGACGCAGACCCATTCTATATAAATGTTAACATGTAACATCTAAGATAGAATACCAAATAGTGAATAAAACTTGTATTTCTTAACGCTATGACTGAGTTTGGCAGAACATGAAATTGTTAACTGTTGAAGAAAGGTTTGTATTTTAGTAGGTACTATACTCTCGCCCTATATTATATATTAGTAGGTAGCACTAGCACAGGTTGAGATACGAAAGGAAAGATAGGGAAGATCTTTCGATCATTCCATATAATCTCTCATGTCAGCAGACTTCAGTTCTTGAAAATATACAGTTCCTACATTATTTGAAATAGGGCGCCTAAATCCCATTTCTCGCATCGGAAGTAACAGACGTAAATGTGTTTTACGATTGTTAAAGTAAACACATCTTTCTTTAATTAAAAATAATTCAGTTAAAGGGTGAGATTCAGTGGGCGTCATTTAGAGGGATCAGGGAGGAACAGTTATCCCTCCTTGATTAGAGACTTATATAGAATTTATCAATATGATAATAGTATATAAGTGAAAGATTGCTATTGAAGGTGGCCAAGATCCTGCTCAGTGCCGTTCCATGGGGGAGGGGCAAGCGGGGCGACGGCCCCGGGCGCCGAAGTAAGGGGTGAAAAATTCGGGAGGGAAAAAGAAAAAAGAAGGAAAGAAAAACAGAGGAATGAAATACATGTGGACATATATAAAATGAAAGGAAAAAAGTAATGAAAAGTGCTCAAAATCAAGGAAAAGCAGGGTTTACTTTTTAAAATTTTCCCACCTTTGGCGGCTGGTCTGTCGACCTCACTCATATATACGGGGATGCCGTCGTATACTCTCGCGCCAAGCGCTGATTTTCCACGACACGGCACTAATCCTACTGAAGATTTCGTCAACTAAACTATTGATGTATATGCAGTGAAGAAACCAAGGCTAATATGTTTGATTTAGAATCAGAAGTGTGAGAAAGAATGATAACTTTTTATTAAGATATTCCTAAGTATGTTTGTTTTAGGAGAAAAAATATTTCAGTTAATTTAAATCTTTTTAAAAATTTTTACATTAGTAACAAACAGTAATTACTGAATATAGGAAATAATAAAAATAGTTACTGTAAATAGCAGTTAAAGTTTAGTCTAAACTATTTTTGCCAGTCTTTATTTAATGTTTTAGATGAAATCAAACGATTGTTTTCTTAAAATTATAATCTCATTGAATATTTATCAGCAATTAGTCTCAATATTAGGTAAGATGTGTATGTGAATGGAATTGTTAAATATGCTGCTTTCTTGAAAAAAATACAGAAAAATAACCCTCCCCCGAGCAGTTGACATTCCCCCCCGGGTGTAAATGTCTGAATTCAACACTGCGAACAACACCCCGTTATCTTTAGCCTAGCCAGCATAATAGTGGGACGTAAAACTTAAAGATTTCATTTCGAACAACACTCCCAGAAACCTATTGTTATACCATTCCCAAAACACCCTTTTGTACAGTTCTCCCTATTCGAAAAAAAAATTGTAAATAGCAGTGTTCATATATAAATATGGAACTCAATTTCCCTGAATTTTCCAGGTTTTCCAGGTATTAATTTTTCAATTTCCAGGTCTAGTGGAAGAAACTAATAGTACGAGAACACATAAATTTTAAGAATACTATATTTATATATTTGAGAATGGCCACCCTTCTCCCCAATGAACGATTGCAATTAAATATTGAGTCACAAGAAAATAAATAATTAAAATAAATAAAATTTAAGTTGAAAAATATGAAGTTGAGAAACCTACTAAGGGAATTATATAATACTTTTGTTCCATACTTGAATACATTCAAAATATACAAAAATATTGGCTTGGGGAAGAAAAAAGGGCCCGCGAGATTTTAACTGATTCTTATAGTACTCGACAACAGAAATAAATTACTGAAAGAATTTTCAAAATCGGCGCAGGTAAACATGCAGAAAATCGCATTTTCATGTACCGGTTCAAAATGGGGAAGAAAAGACGACCGCGAGATTTTAATTGATTCTTGTAGTACTCGTCGAGAGAAATCGATTAGTGAAGGAATTTTCAAAATCGGCGCAGGCAAACATAGAGAAAATCTCATTTTCATTTTCCGGTTCAAAGTGGGGAAGAAAAAAGGGCCGCAAGATTTTAACTGATTCTTGTAATACTCGACGAGAGAAATCGATTAGTGAAGGAATTTTCAAAATCGGCGCAGGCAAACATGGAGAAAATGGCATTTTCATGTACCCGTTCAAAATGGGGAAGGAAAAAGGTTCCGCGAGATTTTAACTGATTCTTGTAGTACTCGTCGAGAGAAATCGATTAGTGAAGGAATTTTCAAAATCGGCGCAGGCAAACATGGAGAAAATGGCATTTTCATGTACCGGTTCAAAATGGGGAAGGAAAAAGGTTCCGCGAGTTTGAACCGCTACGATGTATGTTCACGAATGTCCCCGTCTTCTCAAATTTAGTTAATTACTGTGACACTGAAACATGTGACACAGAGTCACATTGTGGATGACTGCAATCGGCAACCACTGCACATATACTCCTCCCGCCCCACAGTTTGATTATTTCGATCCATTCCTCACGTGCTAACGGCATGGTTCAACATCTGCAAGAAAGAGGTAAATGTAACGTTCAATTGGCAATAGCTTTTCACCAAATTAAGCTGCATGAAATCTGATTGCATATTTGACATACTGAGAAAATTCTAGTCCGTGGCCATATGTATCACATATCCCATCAATTCATAAAAATTTTGAACACAAAATTACGGTCGTCCGTGTGACGTACTCCCAAAAGGCCTAATGTGTATCACCCACCTCACATTCAATGAAACCACATCCGTGTAGAATTTAGAAAGGAACTTCTTATGATGTATACAGGATGTCTCAAACGTTCCCTGACATAGGATAACTCTGTTATTATCAGAGTTACAACAAAATGTAAGAGGAAAAACATCTCGAAATATGACGTTTTCAATCTAAAGTGAACACTTTTTAAAAAAAATCGGACGAGATGTTTGTGCTGTATACTCTTTATGCACCCAATTTTAAATGAAAATGCAACGTTGTCATTTACCTGGACCCACAACATAAGTGAATGAAGTTACTGTTTGAAACGGGGGCTGGCCATCGACATGTTAGCGTAAAAGACAGTAACTTCACTCACTTACGTTGTGGGTCCAGGTAAATGGCAATGCTGCATTTTCATTTCACATTGGACGCATAGCGAGTGTACAGCGCAAACGGGTCATCCGATTTTAAAAATTTCTTCACTTTAGAATGAAAACATTATATTTGGAGACGCTTTCCAAAGTAGTATAATTTAGTTTGTTTAAATTTACAATTTAATACAAGTAGATTCGGATTTATACGCGTAAGATTTTGTATGCATCTAACTAATGAATTCTTTATTTTCATGCTTAACTTAGTGACTTGGCTTTGGACTGCAACTGATTATTGTAACCCATTATTGCTTGAGAAGAAACAAGATATCCGAATCTTCATTTGGAGAAATCAAACGTCTATTGGAAAGCTGGGGATTACAATCATTAATTTCTACATTTCAAGGTGCGTAAATTATATATTCTGTGTTTGTTTTTAAATTACTATTACTATTATTGGGTTTAGAATCAATCAAGCACTTCATGATATTTTATGGGGATCAAGATGGGTGCCGGATAGATAAGTATTTGAGCGTCAGGCTCTTATTTCTTTTCAATTTAATATTTAATCAATGATTATTTTTCTCCCTCATTATTCCACCAAATCGTATTCCAAGATCATATATCCATTTTTGATCGATATATCCATATTTTTGATCTCTTTCATATTTCTATATTTTCGATTTTTGATATTGTTTATATTTCGATATTGCTGTATTTTTCGATATTTCGAACAAGTTTCGATAGTTTGTCAATATCGATTATCTATATCTAAATTCGGATATCCCAAAGCCCTATCGAACCCCCTCCGAAATGAAGTTTTTGGCTATGGACCTGATTAGGGATGCGCACGAGACAAGACGAGACAGAATTTTTGTTACGAAATTCGAGACGAGATAGAGCTCTTCCAATAGAAACGGATCCAGTTTTCGAGACGAGACATAACTTTCGCGGCACCTTTTCGAGAGGAGACAATCTCAAATCTTTTCTCTTGCGCATCCCTACACTTGATCATGAGGTATCAAAAAAAAAAAAAAAAGTTAATGAGAAATACCGGTAACATGTAAATACAATATAGGTAGCTAAAACATTTTTGTTTTCATTCTTCAGTAATGCATTATTTTTAATCTCAGGGGGGCGCGGTGGCTCAGTGGTAGAGTGTTAACCTCCGGTGTTTGGGGTCCCTGGTTCGATCCCAACTCGCGCCGTGTGGACTTTGTAGTGGACAAACACCGTGCTCGTGGGTTTTCTCGGGGTTCTCCCGTTTCCTCCCACTTTCTTCATTCCACCATTTCACTCATTTCTCATTATCTCCGTCTCCTGTAGCCTAACCGGCATAATCGTGGGACGTTAAACTTAAAGATTTCATTTTTATTAATCTCTGTATTTTATAGTGTATTCTCAAGCTTAAGGTGATGTATAATTAAATTTTGAATTCAGTTAACTTATTTTGTTTCTCAGATTGTTTTTAAAATGTATGTACAAACGTTTATTTTCATTCTTGAGAGTTTAAAGTGACGTATAGTTATTAAACATAGTATTTAATATTGTACTCTTAACGTGGAAGTGATATACAGTTAACTTTTGAATTCAGTTAACATTTTTCTCTCTGAAATTGCTTTAAAAAGTATGTAAAAACGTTTTTATTTTATTTCTTGAGTGCTAAAAGTGATGCAAAGTTATTAAGCTTACTACTTTATATTGTATTTTTAACCCTAAACTGATACACAGTGCGTTTTTGAATAAATTATGTCAAGTTATTTGAGTGACGAACACTGGTAGAAAATCCTGACTACTACTGGAACATTTTGATTTTAAGGTGACGACTACTGGTGCAAGGATTTTAAAATATTGTTTTTCCTCCAACGGCTACTCCTTTTTTAATTCTAACTACATGGTCATTATAGGAAGGATCAGTGAGTCTTTCCAACTATGGTACAGCTCCGACAGATTCACGATGCTCAGAGAAGAGACAAAATAGTATGTTTTCAACCTTAAAGTGAGAACCACTGGCGTTTTTACCCTGCTATGCAAAAGTAAGTGAGTACTCCAATGGAGTTCCAATGCGGTACTTAATTTCTGCGTTTTAGATATATGGAAATACATGTCTCTAAAATGTAAAGAACTGATTTTTTTTTTTTTTACTGAAAACTGCAACTCGGTAAGCCTTATGGATACCGAGGTATGGGAAAATAAACTATAGGTATGTGTGGCTTGCATACTTGAAGCTACAATTCGGAAATTGAATTAAAATATGACTAACGGCTATCAAGATGTTGTCAAATAAAGGGAGGACCAACACAGTTAAGGGGTTTTCGTGTTAGATGCTAAAATTTCCGAAATCGGTCATGGAAAGTTAATAAACACCAGTAGCAATTTCATCTTAAAGTAATTAGATATCTTCATGGGGTGTTAGAACATCATGGAGTCTACCAAAATTAAATTTTAAAAGCTTTTGAAAATATAATCTGACATTTGTAAACAGTATTTGAAATATGTATTTACCCAAAACTTCCAGCTAGTACATCTAACATCTGGAGAAACACTGTGAAATAAAAGCTTGAAATTTCGGAAACAATTATTGGTCGCAACAAAATTAAATAAGATGGTACTTCTATGGGTTAAATCAGTACCTCAGTACAATTTCGATCGAAAGATTAGTTCAGTCCTAGATTTTCTTCAGGCAATTCCAAGGGTTCATCGAGCTGTGCAAAAGAATGAAAATTCGCTGTCAATATCTAAGATAGTAAATAAGATATAAGGAATTATACCTGTATATTTTATGACGTGAAAATAGAGATCTTTATGGATTTGTACTTTTGGGTCTTTCCTAAAAGAAAAAAATTCAGAAAACTACTGTATATACCTTAATAGACAATTCAGTGGGCGGGGACACAGTAGCTTAGTGGTAGGGTATTTAACTAATCTTTTTTTTTTTTTGCAGAAACTATTGGAGTATTCACTTAACCCATAGAAATACGATCATACTTAACTCCCTATTTAATTTTAAAATTAAATAAAAGGAAATATTTCAGTGTAGCGACCCACGATTATGCATTTTAGTCTCAGGGAGATTATGATTAAAGCAAGTGAATGTTGTTGACAGAATTGATGGAATGCAAAGGTGGGAGGAGAGTACCCCGAGAAAACCCACGAATACGATGTCCACTACAAACTGACTTGGCCGTGGATCGAACCAAGAACCCAATACACCAGAGGTAAGCACTCTACCACTAAGCCACTGTGCCCCCGCCCATTTAATTGTCTATTAAGGTATATACGGTTGTTTTCTGAAATTTCTTCTTCTTACAGCAAATACTCAAAAGTACAAATCCATGTGGGTCTCTATTTTTACGACGTCATAAAATACATAATTTCTTATATCTCGCTTGCTATATTAGATATTGACAAAAAATGTTCACTTTATTTCAGAGCCCGATGAACGCTTGGAATTGTCCAAAGAAAATTTAGAGCTGAATTAATCTTTCGATCGAAATTGTACTGACGAGTCTGAGGTTCTCACTTAACCCATATAAGTACCATCTTATTTAACTTTTGTTAGGATCAATAATTGTTTTCTGAAATTTCAAGATCTAATACGCTTTTATTGTATGGTGTCTCTCTAGCTGCTAGATGTACTAGCTGGAACTTTTAGGTAAATACATATTTCTAATACTCTTTACAAATGTCAAAATATATTTTACAAAACTTTTAAAATTTAATCTTGGTAGACCCCATGATGTTCTTAAACTCCATGGAAATACCTAATTATTTTAAGATGAAATTGCTACTGATGCTTATTAACTTTACATGACCGGTTTCGGAAATTTTACCACCTAACACGAAAACCCCATAACTATATGGATCCTCCCTTTATTTGACAATATCTTGATAGTCATATTTTAATTAATTTTCTAAATTGTACTGTCTAATATGCAAGCTCCACGTACCTATGGTGTCGCTTTTTATTTCACCATATTTCGGTAACTGTTAGGCGTACCGACTTGCGGTTTCGGTAAACACACACCTCTAACGTTCTTTAAAACGTTATTAAGACATATTTTAGAATATTTAGAAATGAGAGTTCTGGGAATATCATGGTACCCGAAAACCCCCATCAGGGCGTGTGTGTAGTGTATTTAATTGAAACTACTTTTGAGGTTGTTGTAAGCCCTCGTAATTACGTTTCCGAAACTGCACCATCTAGTACGCAAACTCCACAGTTCTGTAGTGTCGCTCTTTATTTTCCCATATCTCGATATCCATAAGGCTTACCGAGTTGAGGTTTTCGGTAAACAGATGTCAGTTCCTTACATTTTAGAGACATATATTTTCATATATCTAAAAAATACAGACATTAGGTACCCCATGGTAGCCCGAACACCATTGAGGTACCCACTTACTTTTGAATGGTAATACATTTTGAGTTGTTGTTCAGCATCAATAAACACTTCATAGTTTTTCTACGTGCAACCCAAAAGTCCATACCTGACCTAACAGATTTTGTCCATTTAATCTCAAAAATGTTAAGATACTTTGTATTGTTAAGTACAACCAAATTAAGCACACTGAATATAACATTTTAAATATTTTCTGATTTTTGTTGCAGGTATTTCGTGCATCAAACCAGGATTCTGCTTGAAAGACAGTCAAAAGAAGCAGTGTAGGTTGTGGCTAAAAGTACGCCCTTTCTGAAGACAGACTCAGTTGTACTTACATTATTTTGTACGAATATATAACCCTAATAAAGATACTGTACTACAAATTATTTCTTTCTTCCATAAATTATAATAAAATATTATCTCTGTTTAAAGAAAACGATTGTTAATGTTAAGTCATTTTAATTCTTTTTCTCTGTAATAAGAACATTATCCCTAGCAATATTTTTTATCTTTGTGCTATTGCGATTGGATGAAGTAAAATTCTATACGAAGCACTATTATTTCAGACATGCATTAATAACTAATGTATTGTTCTGTATGTAAGACAATGTGTATACTGAACATGTCTAGCGAAGGTGTTGTTTTAATACAGAATCTATAACTCAGCTTTTCAGTAGTCAACTTTATTGGGAATCCGAAGAAAGAAGTTAAAAAAAAAAAAATGTTGGACTTACCAGCGTGTGTGTGTTCGAATTCTGGACTAATCCAAATTATCCAGAGAAATCATTATATATTTCTTTGTTGCTATTTCAGATGTATCCTTTATCCAAGTCGTATGAAACGGAGACTTCATACATCGCTATACTTTGTATGAACTATGTTCCGTATTTACTTAATCACTTTGTAACTTTCTCTAGTGTTGACAAGGCCGCAGGTGTCAATCGAATAGTTTAGTGTTTCACTCATGTCACCTTGTGACTAAGGTACGTCCTGTCGGTATATATATGGTACTGGGTTCAATTAGCGATAAAATACATTTTTAGCGTTAAACAAATGCAAAAATCTATACGAAATGAGATACCGTGATCTCTGACTTACGGATAACACCAAGCAACTAATGGTACTGAGTGTGATTGAGTTTACTAATTACTATTTGGCTAAAATCAGTGTTCCTTTATCTATAGTTCTTTTCGTGCTTTGAATTGCAAAGTTTGAAATAACCGTTTTAAATTATTGTGTATATATATCTTCCGAGTAATTCTGAGAATCATTGCTCTTTCTTTAAGCAATGTATGAGACTGTTAAATTGCTCTTTCCTTAAAATGTTGCACTAAGAAGGATGCATCCAGGAAAGTCCAAATTTGCAGAATGTCTATAGCAGGGAAGAATAAATATGTTTAGTCGATGGCTGCACAACGCCTCCGCTGTCACCACGTTGTCACACAGCGAATACAGCGAACGTTTAAGAGTATTCTGCACTTACTATTAGGTATCGGCCTGGGAACTTTGGCGCATCTACCCAGTCTCCTTCTTGGTGTTTCATTTTTAATGGCGAGTACTGAGTAGGAATAATATTGTAAGCGAATGCGTTTCCGGCTGACACCACACTTTTAATTATTGCGACATTTAAAAAAAAAAAAAAACTGTTAATTAAAATGTACAGAGAAGTTATTTCTGGAAAATTCTATTCAGGCCTCTTGTGGTAACAACTGCACTTTAGTAGAAGATACTATTAAGGAAAAGAATGAGGTAAAATAATCTTTATATCGTACAAGCAATGGATGATAACAGCTTAATAAATGATTGTACGTAAATCTTGTTTGAGTTTGAATATAGGATTGTATAAGGCTGTGCATTTTGCATTATTATTGAGGTGCTGCAACTAACTAACTGCAAACCATATGATAAATTCTTACAGTAATATATCACATATTGATTTACTCTGTATGGAAACGAAAATAGTTTAATATATGGTTAACCTCCTTTGTGCCAGGGGCGGATCCAGAGGGGGGCGATCGGGGCGATCGCCCCCCCCACAAGAGGAAACTTTCTTATTTTATATATAAATAAACCCCTCCATAACAAGTTTGGAGCTCTTAAAAGTAGCAGTATTACCGCCGACCGCCCCCCCCCAGAAGTCCGTCCTGGATCCGCCCCTGCTTTGTGCCCATAATTTTAAAATTAACGCTTGTGTCACTTTTCAACACTTGACTTTGCAGTAGCTTTCCAACGAATTAGCAGGAAGCCCAAACTTATAGGACACCCTGCAGGTAAATACATTTCTTTGGACAGTTTCACTGCTCCAAACTAAGATTTGAAAAGTGTAGTATTGTTAATTTTATTATTATTGGCACAAAGGAGATCAACCATATTTTAAGCTATTTTTGTTTTCATACAGAGTAAAACAATATTTGACAACATTACAGTAAGAATGTATCATGCACTTTGCAGTATGTTGCAGCACTTTAATAATGGTGCACTATACGTACACTCTAGATCCTGCATATGTCCGATCCATACATTACAAGAAGGCAATACGTATTCGATACAGGTAAAATCTGTATATTTCATATGGACAACCTATTAGCTATATACATCCAATCTATACATTACATATGGCCAACCTGTACGCGACATACGTATAATCTATATGCTGCATGCAGACAGTCTGTAAGCTACATATATGCACTCTGTATGGTGCATACGGATATTCTGTATGCTGTATCTGGACAAGCTGTGTGCGACATAAGGAAAATCTGTATAATACATACGTACAATACGTATACTGTATCTAGTCGTACGTATGGGGCACAAGTACAATATAGATGCTGTCTCGGGGTTGAACGCAAGAAACATACGTACAGAACGTATATTGCATACTTCTTGAAATCATGCTCCGTCCTGATAGTCAGTGTATGTCGTCATTATTAACCCACATGCTACATACGACCCTGACGTCACAAAGCTAGATATTACCTCCGTATATACTTGTTACTGCAGATAACGTCACACGAATGACGTCATTGCACTTGTGCAGACAGTACGTATAATACATACTTTTTCAGCTATACGTTTGCTGCAGGATGTTATATACGGTTGTACGTTAAGTCCAGAAACTACAGGAATTACGAATGTAACCTACGTTTTTAAGTATGCCACCTACATTTTTTTTTCTCAGTGTAGTAAAAGTCCAAAATGCACGTGATAAGTTCTTCGTTTCACGGCCCACCAAGTTCTTCCGCGATGGATTCCATGGCCTTCCAGAACGTTTTCAGAAGGTCGTCGATGCCGATGGGGACTAAATTTGATATTCCTTGTTAGGTGACATATCGATGTTTGAAGGTTGTGGGTGAAAAAGCAACAAAAAATTTCTTGGTTACCTTGATATATTTAAATTGAAGACCTTGTATACAGAACCTATGTACACAAGATTGATTTTCTTTGAAATTTCACTTAATTTCTTTATGGTTTCCTGACAAAAATATTTATTTATTATTCGTGACTAAAAAAAAAACAACAATTATTTTATTACACTGATGAGGGAACCTATCCAAGTGCAACTCTGACTTCGAGTCGAGACTATGGTTGTTGGATACCTTGTCCCACAAGAACATAACACGAAAAGTGATACATCCTCGATCGCAACCGTTGCGGAGATATAAGCGTGAAAAGTTAGAAATTGAGCTCCATACTATACATTACAAAGTCAGCTTCCGGGTCAGATTTTTCGGAAACGGTCAGGTAAGGAAACTCAGCGAATACATATCAAATTAGTGTTGGGAGCTCACCACCTTTTGAATGAAAAAAATGTTGCCCCCGGGGCACTCGCAGGGTCCCAGGCGGGGTACAACTCAAAATTGGCAAATTGAACCAGGGGTCAAGTACCATATTGTATGAAAGCTATTGTTAAATAAAAGAAGATAGAAAAATCTCAACTCTCTATGATGACCCTGTTCAAACGGGCAACTGGTCAAAATGTCAAGACGACCTACATCAGAAAATATATGGCCACTCTTCTAAATCCGTTTAGGTGGATCACTACCGGGAAGTCAGTATAAGCATTAGTTCATTGCCTTAATTAACGCGTAAAGAAATGGCACATATTATAAGTATTACACTATAAAATAGAGTTATGCGTCAGCTACAACATGAGATACTATTTTCTGTACTTATGTATTCTGTTAGCTAAAAAAGTAGCATGTAAGAGGAAAACTTGATTAGTTTTAAGATGAGTACGCAAGATGGTGTTTGCTATTAGATTTTGCTACTCCCGTGCTTAGTTTTATGAAAATTTTACTTACATGCATTAATTATTTTACAAGTAGTTGTCTCATTACGTAATAGGGATATTATATTCCCGTTTTTCGTGTTATGTTTTACATTTTATCCAAATATTATTTTGTGTTTACGGAAATAGTTTTAGGGGCTGAATCTCATGCTTACGCAGGACGCCATAATGCTTCGTTGCCAAACTTACATGTGTACTGTTGCAGTCACAGTAGCAGGGCAATTTCTTGTTAGCGTTTGAAGTCCAGAGGCGGAACCTGTGAATTGTGACAAAACTATTATAGTTAATAAAAGTAGAAAATGGGGAAACGGAAGGAATCATATATATATATATATATATATATATATATATATATATATATATATATATATATATATATAAGAAAAAAATGAAATCTTTAAGTTTTACGTCCCACGGTTATGCCGGTTAGGCTAAAGGAGACGGTGATAATGAGAGATGAGTGAAATGGTAGAATGAAGAAAGTGGGAGGAAACGGGAGAACCCCGAGAAAACCCACGAGCACGGTGTTTGTCCACCACAAAGTTCACTTGGCGGGGGCTGGGATCGAACCCAGGACCCCAAGAACCAGAGGTGAACGCTCTACCACTGAGCCACCGCGCCCCCTATATACAAAGAAGAATCCAACTCTAAGAAAAAGATCGAAGAGCCAAAGGAAGCAAAGAGAAAGGGGGAATAAATTGAAGAAATAGCTAGGTGCTTTTCAATTTTCAACTGTTTGTTTCCACGTAATACAAAGATAGTTTATTTTGACGATCATTTTGAACGTTAAATATGTAGCCTAATATTGTTCTTTCTTCTTTTCTTTCCTTTCCTTTCTTTCTTTATTTTTGCTGAAACTTAATCTGCTTAGGTAAAATATTATATCTTCTTGAAAATAATCTATATATATTTTTGAGCTTTCATACATACACGAATAGTTGCCTGAATCCGTTAGTGGAAAATAGTAATTAATTCCACTTACTAGGGAAGGTCGTGGGGTGTTACTCTGACTTCATATTGATGCTTAGTTGACTCCTTTTTACATATGAAACAATTAGGCAACCGGATAAATCCTCGATCGCAAGCTTGTTCGAATTATGGGCGTTAAAATTTCAAAATTGAACAGATTTTGAAAAAAAAGTTTGATGAAATTATTTTTTGGGATACATGCTTCAGTTTTGGTACTGGAATGTTTTCTTGGGTACTCGACGGAATGGTGAGGTCAAAACGTACTCATTTTGCAAGATAAGGGAACTTTTCGGGGAAGGGTTGAAGGGTAATGGCGTCTTACAACTTGCAAATTGCATCCTATTTGGAACAACGGATAAATAGGCTAATAAAATTTATTTCAAACCAACTGTATTGTCATTCAAATGTCACTTTCTGTGTGGCCACCTAAACATTAAACAATGACATTTGTCTCCGAAACGCTTTGCCGCGGGACTAACTTCAACGCGACTCCCAACCCAGCCGGCCTCTGTGCATTGTGGAAAAAATTAAATATTTCAGTTTAACATCCGATGATTATACCTTTTAGGCTAAGGAAGACAATGCTTAAGGCAAGTGAATGATGATGGAAGAATTGATGGAATGAGAAGAAGGGAGGAAACAGGAGTACCCCGAGTAAACCCATGGACATGATGGTATCCATTGTGGAAGACGGTGTTTCAATATTTCATCGCTAGCCATTTTTAAAAAATTTCAACGAATTTCAATGGCGATTGCTTAAAATAGAGGACACACTTCAGACAATATTTTACGGTATTTCGCGAGAAATGTGACCAAAAAACAAACAATCGGCTAAAGATGATGTATGCAAACAGCGGTTTTCTCGAGAATAAAAGTCACCTGGTTCACAACTTTGAGCGAACATTTCCGCTAACCATTTTTTTTTCTTTTTTAAATGTTTCGGTCTATTTTCTCGTTGAATATATTAAAATATTTCCTGGAGTTTGACCAATATTTCTCCATAATCGACATTATAATTGCTGAAAACTAAGCACATGGCTAGCGATGATGTATTGGAACACCGTATTCTGCGATGCATAAGCATAGGCCGACAGGATTCGGAGTACCGCGGCAGAGCAAGCCTGTCTGGCGCTGTTCGAGCTGTTTGGACCTAGCTACAGAAGGGGAAGAACCAAGCCAGTAGTCAGTCCACAAATGCAGGGAAGCGGTAGAAGTTAGTGGGGCCCATCCAACTATATTATAGTTCATCACCATATTATTGTTCATTTGCAAGCTTATCGTGAAAATTTTAGGGGAGCAGTAAAAATTTAGGGGGAGCCCGGCCCCCTAGACCCCATGGATACGGGACTAGGAAGAACACAACAATATAGATCATCACAAATTTAATTATGAATATTACGTCGTTCTTCATTGAATTTTGCACGCCTGACAAAGCGTTTCCAAGACAAATGTGATTGTTAAATTTGAAGATGGCCACACAGGAAAGTGGTATTTGAATAACAATATAGTCGAATAGGGGTATCAAATACATTTTATTAGCCTATTGGCCCCAGGGGTAAAAGTGAAGGGGAATGCGGGGACGCTGCACCCCAACCTCGAAAAAAATTAAGGCGTCCCCCCAGTTCCGAAAATAAAACTATAATGGGCAAAGATAGGCAGGGGAACGGCGTGGCGTCATGCCGCTACCTACCATCCCCCAACCTTTTCAGATCCACTTTTAACACTGGTTGGCCCAGTATGTCAAATGGAAGGCAATTTGCATGGTGTAAAACGTCATTACCCTTCATACCATTCCAAATAATTGTCCTTATCTTGCAAAATGCATACGTTTTGATCTTACTACTGTGTTGGTATCCAGAAGTTCCTGATATCAAAACTGAAGCGTCTATCTCAAGAAATGGTATTTCAAACTTTCTGCAAAATCTGTTCAATTTTGAATTTTTAACGCTCATAATTCGAACACGGTTGCGATTGAGGATTTCTCTGGTTGCCTAATTGTTTCATACGTAAAAAGGCGTTGACTGGTCATAATATCGAAACGAAGTCAGAGTAATATCCCGCAGCCTTCTCTAGTTAGTATTTAAAAATTCATAAAACCGTAAAGCTTGAATTGTTTTGTTTCTTTTTCCTTTAATGAAAAGAAAGTATTCAGACCCTATAGCTTCACTTGAGAAACGCAACCACTCATGTAGAAATGCAAATCCTTTTTCTACTCCGGAGCTGCAGTGACTCCGTGGAAGAGCATTGACATCTTGAATGCGGGGTCACTGGTTCGATCCCAGCTTAGCCAGGTGAGCTTCTTGGTGGATACACATCATGTGTGTGTGTGTGCGTGTGTGTGTGGATTTTCTTAGAGTTTCTCTTTGTGCTCCTACTTTCTCATTCTACCATTTAATTCATTCTTATCATCACCGTCTCGTTTAACCTATATGGCATAACCGAGAGACATGAAGTTTTTTTTTTTCTGTAACGTCCTATCATTGTGCTTCGAAGGAAAGATAGAAGGTGATGATGACAACGAATGAAATGGTTGAATGAACGAAAGGGAGGTACCCGGAGGAAACTCCACTTACGGTTTGTCCACCACAAAGTTCACTTGGCGCGAGCTGGGATCCAGCCAATAACCTGACCCACCAGAAGTGAGTGATCTATGTCTAGCTCTTATTGATCCAATACTCTGACGAATATTGTCCGTGAATTCCAAATTGTAAGTGATACGTTTACCGCTTGCGGTTTCAACATAAGAATAAGGAGCGGAGATGGAACCTATGCTTGGGACGCTGAATCTATATCAACAAATACAGTGCGTCCCACTAGCTTTCGAACTCAAGAAAAACGTTATAATTTCCGAACAAATATACATAGGAAAATGAAATTCACAATACACGTACCTTGTTTCATGCTGAATACATGACCGTCACAGCAGATGCTGAAAGTGTCCTCCCTGGACGTCAAGACATGTTTGTACACGGCGTTCCATATTGTGAAAAGTCCGATGTAGAGTCTCCGGTGTGATATCATGAATCGCATTCTCAATGTTGTTTCGCAACTCTTGCAGTGATCGTGGGTTGTTTTTGTAGACACAACCTTTAAGAAAACCCCATAAGAAGAAATCAGGTGGTGTCAAATCCGGGGATCTTGGCGGCGACAATCCTTTGGAGATTATCCTGTCACCATAAAAGGACTCAATTTCTGCCATGGCCACGTTGGAAGTATGGCATGTTGCTCCGTCTTATTGAAAATAACCGCGACGCAGTTCTTAATCGTCCAGCTGATTCACAAATTCACTGAAGATGTGTAAGTAAACTTGTGTGTTTACTGCATCTTCAAAGAAGATGGGTCCAATGATACGCTGTCGGGAAATTGCACACCAAACTCCCACCTTCAAGGGATGAAGTGGAATCTCATGGTACACATGCGGATTTTTGGCAGCCCACACCCGAGTATTCTGCGAGTTCACAAAACCGGAGAGATGGAACCAAGTTTCATCTGTGAACCAAGTATAGTCTAGGATTCCTGGACTGTCATGCAACAAAGCTTGCAACCAACGACAATACATCACGCGCTTTCCCAATCTGTAGTCTTCAACTCCTGGACGACTGTAACGCGATATGGAAACAGCTTGGCTCTTTTGGCGGCTCTTTGCACAGTTGACTTTGACATCCCTCCCTCTTGTGATAATCGACGCAGGCTCTTCTTACTGGACTGCTAAAGACGTTGCCGCACATTCTGTACTGTCTCCTCGGACATCCGTGGACGCGCGCCTCCACGTCTCGTAAGCAACGTTCCTGTTGTTTCGAACTTGTTCACCAAATGATGTATTGATGATTTCGATAGTCTTTTACGGCATCCAAATTCACGGCAAAATTCACGTTGAACGGTCTGATGCGATCCCGATATCCAATATTTTTTAACAATGAACACGCGTTCCTGTACGGTGTACAGAATCATCCTCGCGATGCAGCGACTCGAGTCCCACTACGCGCACCACGCCAAGCAACACTTTCCCTGGCGCCACCTATAGTCTTTGTTTTCACGTGTGCGCTTCTGTTCAACCTTTTCTCGTGTTTAGCATGAAAAAAGGTACGTGTATTGTGAATTTCATTTTCTTATGTACATTTGTTCGGAAATTATAACGTTTTTTTCGGGTTCGAAAGCTAGTGGGACACACTGTAATTTCTTGTTATTGCATACCGTTTTGCTCTATGTAAATTGAAAGTGTGATAAGAGGCAATGCAGAGTAACTGGATGAAGTAGCTACAATCATTGGCATAAGTCACTGTTCAATGTGTAACATTATCCACGCTGTGCTCAGATTTCGGAATGTGTGTGCCAGGATGGTATCACGCCAGTTGATAGACGAACTGAAGCAGCGATGTGTTGATGTGTCACGAGATTTTGCCACGCCGTAAACGAGAAGGTAGTGACTTTCGGAAGAGATACGTTACTGTGTATGAAACATGGGTGCACCATTACATTCCGGAAGTAAGAAAGCGAGCCTGCAATGGCAGTATCCATTATCGGACACAACTATCTACAGGGAAGCTAGTGCTTTCTTCTGGGACCAAAAGGGTGTCATTTTTGAGCATTATAGCCTAGGGAACGCATAGTCAAAGATAGCTAGTATTCCGATCTCCAAAAAGGCCCTAAACCTATACGAAGTAATACGGACTTCTGAAAACAAATTTCCTCTATAACATAACAATACTCGGCCTCATACTACTGCCTGTGCAATGGCTGAGATCATTGAAGATCATTTCATTCTCCTTTCTTACCGAATCTCGCCTCGGTGGTGAAAGGCACTAAAGATAAAGAAGTTGCAATCTAATGAAGAGGTGCAACGAATAGTGTATAACTGATTGCGTATCCAATAAAAAAAAATCTTTAGAGGCATTGGGACACTTTGTAAGTAATGGGAAACTTATAATGAGCGTAGAGTGGATTGTGTAGAAAAATGAAATTCATTTGTTCCGTACTCACTCAATATTTTCCTTTTTTTAAAGTTTTAAAGTTGTTTTTTTTTTTGACACCTCGCAACACTAGAAAATTGTTGTTTCCGTAAGTACCGGATATGGAAGTGGAGATACAATTTTAACAACCGGTTCCAAGAACCTCAGAAATTTTAATAACCGATTCGGGCGAACTAGGTGAATGACACCATTGAATAAAGCAATAGACCCATATGCTCTGTCAACGATCAGGCCATGAGCGTCCGCAGTGAAGGCAAGGGAACAATCCCTTTATCCTGCATTTTCGAAACGTGTTTTGTTGTTTCAAAACGCTTTTACCCAAAAACACACATGAAGGAACATTATATTTTGTTACACCTACTTGAATATTTAATATAGACCTATTTAATGTAGTCTACAAAGTTATGCAATAACTGTTTTATGCCTCAATAATAACTGTTTTGCATCATGCGTTATGCGCATCAATGTGCGTCGGGCTTTTGAACCTTCTCCGACCTTGGAAAAGTCCTGCGGGTGTTTCTAGATAAAATTGTTCTTATTCGGAACTGTTATTATCTTCAAGTGTGCATACAATCAAGTATGAACCAGTACTAAAAGATAGCGTGAAATTGTTTTGAATATATGCTACTACCAGAGGCGTATTTAGGAAGGGGCTTCCGGGCTTAAGCCCCCCGAAATCTTACTTACTATAGTGAAGTATATGAAATATCTTGCAGAATTTTCACATTTTCAGGCAAAGCCCCCCGAAAGTTAGCAAAATCCCCCGAAACAAAATCGTAAATACGCCACTGGCTACTATAAACAAGAATTACAGAATTCATATTTGAGCTTATTATTGTTGAAGATCATGTGATATATGAAGTACAGCAATCAAGGTTCAAAAGCAAGTACTTGCAACACACTTGGAGAAATGAAGTAGGTTAAATATACTAGTAGATTTTAATAAAATTAGCTGTAAATAGCTTGGTAGATAGATCACCTCTGGCGCACGAGATCGCTGGTTCGATCCCACATTTCGCCAGGAAGACTTTCTGTAGGACCCATAGTGTGCGTGGA
Organism: Thermobia domestica; assembly: GCF_964235325.1. Lineage (NCBI taxonomy): Eukaryota > Metazoa > Arthropoda > Insecta > Zygentoma > Lepismatidae > Thermobia > Thermobia domestica. The sequence continues at coordinate 47,043,303 of NC_137470.1, read as the reverse complement.
TTTTCTCGGTGTTTTCCCACTTCCTTCAGTCCACCATTTCGATAATCATCATCACTGCTCCTTTTAGATTCGTATTATGATCTTGGAATATTAAACTAGAAAATTTAAAATAGCGCCTTCGGCGCCCTAACACCCGTGCTAATCCCGTAGTTTTACTCGCTGTGGGAACTTATGCAGAGTCATTCTGACGCGTGATTACTAAAGAGTTCGACTAACATATGTTTCCTGCAGTAGTCAGACCTTTAGTATGACTCTAACCATATGTCAAAACGACTCTGCATAAAGCCCTATCTCAGATTCCTCATTCCACCTGGATTGTGGAACAAATCTGTCTATGTAAGTAAGCAAGCTAGTAAAAGTTGGTGATAGTTTTCATTTAACGAAGCCATGTTTGGTCCAGAAAACGCTGGAGTTTTAGCCATAATTATTATCATCCCGGTAGCCACTCCAAAATTGTAGGGGGGCCCGGCTGAAGTTAAAGGGGGCTCGATCCAAAAATATTATAGTTCATCACCATATTATAGTTCATTTGCAAGCCTACCGTGAAAATTTTAGGGGGGCAGCCAAAATTTAGGTGGGCCCGGCCCGCCTAAACCCCCCTGGATATGGGCCTGATGATTATGCCATATAAAGTAAAGTTACACTAAGACATTAAGCTTACAAAATATATGCACTGGGGAACACAACTTACAAAATACCTGCACGGGAATACAACTGACAAAATACCACACTTGAAGGAACTAAGTCTGTTTTGTTGAAAAGATCGGATTTGTGTGATGGTTTTGTATTTGTATACTCATTCTCAATTTGCATCTTTGAGACATCTAGTTACAGATAAACGTATATCTTTGTAATTTGCAGTTTTCGTTACCCCTAAATGCAGTTTGAATCGAATTTTGCGCAGAAAACGCTGGAATGTTAGGCATGATATTTAAGCCCCTAAAGTAAAGCTGCTCCAAGGATTGCAACTTCGCCTATAAAATAACATTTTTGAACCTACTAAGAATCTGTTTTGTCCTATCTTCCTAAGTAATGATTTTGTATTTGTACACGTATCCTTAATCTGCACCGTAGAGGCATCTAATTATAAATAAATGTATAACGTTTAACTGTCGTTTTCTAAAACACTATTACCATAGAAATGATATAATTTTCCCCTAAATGCAAATTGAGTTGCCCTTTGACCAGAAAACAATGGAATTTTAGCCATGATATATTAAATCTCTAAAGTAGAGATGTTTTACATCAAGGATTACAACTACGCTTATAAAACCCCATTTTTGAGCGTACTGAGACTCTGTTTTGTCCAAAAGATGAAATTTATGTAATGATTTTGTACTAGTATAGGCATTCTTAATCTACATCATAAAGACATCTAGTTTGAGAGATACGTATAACGTTTCATGAGTTAAAAAAAAATTACTTTTGATCAAAGAATATAATTAATTCATATTTTAAAGCAGGCAGTATTGAGTAAAATGGGAATAAAAGCTCTCATTTCTCTTTGTTGTAAATCATGCATAAAATGCGATCGTGTCTAAACACTTTTTCATCCGTAACTCATGTGGCAACATCGCATGTATCGCAATGAGCTCTGCCATCTAGTGAGAAAGTTTTACCCTAAAGGTGACTAGCGATCCAGCTTAAGTTGTGACAATAACAAAACAGAAAAACACGTTTAAAAGTACAAGGTATTGAAGTTAAACAAATTGTTGCTGAGTCTCTCACAGAGTTACACAACGGACCTAGGTTGTATTCAGGATATCGTGTATCTGTAGCCCCGATGAACACGGGCAATAAGTGTCGCACGATCAATCCGCGACTATTTCCTGTGTTGTTGATGCGAGGTCGTGTAGGCATTGCAGTGACAGTTGGCATTATTGGAAGCAGAAACAAATCTATGGATACGCATTCAAGATCGAATTTCACAGGAAACTAGTTGCTTTCGTATAGTTAGTTTATAACTTTATAAAGAAGAAAAGGAATGAATTCCCATTTCTTTATGTTCGAAAAGCAATGGGGATACAACACTTGGGTACATCAATAGTTTATTGATTTCAGATAGGCCTTCGACTTGGGAAATATTGTACAATATTCTTACCGAACTCGGCATACACTGTAAAAAAAAATTCGCCTTAAATTTACTGACCGATTACCGTCAACTCTCGCTGCCATCCAATTACCCTAAATTTTACGGACCACTGTTTTTTCATAAAAACGGCAGACCGTATATTTAGAAGCAAAATAATATTGACCGTGTTTAGAAACAAATTTGGTACCGTATATTTTACGGTAATTTACCGTAATATTTAGGGGTCGTTTTTTTTTTAAAAAAAAAGCACAGGTGTGTTATTACCGTACAAGATTTACGGTAATAACACACCTGTGCCCTCTTGCTAGATCCAGTAAGAATTCTTGCTGGTCAATATATATATTGACCCAATTTTCATCGAATTGCTGGAAACTGTATCAGTACACATACTGGCTAGCAATAATTTTTGCTGGATGGATGCAACTAGAGTGCACACTGGTCCACTCCTGTTAAAGACTACTTAACTAAAGAAAACAAACGTGAACGAAAGAAGCGTTGCACCTACGACGTGCATAATTTCCATAAGAATAAAAGTTGAAATTAATTAGTTTGTAATATCGAACCCTTGTTCTGATATCATCTTGAACATACATTGCTTTTTCTTTTCAAAATTACTAATTTTGTCTTGTATTGAACAAAACACCAGAAGAGGATTCGATATTACATACAAAAAAAAAAAATCTTGAATTTTATAGCTGAGTTTTCGCACGCTTTGAAGATGTAGTTGGAACAAAAATCCATGCCCTTTTAAGAAATACATAAATCGATATTCTGTTACAGTGTTAAGACTAGCTTTATCGCATGTATTTTCGCTATGAGTACCAGTAGACTAATAGACCTCAAATATTCTAATCAGCGATTCATTCGATTAGTCGCATTATTATGGTTTCAGATAACCAAGCATACACCCGACAACATAGTTGAGAATGACCAGAAGTACGACAAAACAAGTGTAAAACCATATGACTTCTCACAACACTGCCTACAGTATCCAGTATCCACTATCTCAAATTAATAAATACGTGTTTGCATAATTATGAAACAGTGGCATCAATGCTAAAAAAAAAAAAAAAAAAAAATCATCAAACTTCCAGAGTATCGAACTTTTGCATATTTAGACTATTAAACGCTCAAATGTATTAACAAGACACCAGAACAGATTATAGGTACTCAGAACAAAATAAAAGATAATAACATTTACATAAATATTTTTCAAATCTAACAATTTATTTATCCAGAAAAAATAATGACAGCATGGGCGCCCGATGAAAATTTTAGGGGACTCAACTCCCTGGTTACTATATACCCTGATATTTTTTATTTGTATTAAGAAATTTAATACGTTTTCACTAGCTAGGGGAGCGACCCCCTGCCCCTCCTTCGGGCACACATGAGTGACAGTATACTTTTGTTTCTGTAACATGAAAAATTCCAGTTGATGCAACACAATTTATGTAATGCTGTTACGGTAAACTACGAAGCACTTTTCCTAAAAGTTTATTTATTTATATATTTTTTTAAAGTATTTCAACATTGTGATTCTAATTCTAGCTTCACAAACCACTCATAGTTGGCTACATTATCATAAGACTTTATACATCCAGCAGCTTCTTGGTTTTGAATCGTCGCACTTTGGAGCGATCTGCTTGCCACGATAGCCAACTAAAGTTTTGTTTGTCACCGAACAAAGTTCAAATATTAACATGGTGCTTTCCCATACATCACCTTGCTTAATGTTGAATATCCAGGATATCTTCAACAGTGGTAGGTCTATTGTATATATCACACCAGAAAACCACACACTAAACAAACAAACAAACAAACGAAAGAAAGAAACAAAACAAAGCACAACACATCCGAACCTACGCGCCATCAGTCCTCGCTTCGAACATGTGCTTTTTCTCTCCAATGCGCATGCCCGACACAAGCATCTGACAGGAAAACGGTCACCTACCATTATTTTAGAAAAACGGTAAACCATATATTTTTTTATGGTAGGAGGCACTTATTTTCACGGTTATTGGTTACAGTGTATACCAAAATAGCTAATTAGATTAGTAAAGATATGTTTAAATAAAACTCAAAGTAAAGTCCGGGTAGGAAAATATTTTGTCATGATCTTTCACATACATAATGCACTAAAACAATGAGATGGAATGTCGCAATTATTATTCAAATTTGTTCTGGAATATGCTATAAGGAAAATTAAATATAGCAACAAGGCCTTAGAGCCGAATGGCATTCAGCAGATTATGGCTTATGCTGATCATGTCAAACTAATAGGAGATGATGTGAGGAAAATTGAAAGACATGCAGAGGTTTTATTAAATGCCTGCAGGGATATGGGCTTAGAAGTAAATACAGAATAAAACTAAATACATGAAAATGCACCGTGATCACAATACTCAAGTAATGGATACGTTAAAATATCAAACAATACTTTCGACATAGTAGACCTTTTCAAATATCTAGGATCCACATTATCAGACCAGAATCATATCCGTGAAGAAGTTAAATGTCGATTGAAAGGATTGAATTCAGTCCAAACTCTTTTGTCTTCCTGAATTCTCTAAAAAGAAAAACAAGTTGAAGCTTAAAATATATAAAACAGTTATTATGCTTCTTGGGCTGTATGGTTGCAAAACTTGCTCAATTACTGTGAGGAAAGAACGCAGACTGAAAGTATTCGAAAATAAAATCCTGTGGCGAATATTCGGACCAAGAGGGATGAAAATGGTGAATGGCGGAAACTTCATAACGAGGAACGACAACATTTATATAATTTACCTAACATCGTTAGTCATTAAGGCTAGGCGGTTCAGGTGGGCAGGTCATGTAGCGAGAATGGAAGAAAGTAGAACCACTTTAAAGATATTAATTGGAAAGCAAATCAGGAAAATACCATTAGGAAGACCTAGACGTATGTAGAAGGACAAAATTAAGATGGATCTTACAGAAATAGGAGTGCAAAGGACAATTGGCTAAAGACAGAACTCAATGGAGAGCTTTTTTGAATACGGCTTCGAATCTCCGGGTTCCATAGGCCACAGAATTCGTCAAGTCAGTTAGTTATGAAGAAGAAAATGAGGCGTTACTGGAGTAAACCTTACGTAAACTTCACCTGCCTGAAAGACCTTCATATCTGTATTTATAGAATTGAGATAGCAGCGAACCAAAATGATTCATATTTTTTTTCACATAAACGTAAATTCATTTGATGACCTGTTGTAGGTAAACTACTAACTAACTAACTAACTAACTCTATGGCCTATGGAACCCGGAGGTTCAGTGCCGCGTTCACAAAAGCTCTCCACTGACTTCTATCCTTAGCTAATTGGATCCAGTTTTTACTTTGTATTCCTATCTCTGCGAGTAGGTAAACTACACTGGAAGATAACTTTACTTAAGGTTTCATAGTGCTGTTGCAATTGATGGATCTGAAGTCCGAGTGCTTTGTTTTTTTTATTATTTTTTATGCTATTGTTTAAAAATAAACGCCCTCCATCGTATGCAGGCACAAATTTGAAAGTACTACACTTCATATTTATTTTAATAACTCATAGAACATGGGACTCCCTCGTGGCTATATGATTACTGTACAAACCTTTGGTGTGGGAGAGCAGGATTTGATTCCTGGCAGAAAATCAAGTCCTCATAATTCTACGTAAGCTATAGACCCACGTCTCACATAGCTTCAGTGCTTAATACGGGTAAACTCCAGACCAATCAATTAACCAATCATAGACAATGGAAAATATGACATTGAAGAGTGATTAAAACAAGCTTACTTGTCTGGAGTTTAATGTAATTTTTACTGTCAAAACTTTGTGTGGTGTGTCCTACGTAGGATCCAAATCACATGAGCTCATGGCGGAAATCAACCCCAGGCGTCCCGCACAAAACACAAGTGCCCAGAAGAAGTAAAACGCTGGTTATAATTTAATCGTTTGAATTCAAAATTGAAATAGTTCACTTTCCTGTAACATTTACGAGTTACTATAATAATTAATCAGAATTTCTTCAATTTCCGTGCTTAACATTTTCTGAAGCGTCTATGGATGGAATTCCAAAACTCTGTCCCTTTGGGAGAACGTATTCTTAAATTTAACAAATATTGGATATTGGTTAAGTTTTAATATAATTTTCATTAATTACACAAAGATTAGTCGTGCATGAAAAAGGAATGAGGCCGCGGTAGTTCAGTCGTAGAGCGTTCACCAATGCAGCGTGGGGTTTCTGGTTCGATGCCAGCTTGCGCCAAGTGGCTTTATGGAGGACAAACACAATGTGTGTGATTTTTCTTATGGTTATCCCGTCTCTTCCGACTTTCTTCAATCATTTCATTTATTCTTACCATCGTCATGCACTTTATCCTATCCGGCATAAGTATGGGACATAAAATTCAAATATTTCGTTTCCATTTTTTTTAGCAAGTCTTCTCCTTTACGATTTACCACAATAATATTCAATAACATTAATGCAACTGTACGCAACTGATTCTTAATCTTAGTAAAAAATGCTGTTTTTTTTTGTCAATAGCATTATTTTTTATACAATAATTATGAGAGTAATAGTTGACGTAATACCTATCATAATAATGTTATTCAGTTAGTTTTCTTTTTCGCTACGATATGAAAACGGTAATAACGTATATTTTAATGAAATTATATTACGTTAAAAAGTTCTGTTTTTTTTTTTTTTTTTTAATTATCATCCAATCTATTAAGTTAGCATTCAATAAGTTATTGCAACTGTACGATACATGTGCGCCGACTACGTGGGTGCTCCGTGGCTCTAGCACCCACACAAATAATCTTGTGGGTGAGCCGCAGCCACAAGATTTTTAATTTGATAGAAATAAAATAAAATAAACATTTCTCACTTGATTGCCATTATCAAAAATAATAAGCAATTAAAACATTGAGATGGAAGTTAAAATTTCTAACATCTAAAACATAATTGTTTGTTTCAAATGTGTTTGTGCAAAGGCAACCAAGCAGCACACTTACGGGTAGGGACATGCCGAAGAGATCTTGAGATCGAGATCGAGGTTTAAGTCGCGGTTGCACCCTCGATACTAGCACATACACATGGATTCAAATGGGTAAGCGCCAGGGGTGTAGTCAAGGGGGGACCCATCGGGGCCAGCCCCCCCAAATGATTTCCTCGAATCCCCAAATGACCAGCTTTTAAAACATCAAAGTAAAATTATCTCGCTTCATTCATTTAAAAGTAACAAAGTTTACTGACAATTAAAAACTTACCGTAAAATAGTATGGAAAAATATTGCGTTACATACCGATCGAAAAACAGGATACTTTTTCTTACCAATACAATATTTCCCAAGTCGTAGGCCTATCTGAAATCAATAAACTATTGATGTACCCGAGTGTTGTATCCCCATTGCTTTTCGAATATAAAGAAATGGGAATTCATTCCTTTTCTTCTTTATAAAGTTATAAACTAACTATACGAAAGCAACTAGTTTCCTGTGAAATTCGATCTTGAATGCGTATCCATAGATTTGTTTCTGCTGCCAATAATGCCAACTGTCACTGCAATGCCTACACGACCTCGCATCAACAACACAGGAAATAGTCGCGGATTGATCGTGCGACACTTATTGCCCGTGTTCATCGGGGCTACAGGTACACGATCAGCTCTGCATTTAGAACCTCAGCGACCCCTTCCCCTAACAAATATGTTGGCACCCACCCTCTTCCTTTGATTCCAAATTAATTGAAGGGGCGTGGAGACCATTCCTTGTATAGGAAAAAGAAGCGTGTTGTATCGTTACTGAGTAGATGTGGGGTGCTTCTTTGTTAATGCAGATGACTGTTTTTGTATTTATTTCAACATAGATTTGAAGGGCACTGGCTTCTATCTAACGTAAAAGATCCCTTAATTTGCTCTTTTTAAGTTTGTAACTCAAAATGTTTTGGAAAAAGTTATAACTACTAAATTTCACGCTCTTAAAAGAGTTTGCGCTCTAGGCACGAACTTATTTGGTCTAATGGGAATTGCGGCCCTGTATATAATGTTATATTTATTGATAAATTTTATTGCAGAACAATATCACGAAGTAAAGCGAGGGAAAACGAAATACTGTAGACCTTAAAGTCATGAAGAATGCTATTCAAACAGTTTCATATCACCTGATAGAAAACATACATATCTAAAAGATAGTCATGCACAAAGTGTGTAATAGAAAATTTGCAACAAGGTGTGTAATGTAAAATGTTTACAAAAAGCCGAATTTATTGTTTCTTTTCCAATAATTCCGCCTACATGAAGTGAGTGATCCAAGGTACATTATGTTCTGATCACTGGTACAGCCACTTCCTTAAGACCCTGGACCTAAGAAAGAAACATTTCTCCATTCTAACGGTAAGATGAATCTCTATTATTTTGAGCGTGTTGTTTAATATCATATATTAATGGCATTGGAACTCTTTGCGTCTATAATGTATTATCTAAACACTTACTGGATGTGAGATTGGTTGGTTGGACTAGTGTCTTGCGTCCATTTCGTATCAAAATCTACACTATGTGATCAAACGTATCCGGACACCCCGAAAAACATACGTTTTTCATATTAGGTGCATTGTGCTGCTACCTACTGCCATGTAGTCATTATCAGCGACCTCAGTAGTCATTAGACATCGTAAGAAAGCAGAATGGGCACACCGCGGAACTCACGGACTTCGAACGTGGTCAGGTGATTGGGTGTCACTTGTGTCAGAAGTCTGTATGCGAGATTTCCACACTCCTAAACATCCCTAGGTCCACTGTGTTTGATGTGATAGTGAAGTGGAAACGTGAAGAGACACGTACAGCACAAAAGCGTACAGGTGGACCTCGTCTGTTGACTGATACAGACCGCCGACAGTTGAAGAGGGTCATAAAGTGTAATAGGCAGACATCTATCCAGACCATCACACAGGAATTTCAAACTGCATCAGAATCCAGGCGTGAGGTGAAAAAACTAGTATTTCATGGTCGAGCGCTGCTCATAAGCCACACACATCACGCAGGTAAATGCCAAACGACGCCTCGCTTGGTGCAAGGGGCGTAAACATTGGACAATTGAACAGTGGAAAAACGTTGTGTGGAGTGACGAATCACGGTACACAATGTGGCGATCCGATGGCAGTGTGTGGGTATGGTGAATGCCCGGTGAACGTCATATGTCAGCGTGTGTAGTGAAAACAGTAAAATTCTCAGGTGGTGGTGTTATAATGTGGTCGTGTTTTTTTTTTTTTTTTTTGAGGGGCTTGCACTCCTCGTTGTTTTGCGTGGCACTCTCACAGCGCAAGCCTACATTGATGTCTTAAGCACCTTCTTGCTTCCCACTGTTGAAGAGCAATTCTGGGATGGCGATTGCATCTTTCAACACTATCGAGCACCTGTTCATACTGCACGGCCTGTGGCGGAGTGGTTACACGACCATAACATTAATGTAATGGACTGGCCTGCACAGAGTCCTGTCTTAAATCCTGTATAACACCTTTGGAATGTTTTGGAAGCCGACTTCGTGCCAGGCCTCACCGACCTACATCGATACCTCTCCTTAGTTCAGCACTCCGTAAAGAATGGGCTGCCATTCCCCAAGAAACCTTCCAGCACCTGATTGAAAGTATGCCTGCGAGAGTGGAAGCCGTCATCAAGGCTAATGGTGGGCCAACACCATATTGAATTCCAGCAGTACGGATGGAGGGCGCCACGAACCTGTAAGTCATTTTCAGCGAGGTGTCCGGATACTTTTGATCACGGTGTATATTAAACGTTGACCTATACCTTAAGATTGAACAGAACCACTTGAGCTTCGACTGGAAAAAGAAAAACGATTCATACATGATTTAGAAAATGGTTTAATTAATGTTGAAATTAGCTCAGAATCTCGAGCAATTTCATGATATAATTTTATTACATTTTTTGTTTTTTCCGCTTTCCTTGAACATCTTTTTTTTTCTTTTCCAGATGATATCTCTTGCTCCTCACACTAAGTATGGATTGAAATTGAAATTCAAGCATGTTAAAAATTCCAATGTCTTGTGCCTGAAATAGAACCCGGACTTTCTAATTGGTACCTAGATGCTCTAGAGATTCGCTAACCACAACACGTAACTTTAGAGTGCTTAAAAACTGTTACATATATTCATTCCAACTCAAATCCCTTCAAGGATTCAACCTTATAAGATATTATGAGTAAAACAGAACATTTGATTTCTTCAAAAAATATATTCAAACATTGCAAGAGATTTAGCTTCCAATCATTCGCCGTAACTTGAGTTGAATTCGTTTGTGAAGCAAAGAATTAACACAAAAGTGAAAAAACGAGTGAGCATGAGGAAAAGTCGAGTGGTTTCGAGTAATACGCTAACACTAATTTATGTCTGCTGTGATTTTTATGCCATGTTCTTTTAACTTCACCCCGAGACTGAGAACATTTTTATGTAACAATTTTTCATCTCATTTCCTTTCAAATTGTGTTAGGACAAATTGCAAATATAAAATACACTAACTGAAAACAGATATAACTATTAGTTCAAACGCTACAAGGAAAGCAAGGTTTTGGGCGAAGTAACTGTTGTGAGCGTTTGCCAAAACATGAAATAAAGGAAACAGAATGAAATGAAATATTTGAGTTTTAAATTACATAGTTATGCCGGCTAGGCTAAAAGAAACGGTGATGATGAGGGAATGAATAAAATACTGGAATGAAATTGTGGTATTATTCCCTGTTCAGTTCTCAAAGCAGAAATTACTGGAAGTGCGAGTGGGTTTTTCGGAGCTCTTATGGTCAATAGCCTATTACTATCTAGTTACAACACTGTCTCAAGTAAAATCAGATTCTTTGGAAAACCTACCATGTTGTTCACATCACTTCAAAACAAATAAATTCACAGCTTTACTACACGCACAAATTACTCAAATGAGTAATAGTTCAATTTAATATTTAGTAGACACTGAGTTCAATGCAATGGCGAAGCCAGTGGGAGGGTCATGGAGTCTGTTTACCACCTCCCGGAAATTGTAAAAAGCTGTTAAAATAAAGCCTTAAATTGCGTCTCCAGTCTAAATATTGCTAAAATGTTTTTAGGGGAGAACCAACGGACCCCCGAAAGATTTAAGAGTCATTACAATAAAGCCGAAAATTGCGTTTCGAATCCACACACTGCCAAAAAATTTTCCTGGAGGACTCCCGAACCCCCTCCGAAACCTGGCGACGCCGCTGGGTTCAATGACAATTTATGCATTAGGTTCCACGTCAGTTAAACTGGTGTCCTAGGATTTGAGTTATTCCTTTCACTGGGCATGAGTACAATCAAATGTGTTTACAACACGAAAACGCACACAAGTGACACCCTCTTTTATTTTGTGACACAAACAAATGTAAATCTGTCGACCTGACGGGTGTACTTCAGTATCGTCCTGCACATAGCTTACACTAGCTCCCTCTTTCAATTATTTTTGTTGATTAGTAAGGTTAGCGAAGAAGCAAGAAATGTAGGGCGAAACCTAAATTTAAAACTCTCTATAACGTAAGTAATAGCAGCCACGGGTTCAATTTATTTATTTATATATTTATTTACTTATATATTTTACATATATAATTTCAGTAATAAGCTTTAAAGCACTGACAACACATACAGTATCTACAAATTTCAAGTTTCAAAAACATGCAGAGATAAAGCAACACAATCGTTACTAACTCACATGTCCTGAAAACGAAAATGCAATCCGTTTTTTCGCACCGATATTACCCTCAGATTTTCTGCTATGATAATGATGATGATTAACTGCTGACAGCAAGGGCGCCCATGTTGTAGTTTCCAATGGGGGCACGTATAAACGACATTTCAAATATAGTTTCAAATTTTGTTGTATTTATTCTAAAAATTCAATTAAGTTTTCGATATTCTGAAGTACGATTTCTTCTAGGCGGGCGAGCGCCCCACGTTGCTCCCTAATGGGCACCCTTGGCTGACAGGAGTAAATGTAATTTGAGATTTAAAGTAAAAAGGTGTTTATGAAGATAAGTTCTAAGTTTTAATTAAAGAAATACATGTGTGTGATACTAAACATTCCAACACATAATTTACAAACGTATGTGTAAACGTATTCATATATGCAATAACGTATTCATATACATGATGTTCCAGGAAAAACCTCAAACTTCGCATATGTTGAGTGAGTTGATTTTGAGTTTAACGTCCTGTTCAGCAGCGAGGCTATATGAGACGTGGACTTACTGAGTAACGTGGAATCCAAACCACATGAGCTCCCAACGGGAATGGAATCCGGGTTTCCCACGCCAAAGGCGTATACACTAACCGCTTAGCTACGAAGGAGCTCTAACTTCGCATATGTGTTAAGAACTTCAATACAAGAAAAAATCAGCAAGTTTGATCGAAAACGCTTAATTACGGAGATAGGGATAATAAAAGGGCAAGGAGGATGACTGATTCCAATAATTACTTTTAAGTAGCTCTCTTCGTAATTAAGGGTTTACTACCAAAGTGGCAGAGAAACATTTTTCTTGTATTGAGATCCTGAACACATATGGTAAGTCTGTCAGTTTATTACCGGAACATCATGCATGCTTACTTATAAGCTTGATTAAGAAAAATGATTAACGGCAAAGACAGTTTCCAAACATTTTTCCGTTTCTACGTTGTGGAATCCTCTTTCAGGGGAAACTAACAGAAATCTCTCATTATGGACGGGTATCATTTCCCTTTGTAACTTCTTTCCATCTGCAAAATGATTGGTGAAAACGCGCATCCTGTTCATTGCTTATAGCGGCTATTTTTTTCAGAGAAATAACTCAAATGGAAATGCAGACAGTGAATGAATTTTAAAATACATACAGTACTTCACCCTTCCCTCAATTTTTTTTTAAGAAGGGTCTGTACGAGTATTTCATACTTTTCTTCTCTTACAAGTAAACCTATCAATGTCGAAAACTAGTTTCTTGACCAAACTTGGGATAGAAGTGTAGAATATCAAGAAAAGAGCGCGTGCAAAATTTAAAGTGCTTCCGTTCATAAAGACGGTCGCAGTGGCCAAAAACCTGATTGATCAGAATAGGCCATAACAATGTGTTTCAAGCTTTGAAAATTTCATTTTATTTATAAAACGGGTAAAAAGGATAAAAAACACATTAACCCACACCGGGAGGAAGTAAACATTTATTAGGGGTATGCTTATCATGACCGCTATCTTGAAGTCTCCCATCTCGTATCTCGCTCAACTTTTTTTAAATAGAAAAGGGGTCATGTAATACCAAATGGGGCTAGAATTTTAAAAGAAGTACAATGGTGAGTCTATGTTTTCATAAGGTTATATTTGTAAGACATAATGGAATGAACATTGATATGAATTCGTTGGTTCAAAGCAGGGCCGTCATTTCAAATTCGCTTGAGGGGGGCAAGAGCACCACCGACATAAGACTTCCTCGTCTTGTACTAGTATATTAGTAGACAATCGATTAAAGTATATGCATTCCTCAAACTCTTGGGAGGGGGCAATTGTCCCCACCTGCCCTTCCTAAATTACGCCCCTGGTCAAAGATTTCTTAACAGCTGTATCTTTTTGAAAATAATTCAAGTCAGGAAAACCTAATATATGCTAGTGAGAACATCGTAGGTAGCTACTTACGAAAGGTATAATCAGCTTGAAATCGTTATCGACTGCAGACAAAATGAAATGGTGATGAGACGATCACAAACGTTAAGGGACTGTTGGAAAATGGATTACATATTTTGGTTTTGATTACACCAGTTGGAAGACAAACCTTCCTAAGCAGCCACCTATTCAATACGCAGCAGTATACAGAGACTCACTTTAATATTCGGCCACCCCATACCCAGACAGCACAATGCACGTACAGTACCTGTATAGTACATGTACAATTGCACGGATGCAACATGTGCATCATCTGTATAAATGCACGCCTGTACATTCGATGCACATACACGTCATAAGCCTTATTCAACATCTTCACGTGCACAGGACATGTGCAATGCACACGTACACGTCCTGCACAAGTGAGTTACACCTACTGCGCAGGTGATTTACAAGTAGCACATATTCGATTTACACGTAGCACACAGGCGATTTACATGTAGGACAGGGGTGATTTACATGTAGCACACAGGTGATTTATATGTAGTAACCAGGTGATTTACATGTAGAACACAGATGATTTACACGTAACACACAGGTGATTTACACGCAGTACCCAGATGATTTACATGTACGACAAAGGTGATTTACACGTAGCACACAGGCGATTGACACGCAGTACCCAGGTGTTTAACATGTAGGACAGATATGATTTACACGCAGTAAACAGATGATTTACATGTAGGACAGAGATGATTTACACGCAGTATCCAAATGACTTACACGCAGTAATGTAAAAGCATATTCGAGATGCAACGGAAAAAGAGAGTTTATATATTTGGTGCCTTACGCAATCTACAACACCAAATTTTTTTCCTATGCCAGCGAAAAGCCAGCAGCCGTTAGAAGGTTGCGCCTTCTGTGCGGGAAGAGATTATGCAAAGAATTTATTGGAGTTCAGTTATAATTTGATGGGCTATAAGATGTTCGTAAAGTAGGAGCAGGATGTTCTATTTTATTTTCATTAAATGGGAGTGAATCATCATTTTATTCAGGTTCTATTTTATTTGAGCATGGTAAAAAAAATAGGAAAAGTAAATGAAAAGAGGAACATGAAGTACACTGTCACAACACAACACATACGTGAAAGTGTAACAGAGGAATGTTATGTTCTGTCCAACTTTGGACGTGATGAAGACAAACGACCCTGATATGACATGAGGTTCTTATTGTGGAGAGAATGAAGGTGCTATGTAATGATGAACGACGGATGATGAAAAAGCTGCAACTGCGTCTAAATCCGGATGATCAGGAGGTAGGGTATAGCGGTAAAGTGCAAAGAGTAGCGACAAAGGTGTATCCAGTAATTTGCGAGGTGGATTGAACGGGATGTCTGCTTGCATTGTGGTGAGGAGTAAGGGATGCCGGAACTCGAATCGGTTAGTAATATACTTCGTCCGTAAAGCTTCAAGATGGAACAGAAGATGTGGAAAAGGCATAATTTCGTAAAGATCTTGAGTAGGACTAGGAAGTTTTATTCTGTAAGCTATTCGTATGGCATGTCGTTCTAGTATTTTCAATTTTTCATAATGACGCTGGAGTGCGGCTATCCATGCTGTGAATCCGTAGGCCAGGACTGGTCGTAAGAATATTTTGTAGGTGTTTAGAAAGGAATTAGCGCGCGGTCCCCAAGTAGTACCCGTGAGGCGTTTGAGGAGGTTAATCCTGTTATATGCTTTCTGTATTACATTCTGAAGGTGAGGGAGCCAAGTGAGGTGGTGGTCAAAAATAATTCCCAGATACGTTACATGTTTAGCTGGATGGACCCGCATGTTATCTACTTGGATATTCAGAAGTGAAGGATTTCGATGTACCCGTGATCTGCGTTTTGGCGGGAGAAAGACTATTGCTTGTGTTTTATCTGGGTTGAGTTTCAGACGCCACTTCGTACACCAGGTGAGAAAAGTTTGAATTGCTGCATTAATTTCAGTACTTATACGATGAATAGTCCGGCCTAATGTAAGAAATGCAGTTTCGTCTGCGTACTGAAAAATATGTATGTTTGGCGGCAATGGTGGCATATCTGCTACTTATAGAAGATACAGCAAAGGTGATAAGGCAGACCCTTGTGGTACTCCAGAGAGAATAAATATCGTGTGCGAGAGAGTGTCATTAAGAGCAACATAAGCAATACGGTCGTAAAGAAAATTATAGATAAGCCTGATATATGATATGGGAAGTGTCAGACGGATAAGTTTATATATGAGAGCTGCATGCCGTACCTTATCGAATGCCTTTTCCAGGTCGAAGAGCACTAGACAAGATGGAAATTGTGTATTAAACTGATTGGTAATAATATTAGACGAAGTAATTGATCATTGATACTAAAACCGGGGCGGAAACCAGCCTGATGCAGAGGGATTATATTACGTTCTTATAGATAAGAATGAAGGCGTCGAACAAGGATTCTTTCAAGAATTTTGCAATACACAGAAGTAAGTTGAATGGGCCGGTAAAAAGAAACAATGTTTGGTGGTTTGTGTGGTTTTAGGAACATCAGTGTTTTGGAAGTCTTCCACTCACAAGGAACAAAACCTGTCCGCAGGATAAATGTATAAATGAGAGAAAGAAGGTAAAGCAGCTGATAAGGCGCTTCTTTAATATGGCGATAAGTAATCCCATCGAAACCAGGTGCAGTATTTTTCTTGTTCTGGACAGTTCGAGTTATATCAGTTACTGTAATTGGTTTTGTAAGAGCAGTCTTGTGCGGGAGAGTGTGATAGATGTCAGGTT
Source organism: Thermobia domestica (assembly GCF_964235325.1). Taxonomy (NCBI): domain Eukaryota; kingdom Metazoa; phylum Arthropoda; class Insecta; order Zygentoma; family Lepismatidae; genus Thermobia; species Thermobia domestica. The sequence continues at coordinate 47,026,787 of NC_137470.1, read as the reverse complement.
GAAGACAAAAGGTGTCGAAATTAAGTTTCTCAACCGGATGAAGACGCTGAGAGTATACAGGTGGTAACGGGGTAAAGATTCCCTGGAGATACGTTGCAAAAGCGTCGGCTTTATCCTTGTCACCTTGTAAAGGGGAATCTTTATATATTAACGGATATGAAGTACGAGTGGATTGTCCTGTGAGCTGACGGAAGCGCTTCCAGTATTGTGTTGGAAGCTGTTTCGGCTAAGGAATTACAGGTTTTTATCCAGTTGCGTAATTTATAAGCTTTAAGGTAATTGGAGACGGTGCGTTGAAGTTGACGATGATGACGAAGAGCTTCTTCGTTTCTGGTATGGAGATATTCTTTGTAAAGGGCTCTGGAACGTCGTATGAGAGGTAAGTATTGCGGAGGTAACGGAGGACGGCTTGGAGAAGTAAGCTTGGTAGTAGGGATGTGTTTATTCCAGGCATTTTGAAGTGCTGTGTTGATAGTATCTAGTGTAGTATAAATTGCTTCTTCGGTTTCTGGACTAGGAGTTTCCGCCAACGCAGTAGCTATATCAGTTATATAAGCTTCCCAGTTTGCTTTATCGAAACGCAGGATACGTCGAGCAGGATGACTGGATAGGGTTTGAGATTTTAAACATGTGATTGTTAACTTGATTGGTAAATGATCGCTACCCAGATTCCCCACAACTGTAACATTACAGCGATTATGAAGGGAGGCAGAGGTAATCACAATGTCTGGGGTGCTTTGTGAGATGGGTCGTGTGTGCGCTGGAAGTTGATGAATGATGCCTGTCGTGTTTGTTTCAATGAAGTTAGTGAACTGTTGTTTCTCTCGCTCTGACCGACTATGAATGTTAATATCTGCAATAATGATATAGTTACGGAAGTTATTGGAGATATAATGAAAGAAGTTAAGTGGGATAGGGTGACCTGGACGTATATAGATGGTTGCAAGAGTGACATACAGTTGGCGAAAATAGGTCGTGACTAAAAGGTATTCCGGAAGTCGAAATGTGAGGAAATGTTGTCGGATGGCAAGAGTAACAGGATAGCCAATAGCTACGCCGCCATTTGCGCGTTGTGCTGGAACAGTGTTATCGTGACGCAGAAGTTGATACTGTGGTATCTTACAGCTTTGCTTGGATGCAAGATACGTTTCATTCAATAGAAATGCGTTAGCTTTTTCTTCAAGAAGAAGATGCTCGAACAAAAGCTTGTGCGTTAGTAGCGATCGGACATTAAGAAATATAAACACAAGTTCCATGATCACTTTATGCTTAGACTGCTGTTTCGAGGGGGGCAGCGTGGAAATAAACAGATTGTCCGGTCTATGTAGCATTGAGGTTAATATGAAAAACATTTCTGGCAGCATATCGGATTTGTTGAAGAACATGTGGCCTATCAAAGGGATGTATGTTTTGAAGAGCGATGGTTATGAAGGAGAGTAGCTGAGCTACGGTTACAGTTTGTTGCGTTTGTGTAGGAGGCATTTGAGTTTGCTGTGTTGTATGAAGCCGAACTGGAACAACTAGACTTGGTTTTGTGGTGTCAGGTGCTGGGCGTGATTTACATTTAAAGCTGTATGTAGGGTGACTCTCAGGACAGGCAGAGCAAACAGGTGGCGTTTTCAAATTTGTACACTGATTAGTAGCATGGGGACCAGAGCAATAACCACATTTCGAAGCTCTCTTACAATTAGCTGTAGGATGGTCGTTATATGTTTGACACCTCTCACACCGAATCGGTAAGGGTTGTGAAGTTCGAGAAGGTTCTACACGGTGGCGTTTCTTAAAGATGTATGCGCCGTTGGAAAGTAGTATGTCAATCGCATCTTGCGAAATCGTTAGGATTCTCACCATGTAAGTCGGGCCTTGGTTATTGCGAATACGCATGCACTTATGGATGTCAATGCCTTCTAGCTTTAGTTCTTCCTCGACTTCGCCGTCTTGGATGATAGGGTCGAGGCCACGGATAATTACAGGTGCTTTCCTAGGCGGCGGAAGTTGTTTAGCAGTTGGTGGTTGTAGCTTTTCAAGCTTGACTTGCTTGCCGAAAATCTCGTAAGAGAACTTATTGCGAATGATGGTTGCAAATCGGGGATCAGTTGATCGAATAATAATGCCATTCCGGGTTTTGATAATTTCCGATACAGCTTCCCTTCGAAGACATTTAGTGATCTGCTGGAGCAGAAGTTTTGGATTTTCGAATTTGGTATCATAGTTTGTGAGTTTGAATGGATACCACTTCGGTTTCAGAGTAGACTCAAGTGTTGGGAAGTCCTGATCGTTATCGCTAGGGACGTCATCGGTGTATCGATTGGTGTGATGGCGTTTTGATGGAGGTGTACCTGGTTGCACAAAAGTATCGCACACAAGTGGTGATCGAGAACGCGAGCGTACCGAACACGATTCGGTGTTGCAGGAAGAATTTGATGCAGTAGAATTTCTTCTGCAAGCTTTGCGTTTCTCACTAGCGGGTGGATCGAGAACCGAGCCGAAGCCCCTGACTCCATGAATTACATGGTATAAAAGATATATGCAACATGTGCAGGTGGTTTGTTGGGTAGTACTATTGTTTTGTTAGGCGTGGTAGACTACATCGGCAACTGTCGCAGAGTGGCAGATGATGATATCAGTGCGATCGCTGGAAAGATATTAAATGCGTGGCGTGCGATAGACATTTCGTAGAGCGAATTCGGTGCCGATGTTAGCTATTGCTGAATTAATGTGTCGGGGTAAAGTACGCCAGAACTTACTGTGAAGATGTCGCAGTAGTTCTGTAACAGTAGGAAGTTCCAAATCTTCCAGAATTTGTTTGTTTCGGGTATATCTGTCGTGACCAGTGATTATACGACCAGCTCTAGTTTGAACACTTTCAAGTGTTCGAAGCAGACTGTATGAAGCGTGTTGCCAAGCAGGGCATGCATATGTGAGGGCGGACAGAACTATCATCTTAGGTATGTGAACGCGGACCTCATGAGAAATGGAACTGCAGCGGAAGATGGGATATAACGCTGAGATTTTTCGTAAAGCTCTTTGCTTGATGTTGCTGATATGTGCGGCGAAAGTTAGCTCACGGTCTAAGGTCACTCCCAAGTATTTGGCGTGGGTGGCGTGAGGAATATGTGCGTTCTCATAGATAAGGTATCGAGGGACGCGGATGCGTCGTCGGCTGTGGATGACAGCACAACTTTTGTCTGTATTTACTTTAATCCTCCAACGTCTTGCCCATTCCTGAAAACTTGTTAGTTGTCTTTGCATATAGATGTAGCATTGTGCAAGAGAGCTACTGGTCGTAAAAAAGGCAGTATCATCGGCATACGTTGCGAGAAAGCAATGTGGTAGGGTCGGAAGATCTGCTGTATACAGAGTATATAAAAGAGGTGAAAGTACAGCGCCCTGTGGAACACCTGCTTTGATAGTCCTAGAGGAGGATTTGACACCGTCAACAGACACATGAAATTCTCTGGCAATGAGGTAAGTACGAAGTAAATGCAGAAGACGATCTGGAAGACCCTGGGTGTATAGTTTATATAATAGCCCTGCTAACCAGACTTTATCAAATGCTTTTGAGACATCCAGATATACTCCAAGGGTGTGTTGTTTTCTGTTGAAAGTCACTGTTAAGTGATCTACTACGCGTACGAGTTGCGTAGTAGTACTATGTTGTGCACGAAACCACAACTGATGGGATGGTATGAGATCGTTATTGACTACATGCTGTCTTAGCCTCCAGAGTAAAACATGCTCAAATAATTTACTCAAGTGTGACAAAAGACTGATCGGCCTATAGCTTTCGGGGAGCAGCGGATTTTTTTCAGGTTTGGGTATGGTAATGATACGAGCTTCCTTCCAGGTCTTTGGGAAGTAGCATAGTTGAAGGATGGCATTAAATAAATAACTTAAGAAGACCAGAAATTTCCTTGTTGGGTGTTTCAGTATCTCAGTTCGAATCCCATCAGGTCCAGATGCTGTCCTTGCCGGCAGACGTTTGATATGTCTTTCTATTTCCCGAGGTGTTACTAAAGTGATATCATCTGTAGGGTTTTCTTTAGTTATGGTATATAAGGTGGTTCGAATGTGCTGTTGGAAATAAGGATCGAGAATAGCTCTGTTGGGTTGGAACTGCTTTTCCAAAGAGTCGGCGAAAATATCCGCTTGCGACTGAGGGTCTTGAGTCAGTCCTTGGGGTCCTTGGAGGACTCTAGCTTTTGAAGCGTTTGTAGTACGTTGGAATGCTTTGGAGTACGTCCAGATTTTGCGATCATTTACTGTAACATTTCGAAAAGTGTCTTCCCAGTATTGTTGGTTTTGTCGCATAGTCAATATCTTGAGCTTTGCACGCAGTTTGTTCCATAGTGTCTTATATGCTGGATGTAGTGTGTGCTGCCATCGACGCCTAGCCCAGCGTTTTAGATGGATATACAGTTGTAGATGTAATCTGTCGCATTGACCGGTTTGGGTTGAAGAGATTTTGATGGTGGTGCTCGCTGCCTCTGCAGTACGAAGTGCTAAGGTGACGTGAGAAACTGCTTGTTGGATGTCCTCAATAGTGGCTAGTCTATCTCGTAGATCGATCATATTGTTTAATTCCTGTTTAAATACATCCCAATCAGTTTCTGTTGTTTTGATGAGAGGGCTGGTATGTGCGAGGCTGCGGTGTGAAACGTGGAAAATGACAGGATCATGATCAGAGTCTAAATCCGAGATGACATAGGGATACAGTAAAGGATACATCTTTGCAAATAGCGACATCAAGAACATCGGGTTGACCACCGAATTTTGGATGATAAGTCGGGTCTCTTGGAGCACTGATAATGAAATTAGACGTTAGGATATATTGGTGTAAGGCGCCCCTTGCGTTGTTAGGTTTAATTGAGTGCCATTCGCCATGCTTAGCATTAAGATCTCCAGCCAAGATGACTTTTGGTCCTAAGCTAGCTATGATATCAAAGTCTGTGGGCTCTAGTTGTGTGGCTGGGGACCTGTACCCAGTGACCAATATTAGTGGAACGCCTGGAGTTAGTAGCTCAACAGCAAGGGCCTCCAAAGTTAGTAGGGGTGGTATTGTAATCAACCTGACTGGGAATGACTTTTTGATGATAAGTAATAATCCTCCTTTCTGTCTACCCACTCTATCCTGTCTGTACACAATGTAGTTAGGTAAGCGCCAGCTAGTGATTCGAGCAGTAAAATGCGTTTCTTGTACAAACATAATATCAACTTTATGTTGGATGAGAAATCTAATAAGTAGGTGTTTCTGCCCTTCGAGACCATCTGCATTCCACGTAGCAAGAATAAGGGAGTGATGGAGAACCTTGGATTTAGGAGCAGCCATCGTCAACCATTTTCGCTATAGTTTCTATTACAACTGCAGCCTTAGAAGCTGAATCGACTGCTTGTCGGAATCGTGTAATCCCACGTTTAATATGAGTTATTATTTTACGGAAAGGTAATTCCTTGAGGAAGGAAAGAACGGACTTTAAGTCCAGATCTTCTTTAGAGTTCCCTTGATTGAGTGCAGAAGTTGTCTCGATGTTGGAAGAAATGGGAGCTTCAGGATCATTATCTGTAGTCATTGGCTGGTTATTAACAGAAGTGGGAATGGAGGTTTTCTCTGTCGTTGGTTCTTGTAAATTTTTCTTGGGTGCTTCTGGGTGTTTCTTCGGCTGCTGTGCCGGTAATTTTAGTGCTTCAGAGTAAGACTTAAATACCGGGCAACCACGGTAATTTGCCGGGTGATCCCCCTGACAATTTGCACAAGTGGCGGGTGTTGATCTGTCTGGTTTACTGCAAGACTGTGTGAAATGAAGTTGTCCACATTTGAGACACCTCGGGTGAGCTTGGCAGGTATCTTGAGAATGCCCCAAGCGTTGGCACTTGTAACATTGCAGCACTGAAGGAGGCTTATAGGGTTCGATCTGGACCTTGTAGTACAGCAAGTTATTAATTGCATATATCTGTTTAACAGCTGCAGTTCTATCCAAAGCTACCAAGAACAGTGGCATCAGTATTTTCTTATCATCAGTCTTGCTTTTGCGAGACATTTGGTGGACACTTATTCGTTTGAAGCCTAATCGTGTAAGTTCTTCCTTCAGGTCATCTAATTCGGTGTCAGTATGCAGTTTACGGACAACTACCTTTATGGGCCTTTCATTTTTTGCTACTCCTGTGGCATATTCAGTTTTCGTTTGCTCACAATAAGCTTTGATAGCGTTATAGTCATCTTTGGTAGCCGCTTGAATTCGGATGCGCTCCTTATTGGGCTGAGCTAAGGGAGGCTCCTTCAATGCTCGCGACAAGGTCTTTATAAATGTATATGTGTTTGTTATTCCGTATATGAAAATCGGAGGCGGACTGAAACTGGAGAGCTTGTTAGTCGGTGCATTGTTGTTGCTGGTACTAGCATTATCTGCTTGTTCAGGTGATAAAATATCGAACTTATTACTGGCGGGAAGAGGTGGATATTCTTGGGTGCTATTAATTATTTTTTCTGCCTTGTTGAGGTTCTCCAAAAAGACCTTCGTCGCTTGAGTTTTCCCACCACTGTGAAATCCATATCGTCAGTGTTATGGGACGTTGATGGCTGCGAATCACTTGACTGTTTATGTGTAGTTGTCGTTTTCACTTTTTGCTTCGCTGGAGCGGATGATTGCTTCTTCTTGCCTAAAGGCAGAAGAAAATCTTCCGGCTTATACGTTGATCTCATTATTTTGCCCCTGATACTAGGATTTTTGGATGATTGTGTCTTCTTCTCTGTCTTGACTGGGGTCTTCTGAGAAGCCATCTTGATAGCGAAAGTGGGAGATGGCGCCAGCTTACCACTAAGGAGGGTAGTGGAGTACTTAGGAAAAGATATGTTCTTAGAGCGCTGCTCTAATGTTGTACTTTAATATGCCTTTTCCTCCGAAGAGGAAGCACAGAAAGTATTCGTTAGCCGGTAGAGATGCCTGAGTCGTCAACTGGTTTGTTCAACTACCTCTGCCTCCGAAGAGGAGAGTATCAAAATAATTCGTTAAACCTAAATAATAGCAAGGTCGTCTAAAGATAAGATCAAGGTAATGTGTTCGCCTCCGTAGAGGCACAAAACAATTCGACGGTTGTTTCATTTACCTCGATGAGGTAAGTAATCCAACCGTATGTAAGATGTTCGCGAATAAAATTCAACCAAGGGGGATGGAAAACCTAAACGACTTGTTTATTTTTCTCCGCCAGCTACGGATACCCTATTTTTTTTACCTGGTTAGAGATTCCAGGTGGCCAGTTCGGAACACAATAGACATCACCTTCAAAGTATTTCACAAATAATTAATAATTGTCAGTGAGAATTTTACTTTTGGAGTTTATTATTTGCAACGAGCAAAGCTTTAGGTAGTATCTTTCACATATTTGCCAAGTAACAAATAACGCAAGATATTCTTCTATAATCGGTCACGAAAATAATTTTGTAATCCTATGAACTGTCTGACAGTAGTTATAACGGTACAGTTCTGCCACCTGTTGATCTTGTATCCTAGCTCAGAGGACGTTATGGAGTTTTTACAATCATTCAGCTGTCATTCGTAGAAAAGTCTCTATAACACCGCCTGAAGGAAAAACGACACCTACCGAAAATGGAGGTTACTTTATATTGTTGATTAGAATGAGAGTAAAAGAATGAAAGTAAAAGTATACACTTGCACGGTATTATGGACGTCTCATACACACGTGCAGTACCCGTGCACACAACGGCTTAAGCACCGGAATTTAAATGCTTCATCTACGCAAATGCACATATGTACACGCACGGCTCAAGCATGGGTTATGTACGTGCGCTGCATCCACGCAAATGCACATGTGTACATAACGGCTTAAGCACGGGTTACGTACGTGCGCTGCATTTATGCAAATGCACATGTGTACATAACGGCTTAAGCACGGGTTATATAAATGTGTGCTTCATCCATGAAAATGCAAATGTGCACATAACGGCTTAAGCACTGGTTTTATACGTGTGCTTCATCCACGCAAATGCACATGTGCACGTAACGGCTTATGCACGGGTTACATAAATGTGTGCTTTATCCATGAAAATGCACATGTGTACATGCACGACTTAGTCACTGGTTATGTACATGTGCATAACCCATGCAAATGCACATGTTCACATACACGAGTTATGCATGTGTGCTTCATCCACGCAAATTCACGTGTACGGCTTATGCACGGGCTATGTATGTGTTCATCATCCAAACAAATGCACATGTGCACATGTACGGCTTATGCATGGAAAGGGCACATGTGTCATACACGTACGTGTTGTCTGAGTATTGTTATCACTTATGTCAAAGGAGGCATTAATGTAAATACATAGGAATTTGTAAGCGACGTCACGGAACAATTATCATGTTTCGTGTACTATTTCGTAATGTGTAAAAGTTGTAAATGTAAACTACGCCTATAATGTTATGTTTCTACAAAGTGCTTCATATCATGCCACATTAATATTCAGCCACTAAAGTGACTTGATGATCTTATTGCTGTATCTCCAGTTTAGTGAACAATAACATTGGGGGAAGGAACATCGTAAGTATTTAACTCATATCTCATCTTCGTGTTAGAAAGTGTGAATGGGTATTGGCTTTGGAGTATAACACTTCCAATGGGGCGAAAAATTTGTAACACAACGTTTGAGCAGCGCCAGCTGGTCATTTTTCGTCATAAAAGGGCGATTCCAATAGGTATATTGCCCGTCTCTTGAAAATACAACGAAGTACAGTCGGTGATATCCTGCCACGTTAGAAGAACGAAGACAGGATAGAATCCGTGAATCAGAAGGGTCGGCCTACCAACCTAAATGAGCGAGACAAACGTACAATTGTGAGAAAGGTGAAGAAAAACCCAAAATTAAGTGCACCGAAGATTGCAGCGGAATTGTTGCAAGGGTGTGGAAAGGATGTACACCCAGATATTGTTCGGAAAGTACTGAGAAACGAAGTATACCACGGAAAGATAGCTAGAAAGAAACCATTTGTGGACAAACTGAGCAGAAAGAAACGATTCCAGTTCGCTAAAATCTATGTGCAAAAGGAACCAGAATGATGGAAAAGCGTAATTTTTGCTGAGGAAAACAAATTCAACAGTTTAAAGTCAGATAAAGCAAATTCAACATTTTAAAGTAAGATGGATAAGACAAATGAAGAACTAAGGAAACTGAATTTACAAGCAACAGTCAAATATGGTGGTGGTAACATAATGGTTTGGGAGTGCATGTCTGCTGTCAGTGTGGATGAATTCAGGTTATAAATGCTAAAATGAGAAAATAACAATCCCTGAGCATTCTAAAAGAGACTTTACACAAGAATGCGGACAAATTTGGAACCCGCGAGACCTTTAAATCTTATCACGACAACGGCCCAAAACGTAAGGCGTATGTTGTGCGTGAGTGGTTTCTGTACAACTGCCCCAAAGTTATCGAAACTCCACCACAAAGTCCGGATCTCAATTTCATTGAAAATTTGTGAGATGAACTCGACGCTAGAGTTCGGAATGTAGCGGTAACATCAAAGGTGGAACTTGAGAGAAGGTTAATAGAAGAATGGGCCAATATTGCTCCTAATTATACAGCAAAAATAACTGGAAATATGCAAAATCACTTGAAGGAGGTGATACGCAATAAAATGTATCCAACTAGGTATTAAAACCTTTTTCTTGCATCCGAGAAGGCAACAAGAAAGTTCCACATTATGTGGTGGCGGAATATTAAAGTGATTACGATTTTTGTGTTTGAGAAGAAATGTTCCGATTTTTGTACGTTAGAGTTAAAATTTTATGGTTTAATTGTTGTAAAAAGTTGCAGAAAAAATAGTTTCACATAGCGTAAACAATATTATCACTCTACTTTACTGTAGTTCATAATATAAGATAAAACACCAATACAATGTGGTGGCAGAATATTAAAGTGAGTCTCTGTACATTCGGTTTTCGTGACTTGATTTAAAAAAAAATAATACATCCACGGGATGTTTTCCAGGAGAGGGCAAAATCTGTTCTCTGGTTTTGTATTTTTAATATAGTTATAATAAGAGAAAGGATATGCAAAGAAGTCGCACTGAGGCTGATTTATTTGATACCATCTAGGTATTTACGGTACTATCACATAGTATAATCAGTAAGAACCCCAGGAACTTTTACTTAGTGGGTGTTCAAAATAAAATGGTTGTGCACCCAGAATAATGATATACAATGCATTTTTACACAAACTCAAAGAAATCAATATTTTCACGCCAAGGGGTGTGTGTAAGGAAATTTGGGAAAGTGTTAAGGTGTTGGGGTGTGTGCAGAATACTCCATGGACGTAATATATATTTTTACAACAAAAGTTGTAAGCGTAAAAAAATAAAGAAACTACTGTAGCATTAAATTCAGAAAATTTTTGCTTATACCCGGTAACTTAATACAAACTATTCATTTACTTGTTAGGGAGAGGCCATACCCTCCCTTGTGGAGTCCATGGATATATTTTTCTACTTGCATTGCAATATGTTCTTGGCCGCGGACCACGCGAGCAAAATGCCATGTATTAAGTACATGTACTAGGAACAAAATTTAGTCATAGGGACCACAACACACTTGTTTACTCTGCGGCCCAATACGTTGTTAAAACGTTACTAGAGAGTAGGTTAGACTGCAGGGTAGAGTAGACGGCAATAGCGCGGGGCACCCTTAGGCGCGGGGCCCGATTAGGAGCAATCGGTCCAATCTGCTTAAAGCCGGCCCTGACTATTGTTAATAATAGATTTTTATATTTTGCTTCGATTCACAGAAAGTACTATCTAGAAGTGAAACGTAAAATATTATTGTGCTATCATATGATTTTATACGCCGGTAATTGCACTTGTCTCGCTACTGCTACTCAACTTTGCATGTTGCTGATAAAACGTAGCTTGAAACTTGGCAGCATCCATTCGTTCTAAAAGAGGTAGCCCTTGCTTGCTTGCTGCTCTGTGTTGTCTTGCCTTCAGACGATCGAGCAGAATGTTTCGAGTGTTGTGTTTACCACTACCGAGAAAAAGGAAACGTTACATGAAGGGAACAAAATAATAATAATAATAATAATAATAATAATAATAATAATAATAATAATAATAATAATAATAATAAACTATCTATCCTTTGGAGTTAGTATTGGACAGGGAGCTAGCACATGAAAAAATTACGTCATGAGGTACAAATTGTTTCACCCCTATATCTGGTGCAGGTCGGCGGGAACGTAAGAAAAAGTCTTGCGCGTCAAACCGGGTGCTTTTGATTACAGTAAGACCCCGAAGTTTTGAAAAAGGGCCAAACTTTATGTCATGTAAGGTACAAGAAAATTTCTTTCGCCGTCTTGTGCCTTTCCATGTGTCAATCACCAAAAGACTTCGTAACACGAAAAAATTATAGGCCAAATCCCCTTCAGACAAGATTGTTGAGAAAGGGGCTAAAAATTACGTCATAAGATAAAAGAAAAAACCTTAACGGAGTTTGGTGTGGAAGGATATCGTAATGTAAATAAAAACTGATGACAAGTTGAAAAGTCATATTCATCATTTCTATTCGCGCCTTCCGTATTTCGCGTCATCTCTCATGGGCATGTATATTTTCGCCCTATGTTAAAAAATGTCAGTTCACTCCTGCCCTTATCAACAATGTCCTTATAATAGTGCCACCTTATCAGTAAGTCATCCTTGATATCTTCCAAAGAGAGTGTGTAGACAGAAGTTTGCGATGATTATATTTTCTGAATGTTTGTAAGGTCAAAACATATTATACTTTAAAATGATATGACTACTTAAAAATATTACATGTAAATAACAGCTACGTGTTGAGAAACACTCACAGAAGCCTTGGACCGGAACTGATAACTTTGTACGTCCCTAGCGAAAGAAAATGGACATGAGATTTCGAACATGGAATACTAGAAGTCTTTATAGGGCAGGCGCGTTAAAGTACGTAATGAATGAGCTAGAGGAATACAGGATTGATCTAGTAGGAGTTCAGGAAGTTAGGTTGGAAGGAAATGGATCTGTGAATTCCAGAAATTTTATGTTCTTTTACGGGGGAGGAAATAAAATTCACAAATTAGGAACAGGGTTTTTTGTTCACAAACGAAGAGTATCAGCAACTAAGCGCGTTGGATTTATTACGGACAGACTTTCTTTTATTACTCTTAAGGGTCGCTGGTGTGATATTATTCTTTTAAATGTACAGTCACCAGCAAAAATATCTCCCTCCTAAGTGTTCTAATTCCATTCCTTGGGGTCCAGATAATTTGCACTTTGTAAAACGCCTGGACAGATGCAACCCAACTTACACGAAACTTTTCTGTACACTAACAGCAGAAAATTTGAATATCCAAAAAATTATATCATAGAATTATGTACGTTTAAAGTAAATATCCTGAAAGCCCTTAAAACAATCAAAACAAAAGTTGCACAATATAATGAGAACAAAATACCCCATCGAAAACCATAAACAGTGTTCCCATAGGTGAAGCAGTGTTGCTAAATCAGCATAAAATATTTTATTTGAAATAGCACAATATACAAATGTGCACAGATTTAAAAGGCATTATTATCACTAAACATAACAGTGAAGTGTAGTGGTATACTGTTGTACACTATTGGAGCTGCATGTGCTGAAATGTACACTCCGCATCAAAAAAGTTGCGACAGCTAACGCCGTCCAGTTAGGCCACACAATATACACCTTATTATCCCATAATCGTAACAGGTAAAGAGACCGCCCTCTCTCTCTCTCCTCCTTTCTACTCTCCTATACTAAGATTAGCTAACAACATGAGCGCAATTCTTATTCAAAGTTCACATTTATTAGTTTTCGACAAAATGAAATAACAAAACCGAGACTAAACAAGATTCATAGGTTGATGTAGGGAGAAACTAAAACACACACAATGAAAAATTGAAACCAATGGATGTCTATTCTACAGATATTCATAAATGAGGCAGAGAGAGAGAGAGAAGAAGGGAGAAGAAGAAAAAGAAAAGTGAAAACAGATAAAATTGTGGAATTCAAACGTAGTAAGAAAAGAACCTAACATTATAAAGTTCCGTTTCCAGAAATCCAACAGTAATATAGAAATAACGTTTGTTTTTACATATACATTTTTAGAACTATTCTAGAAGATGCTTTAAACATTCATTATGTCTCTTTCATAATGGAGAGCATACTCAATTTCAAGTACAACTTTAGATATCCGAGACACATCTAGAATAATGTCAAAAGTTTAACACACATGCCTTGTTTCCCCGTGGTTCGATTGCAATTCGGTAGTGTTCAATGGACGTATTGTTCCAAAATACATTCTAATAAACCCAGTAGATAGCGTTGGTCATATCCTCCGCTTCAGACTACTAATGCAAACTGAACAAAAAAGTAAAAAGAAAGAAAAAACGAAACTAAAAGAAAAGAGAAAAAATAGAAAATAGAAGAGTTCTATTTTACTGCTAAATTTCTCTCAGAAATACCCTATATTAAAAAGTCCAAAGTGTATCGTAATGAAAAGTTACAAATGTTGGAAAGGAAAAGTTTATGTTCCTCATAGATGTAGCATGTTTCAAATTTCAACGCGAAAAAAAAACATTGAATTATAGGATGGGAACAAATTTTGTGTCGAACTACTATAAATAAAATTTTGTTTTCAAATAATCAAAGAGATTACCATTTTCTAGACTTTTCCGATGATTTACCTGTTCCGAACATCCAGCATTGATTTAATCTCTTCCGGATATAACGTAATTTGCACAGATAAAATGAACACGCTAAGAGCTCAAACGGATCATCGTGTCAGTAGAGTGATGCTGGTTATGTTATAGACCACCACTGGGTCGAGGATTTAAATCCGTAGTGACCCCGTAATTCAACTGAGACTCGGTAACCCAGAGGATACAAAAGAGATTTTAGTTATTACCTTGCTTTTAAACAGTATTTCTGTCAGAAATGACCAGTACTGGAGATGTTATTCCCAGAGCACGAAAAACACGACGCCCAAGTTAACAGTTAATTAGATTCTCTAGGTCAGGTATATCAGGCTCTTGCCTCGTTTTAACTTTGGAACATGAAGTGCGTGTGTGTGTCAGAGGGAAAGAAGGGGAGAAGTGAAAGATGCAAAGACAGGATAGGGAAACGTCAAGAAAGAGAGAAAGAGGGATGAATATAAATATGAAACATACTTATCATTACAGTGTATGATATAGAAAGCACACACTGTTTATTTGAAATATCGCCAGTAATGCCTTGTAAGTTCTCCATCAGAAGATAAATCTCTGCAGCCATTATTTTATGCGAAAAAATCATACTACCTGACGGGGAATCGAACCAAGATTTCCATTTTGAATTCTGGCACGTTACCACTACACCACCGATTGCTTTAGCCAAACTTTGTTTAACAAATGATGTAGTGTTTCTTTCTGAGAACGATAACACTAAAATCGTATACTGTAGATAAATAATGTCTTTGGAATGTCCTGGTGATTCCCTTGTCCTTTCCCAACCAGCATTCGTAAACCGTCTCGAATCCCGTCATGGCAACTATTTTTCTTTATTGGAAGGAATTGTTTTCGTAATTGGGATTGTATTTCTGTTATTCCTTTATTATTATTATTACTATTATTATTATTATTATTATTATTATTATTATTATTATTATTATTATTATTATTATGTAAATGAATGAATCCCAAAGTAAAGTCCGGATAGGATTTTTTCCATGAGCTTTCATGTGGAGAATGTCCTGAAACAAAGAGATGCGTTGTCTCCATTATTATTCAACTTTGTCCTGGAATACTCTACAAAAAAAAAAAAAAAAAAAGACAGCAACCAGGGCCCAGAGTTGAATGAAATTCACCAGGTTACCAGGGTCCGCGGTCGGTGACTCTGAAGATATTTCAACAGTCCAATGCGCAACAATCTATTGGGCTGGCATCTGAGCTTTCCACAGGAGTGTATTCAAAAAGAATAACACACATCTTCAATTCCTTTTCCATCACCTGATAAAACCGTAGTAATGTTCTGGTGGTATTAGTCGAAGCCTTGTCTATATGGAACAGCACCTGATTCGCGCTCATTCCATACAATTATGGGATGTATTTCCAATAGATAGGTGTCGAAATAGATTCTCGGAAGTATCTAGCATTCATATTCACGTTTTTGTCTATCTTGTGTATCATCAACTTATCCTCATATCTGAATCCCGCAACAACCATGATGCCACGAGAAAAACTGTCCCTACACTCACCTATGAAGTTGTTGTGTCTTTTACCGTCGATTTCACGGTATATGATTGCCGGAATGAGAGCACCAGCAATGAGAAGGACATATGGATAATCCACTGTGACAACTTTCTTCCATTTGGAATCTGCCAGGTACTTGGAACTTGCGTACGTACGAAAACAGCATGGAAAAGTGCCATTACCTAATCTGCCCATACTGGTTGTTTTTCGGCGACATTTGATAACACTCACGCACTTAGAAGGTCAGATACAGCACCGCTTCTGCCAACAGACCCATAGTTCCAGTATGATACACCAGGTAACAGCACCGAATCGAATATGGTCGGATAGAAGTAAACGACCTAGTGTATAGTTTTTTCTTCTTTCATGGACGATGAGCTACTTTCCCAGCAAGTTTAGTACAGATCCGGCCAGTAGTTACCGAGAAATAAAACATCATATCTGGTAATAACCTATACCCCATGCCGCAAACGTTGCCAACACCTAGTGGCCCACTTGCCGGTAAACGTCAATCGTCGATATAGCGACGCGTCGAAGGATTGCCGCTAGTGTGCCACTGGCGGCAGGGTTTCGTCGGGTCGAAAGAGATATCTATAATCAGGGTGTTGAAATTATGACCGCGTAGAAGCGAGGACTTCATTTTGGTCCGCGCTCGTTCGATTCGTTGCGAAGGTACCAACACGAACTATCGCCAGTTCCATGTCACGAACTGTGTATACTGTTATTATTATATGCTATTTTTTCCTGACAAATTGCTCCTCAAGTAAGCTCCAAGGGTCAAGAGTAACCCCTGCCTCTACATCATGAAATGAAAAGTCTTGAGATGAAAATGAAATGAAATCTTTAAGTTTTACGTCTCACGGTTATGCCGGTGAGGCTAAAGGAGACGGTGATGATGAGAGATGAGTAATATGGTGGAATGAAGAAAGTAGGAGGAAACAGGGGAATCCCGAGAAAACCCACGAGCACAGTGTTTGTCCACCACAAAGACCATACGGCGCGAGCAATCTTGAGATGAGTGCTTATAACTGTATTAATTTAAATGGCAACTGTCACCGATCATTTGAAAGTAAATATGGGAGAATCATGAAATAAAATAAATAGACGCGTGTCGTTTTGTTATAAAATTATATGGCGAGCGGATTTTATCTGATCGCAAACGGTTATCGTCGAATATTCACGGTTACAGTAGCACACTGATTAGCAAAATTAAAAAGATCTCAAGTATTTATCCCTTTACATGCAACGTTTTCTTGGCCAAGTCGGAAGCGCACGTGCCTAATAATAGAAAATTTGGTAGTTTGCGCCCATCTTGGGGTGATTTTTTAAAACTTTTTAAGTTGTTTTTAGACTCACCTTAATGTAAATAAATTACGCATATAGACGATTTAACATTATTTTTTGGGGGGGGAGTAGTTTTGTTGTTCATTGGCGTTTCGTCGCGTCTATGCCACTAGTGGGTCTGTGGTGGTATAATTTTCAAAATGGAAGTGGATCCACCGCGCATTGTAGCAGCGGGGCCGCCAATCTTTGGCGAGATGTCGCTAGTTGCCCATCGGTGGTCAACCGACGCTTACGACATGAGGCAAGCTCATGCATACTTACACCTGCATTTAATAATACACAAAACGTACAATCATTATTGTATGCATTTTATGTCCTTGTAGGGGTAAAAGTGTGGGGGAACGCGGGGGGACGACGTCCCTCCGCTTCCAGGAATTATCCGTGGCGTACCCCCACTTTCTAATAAAATTACAATAGGCAAATATAGGCACAGGGGACGGCGTGACGTCATGCGTCCCCCTACCTTTTCAGATCCGCTTTCACCCCTGTGGCCTTGTATATACATGAAAAGCTACTTTTCACTCTTTAGTTTATTGTTCTTGTTCGCAATATTTTACCATATGCCATAATATCGATCTGTGTTTTTTTTTTTCAGAAACAATATTCCGGGGGTCACTGCTGGTAGTATTCTATTTATTATTGTATTATAGATGTATTATTTTGGTCTCCTCCAGGGGGCGGTGCTCCCCAAAAACATGTCTGGAAGAAACACTGATAACGATATTACAAAATATTTAGCCAGTATTTTAATGATGCCCTTTTAGTAGTAACAGCAGTTTTATACAGTCGTCTGTTTTTTTTGGGGGGGGGGGGTAATTTTAAGTTCTAGAGGAGAACCAATTAAAAATGTGGAAAGTATCCATGTACCTTATGCAACCCATACCTACATATACAGTGTGTAAAGAAACTCTCTGTATACTTTAAGGGAACTATATCTTTCTTCTTTACTGCTGTACATTAACTATTGAAATATAAAGCTTCTCCACATACAAAAATTATTACTAATAATATCTTGATTAGATAAAGATTCATATTTATTCAATCATTAAAATATTAGGATTAATCTAGAGGTTCTTACGTTTTCATGAACTAAATATTTATAAAGACACGTTTTTATTAAGCCAACGTAGTTTACATTTGAAGTTTTAGAAAAGGCAGTGCAATTCTTTGTGGGGATGAATTATAGCAAATTTTGATAAAATTTCTTACATGGAAAAGTTCCAGTTCACGAGGATTTTCTATGAATATTAACACAAGTGAACTTAATGAGCTGATTTTGAGTTTAACGTCCTGTTCAGCAGCGATGCTATATGAGACGTGGACCTACTGATTAACGTGTAATCCGAACCACATGAGCTCCCGCTGGGAATCGAACCCGGGTCTCCCACACCAAAAGCGCGTACGCACAAGTGAACTTAAGCGACATGGTCTAAGCTGTCCTAATTTAGTACAAATTCGTTCCATACTTGAGAATTATCTTTCAAGTTTGCAAGTACCTATAGGACACACACTTAATATGGCAGCTAGATGTCGTAGTGTAGGAAAACCGTCCCCAATATCATCCGCTTGAAGTTTGCGTAACATTTCACTCAAGTTCATATTCTTCTCTGCACACTTCTTTAAAATTTAATGAAAACACTTATATTCAGGTACACACTCCTCAAAATTCAAAGAAAGAAAATCACACAAAGATTTGAGTTCTTGTATTGCGTTAACCATAGGCATAATGGAAATGGATTTTAGGATTTAGATTTCTCCGCTCTCGTCATCAGTGCATTTAGCTCGTCACATTTGAGGGATTTCGTCCCTCGTAGAGAACACTATCCGGCTAAAGGGAAGGAAGGAAGTGGCTTGAGTCATATAAGTTAGGTACCACCCTGGCATTTGCCTGGTGTGAATGAGAAAAACCGAGTGTTTCCACCAGGAATCGAACCCAAGACCGCTCGCACCGAAGGCGAGAGTTAGCGACTACGCTACACGGGGCCACTCCATAAGCACAATGTCACCACAGTTGAACACTTGGGACGATGAAGAAACTTTTCGAACGGTATCCCCAAATCTATCAAAATTTTCTAACAATGTTATCACATATGGCCGCACAACTTCATTATAGACTTCAAAATCTGCCTTCAGGAATGCTTACAGACTTTCTTTCATCACTTTCTTGTGATACCTATGCAATGCTTCCAAATAACTCGAGGAATCACTCATAATTATACTTCAAACGAGAGGTTGCTACTGACACTTTCATCGGTAAATCACTAACAGTAAGTTTTTTCGGATTATAATATTGAACATATAAAAATGGTACCATGAAAACAAATATGACGTTTTGCGGAATATCAAAAAGGACATCGACTGAAAACTCGCAAATTGGAAAAACATAAACTGAACGTTAAATTTGAAACTAGATATGTATACAAGGTGTTTCTAAAAAAAACTGACAACTTTTGGGAGGTAATTCCTGACACCAAGATAAGATAAAAAGTATTGACCAACCTGGGCTCACAAATATTTACTTTCGGAGCTAGAGGCTGTCAAAGGCATGAAAAATGAACTTTAAAGGTCCATAGCTTCAAAACTATGGGGCCTACCCTAGTCGGGCCAAGACTTCACTTAGGAAGTGATATGTGCCATATCCAAAAATCAATGTTTCAAAATCCTAAAATACTCATGCAACATTCTTTATAGAGGCTTTTTGGCTATGGGCATATAATTTGAAGTACTCACCAACTACCTCTCTAAAATTTGTTGCGGTAGTACCGCAAATTATGAAACATCGATATTTGGATAGGGCAGATACTAGTTCATGAGTGAAGTCCTGACACGACTAGGGTAGTTCCCATTGTTTTGGAGGATTATTTTTTCATGTTTTCGGCAGCCTATAACTTCGAAAGGAATCATTTTTGGACACATTTTCGTCTATATTTTTTGTCTTATCTTGGTGTTAGGAATCACCTCCAAAACCTTGAAGGTGTTGTTTAAAAATACGCTGCATATGCGTAGCTATATCTATATATTCAAATTTTTTGGAGGGGGAGGGTAATTCTACAACTTTGGAGAGGACATTTTCCCCTCCTAACATGCCTGGATAAAACACTCATAACAAAAATCATTTTGTTCCGGTAATTATTAGTTATGATACCGTTAAGTTAGAAAGTCCTGGGAATAAGCTATACAATAATAACGTTATTGAAATGTACTATATTTCAGTTGACCTTTCCTTAACGTTATTTAGTGGTATCAAAAAGTATTTCATTTTTCTAATTCGTCGCTATATAGTTATCTGAAAAGTATAGTAACATTATTGTTTCATAACAAATATAAAAGCTATAAATGGTACATAACAAAAAATTTAATAAATATATTGCTATATTTGGCTGGATTTTTATCTTTTTCGTCATTTTAACGTTAAGTTAAATGAGCAAGCCTTGTGAATAACCTATAAAATAATAACGTTATTACAATATATTATATTCCTATCAAGCTTTTCATAAGGTTATTTAGTGGTAACAGAGAGTAAAATGATCCTGCAATTCGTTACTCTATAGTTATCTGATAAGTATAGTAACACAATTGTTTCGAAGCAAATATATAAAGTTACAATTGGTACATAACAAAACATTTAACAAATATATTGCTATACTTGGCTGGATTTCCATCTTTTTCGTTATTTTAACGTTAAGTTAAATCAGCAACTCCTGGGAATAACCTATAAAGTAATAACGTTATTACAATATACTATTCCTATCAATCTTTTCATAAAGTTATTTAGTGGTAACAGAAAGTAGATTGATCATGTAATTCGTTACTCTATAGTTATCTGATAAGTATAGTAACACAATTGTTTGGAAGCAAATATATAAAGTTACAATTGGTACCTAACAAAACATTTAACAAATATATTGCTATACTTGGCTGTACTTCCATCTTTTTCGTTATTTTAACTTTAAGGTAAATCAGCAACCCTTGGGAATAACGTACAAAGTAATAACGTTATTACAATATACTATATACCTATCAATCTCTTCATAAGGTTATTTAGTGAAAAAAAAAACAGAAAGTAGTTTGCTCCTTTAAGACGTTACCATTATAGTTATCTGATAAGTATAGTAACATTATTGTTTCGTAACAAATATATGAAGTTACAATTGGTACATAACGTAATGTGTTAACAAATATATTACGTTCCTTCCGTCTATTTCGTTATGTTATTGTTATGTTAAGTTAGCAAGCCCTGGTTCTAGGCTACTATAACCATTTTTTTAGATTTGGCAATTTCCAAAATTTACGGGGGGTGGTCCTAGGTACCCCTGCCAAAATTTAGATTGTGAGCCATCGCACCCCAGCCGAAATTTAGAGGGATGGTTCTAAGTACTCCTAGGTCATTGACCCCGGGCCAAGGTCATTGACCTTTGACGTCACTAATGTCGGGGTCAAAGTCCAAAGTGAGATAAGGTGGGGCCCTTACTAGTCCTTACCGCACCAGCCCTCATTGTTAGCAGTGTTATATATATCGGCCCTGTTTCGAAAGTAATAATATTACACAGACCTCTTCCCCTTTAGTTCACTTTAGCAAATCACTTTATCTTGTCAGGGGGAGTACAGAAACAGGCTGTGGCGGTGAATGGGTTGCTAAGGAGAGGATGATGCGAGGCTGTGTTTGTATATTACAATGACTTTCTACCAAGGTGCGTAGTGTGTCATCAAACAAGAGAAAAATGCAATACAGGTAGTATACTTTTTAATATATGACAATCCTATGGTGATAAAAACATTTCCTTCCTCTACAAAATGTTCAGAACATTAGGTACAAGGAATTTTTCCAATCATACTATATCTTTTTATATTACTATTTCGTATTTCCAACACAAATTCCTCCTCCACTTGTATGAAAACTAAAAAGGTTAAATAAGCCGTATTATCATTTCGCTGATTTCGTGTTGGACAATTGCACTTTAGAATTGGTAAAACAAAAGACAAACTCAAACTTTAACAAAAACACCTTAAAATCAGGGTTTCTTGTTGGTAATATGTCGTAAGTATATCGGCTGTGTTCGCTGTATATAATACAGGGTGCGGCACGTAAAACCTGCCCGTAAAGTGAACACATAAATGAAATGTAATGTATTGAATATGACTACTCACCTTCACAGCAGGTGCTGAAAGTGTCCTCCGCCCACTTCAACACACATGTGAGCACGATTGAGGAGATTCATATATACCCTTGTCTGTTCTTGTGTTGTAATGATATTGGTGACATCCTGGATCCTGGTCTTGAGTTCTTCAATTGTGTGTGGATTTGTTTCGTATACTCTTCCCTTTAACAGTCCCCATAAGTAAAAGTCACACGTGGACAAGTCTAGTGATCGAAAAGGCACAAGCATTTGCTGATTGTCCTCTCTGGTGTAAACACCTCATGCACAAGGGACAATGATGCAGCTGATGTGTGGCATGTTGCACCGTCCTGCTGAAAGTAACATAACTGACGCTCCTCTTCGGTCAAGTGTGTATAAAACTCCTCCAGGATTCCCATATACACGTCACTGTTCACTGTCGTCTCAAAGAATATGGGCCCAATAACGCGTGTGGCGGAAATGGCACACCAAACACCAATCTTCTCATCATGCAAGGGTACCTGGTGAATTGCGTGTGGATTTTCTGTCGACCAATACCGGTTGTTTTGGGAATTTACGTACCCAGACAGGTGGAACCACGCCTCGTCACTCATGATGAGCATTAGTGGATCCAAGAAATCACTGGCAACATTGCTCAACAGCCATGAACAGAAATGCATCCTCTTCTGCAGGTCAGGCTCCTTCAGTTCTTGCACAACACTTATCTGGTACGGTTTTAACTTCAGTCCCCTTAAAACACGTCTGCAACTTCTCTCACTCGCATGAACCTGTTGACTCAATCTCCTGGTTGACTTTCGAGGACTTCTTGTCATCATCTCCTCCACCTGCATCTTTAATTCAGGTGTGCAGACAGATGGTCGTCTGTTCCTGGGAGCATTTTGAACCGATCCTGTACGCCGCCATTTTTCAACCAATTCCTGAATGGTGCTTTTTGCTGGCACAGAACGTCCTGGAAATTTCTCCCGAAACAAATTCTTTGTTTTCACAAAAGATCCAGTGAGAATGAACTCTTCAACAACGGCAACACGCTCGGGTATCGAATACAGCATTATCACACACTGACACTCACCCGGCTTAACACAACGAGACCTTTTTCTCAACTGGTTTCGACAAGTTTCACTGGCTGCGGCTGCACGTGACTGCTGCAGGTCACGTAAGTCGACCCAACCTCGACACGCCATCTCTTGGTAGGAAGGTAGATTATTTAAGTGTTGCCGAAAACACAATATACCAGAATATTACGACGGGCCGGTTTTACGTGCCGCACCCTGTACTTTCTAGATTTGAAATAATATCTTTATCTATGCACAACCTAATCAAACAAAGATCAGTACATACTAATACCACAGAGAAAATAAGAAGACAAAGACGGAACGTAATGGCCAACGTAATGTGCCAACAGTAATCAAACTGGCCCGCACAATTTGTTTTCCTCTCCAATTCGAATAAAACGCTACCGAAAAAGTTTAGCCAATACGTGCCAACTTCTACCACCAAAAGTAGAATTTGTACCCCCAAAAATTACGAGAAATTTAAATTTTTGATGGAGGGTCAAACTGACCAGCACAACTTTTTTTTTTCAATTCGAATGAAAACAATACCATAAATTTGTATTCAATCTACACCACCAAAATTAGAATTTGTATCCCAACGAATTTTGAGAAATTTGAATTTTTATGGCTGGTAAAGTTTGCCCGCACAACTAATTTTTCATTCCAATTCGAATCGAAACGGTACGTGAAATATGTACCCAATATGTTCTCGAAATGAAAGGATTAAAATTTTGTGCTGGCCAGCTTCACTTGCTAATAAAAATTCAATTTTCTCGAAATTGGAGAGGTACAAATTCCAAGTTTGGTAGTAGAAATTTGTACATATCGGGTACATTTTTTTTGTACCGTTATGATTCGATTTGGAAAGAAAAATAAGTTATGTGCAGGGGTAAAAGTGGATCTGAAAAGGTGGGGGGCGGTAGGTAGCGGCATGACTCACGCCGTCCTCCTGCCTATCATTGCAGATTATATAATTTTTTTTTACGCCGTACATATTTTTTCGAGGTGGGGGACGGCGTCCCTCGCGTTCGCCCACTTTTACCCCTGGTTATGTTAGCCAGTTTCACCCGCCAAAAATTATAAATTTTAGAAATTAGTGAAGGTAGAAATTCTAATATGGTGGTACAAATTGGTACATATTGGGCACAAATAAGTGCGACTGTTTTGATTCTAGTTGGAAAGATTAAAGTATTTTGCGGGCCAGTTTGACATGCCAACAAAATTTTAATTTGCTCGAAATTTGAGGAGGTACAAAATGTAATTTTGGTGGTACAAGTTGGTACATAACGGGTACAAATTTTTTGTACCATTTTGGTTCTATTTGGAAAGAAGAAAAGTTATGCTGGCCACTCTCACCCGCCATCAAATATATTCAAATTTCTATAAATTGGTGGGGCACAAATTGTGATTTTCGTGGTACAAAATAGTACATACTGGGTACTAATTTTGATGCCGTTTCTATTCTAATTCGAGAAAAAAAATAGGTTGTGTAGGCCAGTTTAACATGCCATCAGAAATGCATGTTCTTCGAAATTGGACCGTGTGCGTGGGTTTTCTCGGGGTTCTCCCGTTTCCTCCCACTTTCTTCATTCTACCATTTCATTCATTACTCATCATCACCGTCTCCTTTAGCCTAACCGGCATAACCATGGGACGTAAAACTCAAAGATTTCATTTCATTTTTCGAAATTGGTGAGAGTACAAATTCTAATTTTGGTGCTACAAATTGGTACATACAGTATAAAAATTTTGGTACTTGTTTGATGAGAATTCGGGAGAAAAATAAGTTGTGCTGGCCTGATTGACTTCTCCCCCCCCCCCCGAAAAAAATAAATTTCTCGTAATTACTTGAATTGGGACCCCAGTTTGTTCCGTTAATTTCTCATAATCTAGGACGGTAGAAAAGAACAAATTACGATACAATTAGGTAAAAATAAAAATCTTTCAAATGAGGCGACTTAATCGTTTGTACAACGTCGAGAGGGGAACAGGTTTACGCAGCCATCAATTTTGTTTTCTTAATTTGTCATAATCTGTTATTGTTACACTAAAATTTATTGCGGTACAATACAGTACTAACCAAGTACTATCATGTGATATACAAAAGTCATGTGTACCCGATGTATTAAATCCTGATTTGTGTCTGCGCTTGGGCAGGACTCCGTTAATTTTTCATAAACCAAGACGGTACAAATGAAACAAACTAAGGTACAATCTGGTACAATCGAAAATCTTTCTAATGAGGCGATTAAATCGTTTGTACTGGGAGGTGTTCACGCCCCCCCCAATTTTTTTTTTTAATTTCTCATAATCTGATACACTTAAACTAAAACTCATTGTGATAAAATCCGCTACTAACGAAGTACTTTCATTTGACATACAAAAGTCATGTGTACCCGCTGTATTAAGTCCTGATTTGACGTACTGTTTGAATTGGGCCCCATTTTGTTCCGTTAATTTTTCATTATCCAAGACGGTGCAAACGAAACAAGTTACGGTACAATCCGGTACAAACAAACGTCTTTCAGATGAGCCAATTAAGTCGATCCTAGGAGATTGTGTGGGGGGGTGCTGCGTGAAATTTCACCACTTCGTTTTCTTAATTTCTCATACTGCAATACCGGTATAGTACAAACAAAAATATTTGCGGTACAAGCTGGTACGAACGAAGTATTTTTTGTTGATACGCGGAAATCGTTTGTGTCGAGAGGGAGGGAAGGTTCACAAATGTTGGTGGAATACCTAGAAGACTCTGTAATCGAGTGCTGAATCAAGTGGAAGTGCGTGAGTTTAGAAGGACTTCAGCCAAAAGTTTTGTTAGGGTGGTTGTACCCATCACTTCTTTTTCCCCTTTCTTCACCTCGCTAGAAAAGAAACTATTGGAAATGGATGTTGCGGTCTGGTTAACCACTAAATGGAAGGAATGCTTTTAATGTTTGCTGTCTGATTTATCCCCAGTAGGGGGATCTTTCGCGCACATAAAAAAGCGATATTTTGTGTCGAAGAATTTGGTATACAATTAGTTTTGACACAATAAAAATATGTTTTCCTATGCTGAATCAGTGGGCTATTCGCGAGAGCAGGAGGTGATTGCCCTCCTCCTAAAAGCGTTTATTTTTCTTTCTTACGTTAGTTCAGTTGATGGATGATGGTTTGCGATATACAGAACCACCAGTGGCGGCTTTAGTGTGTAGGCCGGGTAGGCACGGGCCTACCCACGGCTAAACAACGATGTATGAATAAGTGGAGTATGTTTTTATGAATCGGAATTTTTTTTCGGAAAAGTTTCATCACTGGTTGCACTACGAAGCTTCCTACTAGTTCGCGGATTAACTGAACAACATTCATAATGCGAACTTGCAGTTTATTTCTTGTACTCAGCCTTACCCAGTAAACCTCCTATGTAGTCCAGCACCGTAAGCAGTAATCAAGAAGGGCGAGATCAAAAGAACGATGTGTTTAAGCAACCAGACCGCTAAGACTTATCGATCGCTTAGGGTAAGTGGCATTCGAATGTTAAAATAATCAACCAACTAACATGAGCCGGTACTGCGTCCTGCTGCAAGATGAGGTTCAGCCTTGTGTGTAAAGGAACATTGTCTAAATGGTTCTTCAAATTATTTTGTAACAGATGAAGCTGCCGCTGTGTATTTATGCAATCATAGAGGATAAGAGCATCAACAAGACTCCAACCATGATATGATATACATTTATGGAAAATTTGTCTTTGTGCCCTGTGTCAAGGATTGCGGTCGGATTTTTCCCGAGAATCGCAAGTGTGTCTATTGGGACTATTATACACACTGGTATGAACGAAGGTGGACTTATCAGTAAGTGAAATGTATGGCATTTGAATTGCATTGAGTACTAACCAACGAAAAACAAAAGCTGGAAGTGTAATCAGCAGGATGTAAGTGTTGCACCGGTTCACGGTGGAATTGATATAAATTATCTGCATGTAGTTCCCGCACGCACGGGTATGTGGAATATCAAGGCGTATCGACATTCATCAGGTACTAAAGATCCGCTGTATATTTACAATTCTCGTACTCGCCGAATCTGGTTTCGACTCTTTGATTTTTTGCTCTAGAATGGAAGTATGCTACTTATACTACAGTTTTTTAATTCACTCATTCCCTTTCAGATAGAACGCAATTTCCCAATCTAGCTTTCTACTTCTACTCACTTTTTAGTCTTTCTAAATGAAAATGTTTATTTTTATTTCAAAATTTTTAGAGACGCTGCAGCCCATCAGCTCGCCATCTGCTTATCCCAGTGCTTGTACCACATTCCACACTCACTTGGATATCTACAACCAGAAGAATATGAATCAGGTTGAATAAGGCTATACTATAAACCTGAGAAAGCATATTATTCCTTCCTAAAAACTATAATGAATTCGACATTCAGTTCTCGAGTTATGTCTGTTTCCACATTTCTCCGACAAGTTTTCTATTGGCCATAGAGGTTTATCAGGGACCGGTGGTGGATCTAGCCTGGGGCCGGGAGACCTAGGCGCATAGTTTTTAGTGACAAAAACAATTTAATGTATTATTTATATAGTTTTCTAAAGTGTATAGTAAACTCATGATATACCTAACATAGTCTGGGATCTGGTTGCCCCTCCCCAGTTTTTACCTTCTAGATCATTCTCTTTCAAGGGCGTACAGGAAGAAGATAAATATGCTTTACAATTAATGTGCAATTTGTCATTATTGTAGAAGAATGTTTTGATTTTTTTTTTAAATCTCGGATCTAGTGTACATGAATATCGTATGTCAGTGTACCGGATTAAGGATATAGCTTTGTTGTTTTGGCTTCACTGAAATACAACCACAGACTTCTATGTTTTTAAAAATCAAATTCAACACTTCTCATAGCACACAATTACACACATAAACCACCAGCATATTTTCTGCACACTTAAAACAAACCAGGTCGAAATAGAACACAAAATTACAATGGAAAATGTCGCAGGTATCACGAAAGTAAAAGTCTTAATCACAAAGTAATACTTAAAAAAATAAGAGTCTAATAGGTGACCTTTAAGTTTCAATATTGTTTTCTTTATTCATAAAAAAGCGTATATTTTCCCTACTTCTTACACCATAACCATATGATCCCACTTCCAGCGCAGTAGCCTACTCGTATACTTCACACGTAACACGTCAGGAAATCGTACACTATGGATACATGGTTGCGGTAATAAAAACAAATGTCTTGCGAGGAATATGAATCAGGTTGAATAAGGCTATACTATGAACCTAAGAAAACATATTATTCCTTCTTAAAAACAACACTTTTTGGCTCCATTGCCATTAATTGTTTAAAGATATTAATCTATGCAAGACCGATAAAATGAACTTACTTTTATTCGGCATGTCCTCGTGAATGAGGAAGGCATTAATTAATTCTATTTACTAAGGCCACTGTAAACACCTTCTCCAACACATCTCTACGCTATGTTAATTCTCTTTTAAGTCATGTACATTGTTACGTGATTTTTGAAACAATTTGTTTTAGGAATCTCCACAAGAAAAATTGTATAGAGTGAGATCTGGACTGCTTGGTGGCCATTCGACAGTTCACCCCATAGAAATAAGTCGTCCTACAAACTTCTCTTTTAAAAGATTTATAAGTTAGTCGTATTTGAGCGATGTAGTAGTGCTCCGTCTTGTATGGACCATAATTCATAATTTTGACCAAAATTTAAGCGATCTTGTGCGACAAATATCTTCTCCCTTAGTAGCTTTTAGTATGTTGCCTTTGTTACATTTTCATGAAAAAAGAAAATCTTACCACCTCAGTAGCAGTTATGCCACACCAAAAACTGATTCCTCGTTGTGCATTCACACTGCTAATCTCACGTTCGACAGCTCTGATGACCAATATCTTGCATTTTATGAGGGCAAGAGGAATTTGGCTTCCTCAGGAAACTTATAATAAGAGGATAGGGTTTTCATTTAATTTCTTAATAAACCAGTTACAGAAATAAAGTCGATCACCATAATCACTTACACACAACTCTGAAACCATCCTATGGTTTTACATTCAAGTTTCTTAAAATTCTATGTAGCGTAGCGTTTTAATATTTAAGCTAAACTTCGACGAACAAGGGATTTCCACGTTGAACTAGTGTCAGATAACAGTTCCTGAAAATATAGGAAGATGGCGTTTGGTGTAGTTGTGGTGTAGTAGTGGCTCCGTTTAAAGCGCTGGAAAAAGAAGTTAAAAGTCTCTGATAAGTTGTAAAATGTAGTGTTACAGTTGCGTGAATATATCGTGTACAGTGTGAGTTTAGAGTTTCCTCTTTTTATGTAGAATAATGATAGTTATTTACGTGATTTCCTAAGTACTTTGCTCTATCGAGAAAGATTTTGTTTACAATCTACTCTCCCGGATGTACGAAGCATGAATCAGTGTTGGAAACTCTACATTTATGTACAGTGACGTTAGTTCAACTTTTGGTATTTTAAGTGAGCGGAACTGAGCAACTGTATTTTGAATTCAAAAATTATTGAGCAATGATATAAAATATAATTATTGATAGTAAAAGAAGTATCAGCGTGAATCTCACGTGGATATTTCGATTAGTTAATTTTTTATTATAAACATTGTAGTGATCAAAAGGAGACTGATTTAGTTTACTCCTTATTGGAAATAGGTGTAATTTTACTGTGAAATCTACTTCTGCCGGTGCCAGCGTTGGAAATATCCAAGGTTTTTCCGTCTTCAGAAATACATAATGGGGATTTGTGGTAAGTGTTCCAAGTCTATATCTAGGCAAGATACTAATTTAAAGATACAATGCGGGGAATGCAAGAACCTCTTTCATGGGATTTGTGTTAATATGAAGGAGGATGATGTTAAATTTCTGAAAGTCAATGACCAAATTTGGCGTTGTGAAGATTAGAGTAGAGTGCGACGAAAATCATTGGTTAGTGATAATCCACCTGAAGTGAGTGAACAAATCCCTACTTAAACTCAAATGTATCAGTTATTACTAAGCATTAAAAATGAAATAAACGATATTAAGGGTACCAATAAAAAACTTGAAGAAGAGTTAGGCAAATCTTTAAATTCAGTACACGAAAAGTTAGACGAAAACTTCAACCTCAGAAGAAGTCAAACTGAAGAACTGAATAAATGCAAGGACGACATCGATGTTCTGAAAAACGAAAATTTACTGTTAAAGAAACAAATAGATAAATTAAGAGTTGAATTAGACGAAATAGACCAATACAATAGGAGGAACACAGTTGAAATTCATGGGGTTCCCCTCCTACCTAACGAAGATGTTAATGACTTAGTCAAAAAGGTTGGTGGTGCACTTAATATTGATGTAACCGAGAATATGATCGATGTATGTCATAGATTAAAAAAATCACCTAATCAGCCAAATCCAGGTATCATCCTAAAATTTGTTAAGCGTTCTGACAAGGATAGGTTTATTAAACAAAGGAAGGTCAAAAGAAATTTATCCTGTAAAGATCTCGGTTTATCTATTGGAGGTCCTGTCTATATTAACCATAGTCTTACGTTGCATAGGCGAATAGTCTTTAGTGAAGCAAGAAAAGTTAAGAGAGAAAAAAATTACGACTACTTGTGGATAGACTATGCTGGTAATATCCGACTAAAGAAGAAAGCTGATGATACTTCTGTATATACACTTAACACAGTTGAGGAAGTAAGACATCTGACATAGATACATGAGTGAAAGCCATAATTTGATACATTTAAATTATCAGAATGTTAGAGGTATACGCAGTAAACTTACAGAACTATATACAAATATTGCAGCTTCAAGCTTTGACATTATACTACTAACTGAAACTTGGCTGTGTGAGGGTATATAAAATGGTGAATTTATTGACTAAAGGTATAATGTTTATCGGTGTGATAGGACTCACAAAAATGGCGGTGGTGTTCTCATAGCTATTTTAAGAGATTATTGTGTATCTGAGGTATCCATAACAGTGAATTGTATTGAAGTTCTTTGTCTAAAAGTTACAATTTCTAGAATAAATTTTTATATAGTATTGGTATACTTTCCACCGAAGAGTCAAGTAAGAACCTATAATGATTTCTTTCAAAAAATAGAGAAAATTGATGACATATATGATCAAAGTTTGCTTGTTGTTGGTGATTTTAATATATCATCAATCACGGACGCTGATTTTGATCTACTGCAGGGTGGGTCTGTTTGTAATATATTGGCGAACTTCATTTCTTTACATAATTTAACATCGCATAATTTAATAAGAAATATGTACGGGAAAACTTTGGACTTGGTTTTGTCTAATTTTTGAGATGATATTAATCTAACTAGAAATGTATTTCCATTATTAACAGAAGATAATCATCATCCATCTCTTAATTTTAATATTAATCTTGGAAATTTCACACCAAGCATAAAACATAACTCAAGTACTTTGTTCAATTTTAGTAAGGCCAATTTTTATAACCTTTATAAACAACTTGACCTACAAGATTGGATGCATCTATATAATATAAATGATGTTGATAAAGCTATCACTTATTTTTACGATATTCTGAATAGTATTATTGAAAGAAATGCACCAAAAAAGAAAATATCTAAGAAATATCAATATCCATGCTGGTTTACATCAGAAATTATTAACACATTGAAAGAAAAGTATTATTATAGGAAACACATAAAAACCTCCGACTATAATTTAAATAAATTTAAGGAATTGCGTAGAAAATCAAAAACTTTGATTAAGAGGGCGTATGCTTTATATATAAATCAGTCAGAAATGGCATTGAAGGATAATCCTAAAAATTTTTGGAATTATATCAAAAATAAGAAGAATCAAAATTTAGAAGTAAATCATATGACTTTCAAAGGTAAAGTAATTACAACAGATGCGGACATAGCTTACAGCTTTGCACAATATTTCAAAAGTGTTTATTCTCCTCATCCTTCTGATTACGATATTATCCCTCATACCAAGTCAATCATACCGTATTGTCTGACGGTGAATTCCATTTCTGAATGTGAACTTAAAGAGGCTATTAAAAAGTTAAAATCTTCTAAATCAAGTGGGCCCGATCTATTGCCAACTTATTTATTAAAAGGATGTGGAGAACTTTTAATAAAACCATTAAATTACATTTATAACCTGATATTAACAACTTCAATATTTCCAGAAATCTGGAAGATTAGTAAAATTCGTCCAATACTTAAGAAAGGAGACGCCAAGAGTATTGAAAATTATAGACCAATATCTCTAATTTCCACAGTAGCTAAAATATTTGAGCATATTCTTTATAATAGAATATTTCATCATGTCAAACCTTACATATCTAATTTTCAACATGGGTTTTATCCACGGAGATCGACCGTTACCAATTTATTTCTATTTATACAGTCTATTGCGGATTCCCTTAATAATGGTTTCTCTGTGGATGTAATTTATACAGATTTTGCGAAGGCCTTTGATAAGCTAGATCATGCTGTATTACTTGCAAAATTATCTAATTATGGCTTTTCAAAGCAACTACTAACATTAATTTCTTCCTATTTAAATGGTCGAAAACAATATGTTGTGTATAATAATCACAGTTCTCCATTGTTTGATGTTAATTCGGGTATACCACAAGGCTCTAATCTTGGACCTCTCTTCTTTCTACTATTTGTTAATGATTTACCATCTGAACATTCACACTGTTTATTATATGCGGATGACATGAAATTGTACAAGGAAATAAGAGAACTTGACGATGTTCTAAAACTTCAGAGTGATTTGAATAACTGATATTTATGGAGTGTTGAAAATAAGTTGCATTTTAATATAAATAAATGTAATGTAATCACATTTTCTAAAAATAGAAACCCTGTACATTACAATTATACCCTAACAAACACTATTCTTAATAGAGTTCAGGAAGTAAATGATTTGGGTGTCATTGTAAATACTAAATTGTGTTTTAGCGCTCATATAGAGAAGGTTGTCAATGAAGCTTTCAAGTCTTTAGGTTTTGTGATAAGAAGTACTAGAGATTTTAATAATGCATATGTCATTATTATGCTATTCAATTTTCTAGTACGAAGCAAACTTGATTATGCAAGTATAGTTTGGACACCGTATTATAGGCAGCACATTGCAAAAATTGAACAGATTCAGAATAAGGTTTTGAGATACTTATATTACAAAACTTATAGAATTAACTCTTATGAAAATAAAATATCGTATGCAACTCTTCTAAGGTTATTTGATGTTGGAACATTATCTGCTAGACGAAGGTATTTTCAACTTATATTTCTTTTTAAGTTAGTAAACGGAATTGTTGATAGTCCTGAGTGTTTGCATTTATTAAATTTTAATGTTACACATAACTGTTTGAGGACAAGATTGCCATTTATTTGTAAAAGATCCAAAACCATTGCACATTTGAATACACCTTTGATAAGCATGTGCAGATTATTTAACAATTTAATACAAAATAACATTGAAATTGATTTTGCTATGCCATGTATTGCCTACATAAGATCGCTTATAAAAATTTTACCACGTTTAGATTATCTGTAGTACTGATATTTCTATATCTACTTATGTAAGTCTTCAATATTCGAACAATTCTTCTATTGTTACTATTTTGAATTTGCTTAGTAACAATTTTGTATATATTAAAAATTGCTATGATAAGTTGGTTTATGGATTTTGTTACGCTCCTTCACTTAAAGATGGCTTTATAAATCTACTTTAGAAGTATCTCACTGATCCTGTGCTCATAAAAATTATTTTATCAGACTTCTAATGTATTTTCTATTGTTTTTGGTCGTATGTGATTTGATAGTTTGTGTATCTTCTCTTTCTGGTATTTTATTCACATCTTGCTCTCTCTCTACGCATTCAGCATTTTGCCATTATATGTTCCTATGTTTTCTTGTGGATATTTTTATTTATTTTTTTCTTCTTTTTATTTTTTTTCTTCTATTGTTCATTTGTAGATGTAATATTAATTTTGTAAGCCTGTTGTAACTGGGACAAAAACCTGTAATAGGCAGCAATAATAAATAAATAAATAAATAAATAAATAAATAACAACATCTATCTTTTGTTTCTTATGAGGGATCTAGTATCAGAACCTACCATATCCATTTTTCACTTCCACTACCATATCCTGTGTATATGGACTAAAAAGTGTTATTTATTCCTCAGTTCTCGATTGTGTGCGACCGAACATTTGTGTAGAGAACAATGAACAGATTCCAGTGTTGAGAGAACAGAATTAAAGTCGCATGTTATTACAGAGATACATGTTTTTCTCATTTTCTCAAAAAAAAGTGAAAAATAGATGGGGCAGGTTTTAATAATAGACCCTTCTTATGTAAATACGCTCATAGATCTCCCTGCATTTTCCCTAGATGCAAGATGGATACTATGAAAACAATTGCTGCGGAACTGTTTGCACAAACGGTGAATTTGCACACCCCGCACTGTTAGTCTGATTTCTTTAATTATATGAGATCTTGTTGCTTTTGCCGATTTTTCTGATAAAGTGTAATGCTAATAATATTAGTACGCTTATCCCCAGTTACATACCTCATGATCAAAGCACACTACAGTATGATCGTACCCTAAAATGTAGTAGAAATAAAGCATTCCACAAACGATTATGCTATGTAATGTGCACGTGCTATGCAATATGCATTTCCGAAAAACTTGATCGGTTGCTGATTACTGACAAACTCCTATTGAACCGTCAAAGTAAGTCGTAAATCATTGGTGTATTGCGAAAAGAAAAGGTTTGAAACTGTTGTCAGTTCAGATAAACAAGAAACTGAGTCAAGAATTTAGAAGGAGTTTAAGAAACAAATGATTTTTCACATTGCTTGAAATCAATTTAGAATGGAGCGCCAACGTATGGTTCGGACATGGAAATTGTGTGTTCCAATCCTTCTTTTTAAAAAAAATCAGTCTGTATTCCGAATGGGTCAAAACGAGCATGAACGAAAGTGTAAGAAGGTAGTGTGGATATCTATTGTACATTTTAAAGTGATTTTGGGAGAAACAAGGGGAAGTTGTAGCCTCAAAATGACCACTGGCATATGGAAGTAGCTTCTGAGTGTTAATTCTGTGATTTTTACGCTCACGCCAATAACGCAATTACGAAAAGTTTAAATTGTTCTTGTCGTTATTGTTGCCCAATAAGGAGGAATGGACGTAACAAAATTACAGGCGCATGCACCATCATAGGTGCAAGCAAGAGTGTTATTGTATTTTCTAACTAAAAATGCAAGTTTACCAATAAATTCTTACAAATAATTAGAGCAGCGGTTCTCAGAGTGGGGTCCACGGTCCGTACAATAGTTTCACAAAATATGTCTAAGTTGCTTTCAAGTGAGGAAAGTGTTCATCTTATAAAAGTAGTTTCGAATTGTATAGTGTAGAGTAAACTAGCTTATTTGTCGCATCAACTGACAAACGTTTACATAGAGATAAAAAAGGATGTTATGTAGTATGGCGAACTGCAAAAGAGTTAATATATGTGTAAGAAGAAAATGACGTAGAACTGCTTTTCGATATATCGTATCGTTTTTGCTCTATGAAAAGCAATATTGAAACCGGAAATAGTAGTAAATTTCTGCCAGTTCCGGTTTTCAATACAGATCGCCAGCTATTATAGTTTTTGATTTATGGCCCCTAGGTGGTCGATCTCTATCACTTCCGATTTATATAGGAGATTGACGGAAGAGGTGGAACCTAGTCTTAGGACGCTAAATCGATTCCGGAAAACGCTTCTCGATATCTCTTGCTGCTTTTAGTCTGATACCTGTTAACATACAGACGGACATAGCTGTTCTATTAGACTTCCAATACTTATGCATAGAATAGTTTGAAAGTCTAATAAAACCAGGTAGAAGCAATATTATTCATCAAATATATTTTCGCACAGATTAAGAATATGGGAATTTCAAGAATTCTTTTACATAAGTTATTATGCCCTAAAGAATAATGGGGCCCGCGGTGGCTCAGTGGTAGTGTGCTCACCTCTGGTGTATGGGGTCCCCGGTTCGATCCGAACTCGCGCCAAGTGTGCTTTGTGGTGATAAACACATGTTGAGTATGAACTGTGAAGAAATGTTTTCGACGCAAGTGTTATATTAATAAGTCGCGAACTAACTGCTTACCTATCTTCCTTTTCCTCTTTTAAAAATTAATAAAATCACTTATTATGTTTTGTCTTGTCATATATTTATAACAATAATTATTTTTCAAGGGTTCAGTTAATAAGTTAAATATATATTTTAAACATTCTATACAGAAGAAATTGCTAATGCAAGGTTTGGTACCGTGAGGTTTTAGCCAGGCTAGATTTCGTCCGGCAAGATTGTCTTGTCTCGATCCTCGAAGGCTTCTTTCTCTCTTGTATCGAAACTTTATTCTTCCGTTTTGTTAATTAATGTAAATAAAATGCCCTAATTGTTTTTCTTAGTTTCAACTGGAAGTTATCACAATCTTTCTGCGTCACGATTGGTCCACGAATAGTGTGATATAGCATTTAAACCATACTTATTATTGGAGTAAATCGTGTAATGACTTGTCTATTTTAAACGTGGATATATGCTCTTCATAGTTTTCGTACCATTGTTTGATCAAATTGTAGTTTTTTTTTTACATATGAATCATGTGACACTAAAATAGTGTTTGAGATCCAAGACTTGGGTGAATTAGTGTTGCCCACAGGACTCGAGGAATTTCTCGTCTCGAAAACGAGACGATAATTGTGTTTCTTGTCTCGTCTCGAATTTAAAAAGGTAAAAAGATACAATATCCAGTTTTTGTTTTCTTGCCCCACAGTGAAATATTTTCCAGTATAACCCGCCAATGCACTTGTAGAGATGTTAGTTTCAAATGCAAATTAACAAGTATCTATTATATTTTCATTCAAGGGGTCAACCCTTTGAAACTTCGTTCGGGAATACGACTACAGTTATTAAGATCTTACGTGTTCTTATTTCTGCGATAATTCAAGTTTGAACTTCCTATAGTTTTACTGCTTATAATACCAATTCATATATTGTCGAAACCGGTGGCAAATTTAGGATCTTGCTTCGTGGGGGAGGGGGCTTGAGAATCAGTAAGATGCATTTGGGTTGTGCGTATAATGCAAAAAATAATAATGAAATTATTTCAGGGGGGGCTTCGAGTGCGATAGCTTCCCTAAATATGCCAATGATCGGAATATATTTGTTATAATTGTTAGTGCATAAATGTAAATTAAGCTTCATAATATTACTAAATACTTATGTTCATTGCATTGTTCACATAGAACAATATCATGGTGATGGGGCAAACTGTTTAGCGCTCTATCTCAGTTACATTAGTTTCGCGTTATTCGCCTACATAAATAAATTCTTCGTTTTTGAATTAACAGATTTTACACGTAAGTTTTCCAATAAATAAATAAATAAATAAAGTGCTACTCCATTCTTGTTCTGCACTTTTATCTAAGTAAATTATATGATGAACGAACTGTGAAGATCTCTCTTCGACGTAAGTGTTATATTAATAAGCCGGGAACTAACTGCTTAAATATATCTCCTTTCCTCTTTCAAAATTAATAAAAATCACTTATTATGTTCTGCCTTGTCATTTATTTATTATAAATATTATTATTTTCCAAGTGTATAGTGAATACGTTATGGGATAACTGGGAAAGGATATGACAAAGTTTGTCCTCTAAAAGCTGCATGACATTTAATGTCCTCTCGAACGATTCCAACAGTTATATCACTCTATTTCCAATTTTGAAGTTGCTCCCCGTTGAAAGTCTTCACGAGATGCCACTGGTCTCGCTACTATTTTTATTGCATTTCTACACATACGATTTGGTAATGCAATTTTTTGTTTGAAGGCTCTACGTGCAGTATTAGCTGCGATATAGGCCTGGTACGTTCTTATTGAATCACTATATATATATATATATATATATATATATATATATATATATATATATATATATATATATATATATATATATAATTGAAGAGTTTGGGGGAAAACAATGATAACACTCAAATGAGCGTCGAAAGAGTTCAAGTTTGAAACAACAGCATATTCAGTATGCTTTTTTTTAAAAAAAAAATCTTGAATTCTTTCAGCAATTCAGCTCACATAAGTGTTATTATTGTTTTCTGTGACCCTGTAACCAACTCACATGATTTTAAAATTAGAGTTATCGTTGTTTTCCCCCGAACTTTTCAATCAATTCTATAAATAAGGTTTTCAGTCAAAATCAAGTGAAAAAATATTTCACTTGTTTATCCTTGGAATGCCAATGCCGGGTCCAGATGATCTAGATCCGCAGAAATATTGTAATATTCATTTATTTATTTTGTATATTACTGTTAGGAACACGCCTGAAATCCCATAATTTGTTCTTTCATCTTCCCAGATATTTTTCTTAAAGTTATACATTTTATTTTTTAAAGTTACATTTCTTATTTTGGAGAGCAAAATATTGATAATAATGCTTTTAGTTTTGGGTTTTCTCTGTTGTGTCATCGTTTTCACCGCGCAAAAATCAAGACAAATGGTCGAAAAATGAAAATAGAGAAAATACATCCTGTTTGACAAGGCTAGTTAATAAATACAAGTAAAAAGATGTGTAGGCAAATAAGGTTGTCTCATTTCTGACAGCAGGCAGTCTTGTCTTCCGCAACCCTTTCTTCTTCCGAACAATATAATCAGATTGTCAACTAACATAACTTCGAAGATATACACTCTCCACATTATTAGATGAACAATCTTTTCTCATTTCGTAAATTGTTATCCTCCCCTACCAACATTTTGAAGACCAGTGACGAACAATGGTGTGAATGAATCAGGAGAGATTGTATCAGCAACTTCACGAGCAGAAAAAGAAACCCTGGCGATTCTCCAATACCTGAATTTGTGTTTATTTTTATATTATTTCCAACGTTGTCAGATTTATTTTTAAAATGCAATATTAATGAACTATAAGACCTAGGTTAAAATAAAAAAGTGAACGTGTAGTACTGGGGTAGGTTAACATCTGGAGAAAGTTTGAACTGCATAACACAAAGAGTTTTCATAATATTTCCGAAATGGATTCACCATGTTATTACATAGGGATTGATGATCTCAGCTCAAAACGTTAGACACAGCCTTAAAAGATTACAAGCGGTCAAGTAACTTTTGTTCGATATTCTTTGATTGTTTCAACCTTTTATTTCATTTCAATTTGCTTTCTTTCAATAAAAAATTGGCTAGGTGGCTCGAATAATTAATGTTTAACTTACTCACGATAAATCTTCGACCTGTCAGTTGTTCCACTACTGATACCACTTGGGTCCTGGCGTCGAATCTACTGGATGTAAACAAGATCCACAAAAGATCCTGTACTAGAGCCGAAATAAGCTCGGAGCTGCGTCAACTAGTCTTGAAGGTTCAATGTAATTCCCTAATGGCAGGAATAAAAGGATCATCCAAGCTGAGGCTACAAACGAATGTTAAAGTGCTAACACGTATTACGAGTCACTTTACATGAGACGTCTACACACTGTTAGAATGATTATTTTTTGCACAGATGCGTAACATATCACTGTTGATAAACTGAAAATTAACTCTCACATATGCCAACGGCGATTCAACGTGCGAAGCTCAACCCATACAAGTGGAGCGCGTATTATCTTTACAACACCGCACCCCACTCGTCTTGGTGGGTGCTCTTCGAAGTAGCAAACAGGCACGCGTACCAAACACACAGTGAGAGTTCTATTTAGCAAACCAAAGCTTGTATATGGTCAACCGAAAAAGTCCTGATTTTCGCTCCTAGCGTCGGGGCCAGAATTATTGTCCAATGAACTTTTGGTTATAAAAGTGAGTAGGTGGAAAGTGATTGTCCCGAAAATCAGACCTGAAGGGACGTTTACCAAGCACGTAACTATCACGTGAACAGTCCTTGTTCCTTGACCATATGTGGCTGTAAGAATCAAAGTGAGACCTACCAACACAGATGCAGGAAATACCAAACTGATGAAGAAAGTTTCGTGATTGTTCCTTTTATATACGAGGGCTGCTTAATAAAGTTTTGAAGTTAAGTTTGTTTTTTCCAAATGTCTTTTTAAAATTTGAAAAAATGAGCTTCGGGTCGGTGATATCCTATTTGCATCCGAACAGCGACCGAACAAATTGATCCAATTTGTGAAGATGACTCTGGCCTTCAAAGGGTTAATGGTCTGCATTGAAGTGCCACTGCGAAAATCACTATTTTGTGGAACACCTGTATATAAATCAAATCTCACTGGGGACTCACTATGGAAATCGGTATTTTGGGACTTCACTGTACATATCACACTTCATTTGTTAACTATAAGATTGTTCAACCTGTATGACAATAAGCCACCTTTGGTTAAAAGCCACCTGTTATATCTATAATGGCACCTTTGAGTTCTGAGTAAGCCACCTTTTGTTAAAGCCAACTATTATTAAAACATTTATTATTATTTCATTCATTTGCATATGCAGTTCATAGTTCCTTTTCTTTCTTTTATTTATT
This sequence comes from Thermobia domestica, assembly GCF_964235325.1. NCBI lineage: Eukaryota > Metazoa > Arthropoda > Insecta > Zygentoma > Lepismatidae > Thermobia > Thermobia domestica. The sequence continues at coordinate 46,986,437 of NC_137470.1, read as the reverse complement.
TATTTATTTATTTTCAATTATCAGTTTCCCACCGTAATTATGTGTGTTTCAATTTACTTTTCAACCTTTTTCACTAAACATATAACATATTTAAACATATTAGACCAAATGAATATGTAAACAAACATTAACACAAAAGTAGTTAACTAATAAAATAATTCAAAAAAATGTGTATCGATTTCGGAAGTGTGTCCTGACGACGATATGTGTATCTGATGTAGTGTAATGTGTGTATATGCACCTTTCTACAACAAACTTAATCAATACTTAAACTTTCTTATTCAAAATATTTTGTAATATTCGATTACCAAATATAAACATCTAATATAGCATCAAAATTATTATATCAACTAATATACATATTCATGCACATAAAAACACTAATAAAGCAAAGTAATTTTCAAAACCAGCATTCGTAAAATAATTATAGCATAAATCACATATTGATTATTCAGAATATCATGTTTCAACTTACTAAGCATTAAAAGTACTAAAAAAATACAAAATCATTTAAAATCTTAAGATTCAATAATCATATTGCTCAAACAAAACAACGACTCATTGAAATGTTTAAAACAAATTTAAAATCACATGTCAACTCTCATTTTTTAACGCTGTTTAATCCAATATATACCAAAACTTATTTTTTTCAGTAATGCTAAAAACGAACGTTAACTTTTATTTTGTTTTATCAAATCATCAACTGCAACAGGTATGTAGCCATCAATACTAATGCACGGATTTTTTATAAAATTAGCGAACGTACTACCATTGGCTGATACAATCATTACTTAATCTTATTTTCAACAAACCTCCTTATTGGCAATGGCAAAATACAACTCTACTAACACACTTACGGGCATAAATCACAAGCACACATCGCAAGAGGGATATTCTATCCACCTCTAAAACATTAAACATTTACAATAAACACTTCCTACTCACCTAGCATTCACAAGCTAGGCATTCGAGAAGTAACAAGAGGTAACTATCTCCAAACGTGAGCCGCTATCTAGTGGCCTTTGGCGTCACGTTAAAATACGCGTATATCATAACAGTAAATTCATGTAAGGATGCCGCTCTACACAGCTTTTTGGCATCTTGAATATAGCCCTAATTAATTTGTAACGCTCAATTTCCATTCAGTTGAACTGAAACGTAAACATCCCAAAAATACTTCACGCGCCATCATTTTGTTTGCTTGATAATCATTATCAATATCAACGTGCCTAATTGATTTATGTCTGTTTCCCTCAACATACCGTAAGCAATGGGACCTACCCGTTACTAAGTTACACAACGAATCCTTTTTTTAATCTGAAAGTACTCAAATTCAACCTAAGTTTCATTACATATTATTACTATCGTGAGAGTTTATTGACAAGTGCTAGTTTAAGACAATATTTTCTCTCCTTTCAAATCAATAAACATAAAAACAATCGGTTAAACAACAAAATAATTCGTTGGTTACAACTATTTTATTCAAATGATTTATGTAGTGAAACTTTCAATTACTACCTTTTCCATATCAAAGTGAATAAAAACTCTAATAAAGTGCATTAACTATTTTTTCCACCTGAATGAATATTTGAGACAAAACAAAGCAACGATTAGGTTTTCTTTCCTTTGTGTGAGTCCTTGAGCAATAAATAAACTTGTAAAAATTATGAAAACAAAACTTTTTTCACATTGAAATTACTTTTCCATTTCAAATATACGCTATTCAGAAAAATAATCAAAATGTTCTGACATAATATATAAATGTGTGTGTGTATAATATACAAACAAAGTTTAAATACTACTTATATTCTCTTCACTAAACATATAAAATTTATTCATTCAATCTATTTTAATCAAGTTCAAAATTGAGTAAAATCTACATATACACTAACATACCTACGTATTATATCATTATATGCAAAATGGTTAAAATATTTATCTGTATACTTGCATTATGTAACATAAATAATAAACTTCCAAACATTTCAATACAAATAAACGAGTGAAACGGTGGTTAAGCCTTACGAAATACCATTCTGTGCGTCACTAATTGACAACACAGCTTTGTAAGCCATTAATAAAAAATATAGTTTAATGAATTGGTCCCGAAGACCAACGGGCGCAGTCTTACAGTCTACTACGGCTAAAGTATGCAGAGTCGCCGAACTCCCTGACCATTTAAATAAATCGTTTATACACTAAAACCTTATACCACTGTGGCTGAATGCCTTCCACATTCATGCCATGACACATCCGGGTTAATTTCCCAACCTCAATTAGGCTGTCAACATTCAGGCCTTTAGGAGGCATTTTACGAAAATAAAATACAATAAAAATGACGTAAGAGGTATACCCTGGGAGGAGTTTTAATGCTACAGACCTTCATCTCAATTTCATTAATCATTTGACTATTAATCATTATTCAAGGCTCGCTCATACTTACAAAATTAGTAGGTTTACAAATGTACCTTTTTAAAGAGCGCTAGCCAATACGTACATGTGTGGCTTGCTAGCAATTACACTTATAATTATCGAGAATAAAGTCACATTCAGGAATATTTGTCACAATCGTGAAATACAAACTAACAATAATATCAACTCGTTCATTAAATATTAACGTTGTTCATGGGTTACTTGTACGTAACGATTTTAATATGCTTTTCATACCATAATCCTTAACTTTATAATATATTGCCTAACTGGCATAGGCATTTAATACTATCGTTACATTATTGTAGCAGGTGTTTATCATACTAAGGCGTACCAGGGGTTTATTAATTGGTGTCCTTTTATTTTCTTTCGCGAGACCAATTAATAATGTCCGGTAAAAGAAGAGTTATTTTAAAATCGAAAATAATGAAATATAATTTACTTCTCTAAATTCAAATCAAAACTAAGCATTATATTGAAATCTAAAGTCCAAACATCATTTTAACCTGCCAAACATTGAAAAAGATCTTAACAGAATTTTGAAATGTGTAATTAGCAGTCAAATTCTACACATTAGCTGGAACCCAACCAGGCCCTACACTGGTATCATCACTTTATTTTTGTAACGAAAGTAGTAATGTCTATAGGGGATGAATTATATTTTAACCTTTTCAACTCTTCTTACCTCGTAATACAGTTATCTCTAAACTCAACTAAATTTCAAATCTCATTACCATCGTGACGAATACATGTTGACTCTGCATAGCAAACACCATATGTGAACAAGTTCGTAAACAAATTCACCAAATCCAACGTTATTATCAATAATTTTTAACATTATACTAAATTGTGTCTTAATTTACAACGTTTCAACACCAAAACGATTTTTCATCACTAACTTAATATACTTTTACTATTTTTGAATAACAAACCCAGATGAAAAGATTCATTAACTGAAGAGTATACATTTTTAATTACCCCAAATTAAAATTTCATAATTAATTGTAATAATTATTAGCACATCTCTAATTAGATTTTCAAATATCTATAATTGCCTAATATTTCTCTAAATGCATAATTGCATGGGGTCAGCTAAATGTTCATGCAAACATAAAGGTGAATGAATAAAAACTCAAAAGATAATTGAATAATGGAATTTTATTAACGAAGTCTGGTTCCAAAACTGGAAAAACCTGAAAACAAATAAAATATACAAAACATGAACATCCTAACAGAAATTCGATACAGAAGTATTGTAAGCAAAACGGGATAACCATACGTTTCTAAAATGGTGGAGTATTATGAAGATATATCCTGAAGTGGTATACTTTAAGAAAAAAGACTGATTTTCAGTCTTGAAAATTACTGTATTTTCAATTGAAATTTCGTTAACTAGGAAACAATCATGTATCTTTAGAATAAACTAATTATTGCAATATTTTTCTTGATCTTTTTCTTCTCAGTGGTAATTCCATTTAATTCAAATAGCGTTGCAACAGGACCTAATGATCACTTTCCGAACGAACAGGTGGTCCGTGTTATTGGAGAGTTTGAGAACCACTGAATTAGAGAAAACTCCTGCCAACATTTCATATTGGCACACCCATTAGGCAAAATAAATTCTGAGTCCGCGCACCTGAAAGGAAAACAACACACGGGTATTATCCTATTGTTACTAAAACTCATTTCTAAATAAACATTTTCTTCAAAAAATAATGACAAATTTCCCATTAACTACAAAAAATATTTAGCTTCTGCCAGTAAATCCTTGCGTAAGAACAATCATATTGAACGTATTATGCTTTTCGATGGGGGGCTGTAGTCCCACATTTGTCACTGGTACATAAAAGTAGTGTGTATAATTAATTCTGCGCATCTTGCAAGTAATTTGACACTCGTGAGCACTCCCAAAATAAAATTTGGAATTTATGTTCCCCCCTGTGACTCTCAAAGGTATTTCTACCAATTTACCCTCCGTGCTCTGTTCCCCCTGTTACCAAAATAATATTCCAATTTTTTACTAACATAACAGCAAATTTCACATTAATTGACAACCAATAGCTTCTTCCGTATGTCCCTCCTTAGGATATTTATCATGAATTTTTAATGTGATTTTAGAAGGGGCCTGTAGGCCAATATCAGTCACTGGCACATGCAAGGAGCATCAGAATGTTAATTTCGTATCATTTGTGATCAACCTGACACTCACTGGATTTTCCAAAATAAAATTTATTTTTTTTTATAAAGATTAAGTAAATTATGCTTCGCCCCCAGTGTCCCCCTAATGCGGTGTGTTACCGACATAACATTCAAGATTTGATAAGCGCCTCCTTTGTGTTACAATGACGCTAAATTTCACATCAATTAACAAGAAATATATTCTTCTCGTATGTTCGTACTAAGGATATTTATTGTGACTCTTTTATTTCTGACAGGGGGCTATAGCCCATATAAATCACTGGCACATGGAAGGAGCATTGGAATATTAATTATATGACATTTGTGGATAATCTGACGCTCACTTGCATTTCGGGAACAAAATTTTCAATTTTATAAAGATCCATCATCTGAGCTTCGCCCCCTTTGGCTCCCTAAGACGGTGTATTACCAAAATAACATTTCAGATTTGAAAAACACATAGTCTTTTGCTACAATTACGCCAAATTTCACATTATTTAACAGAAGATATGTTCAATCTTGCATGTCGCTACTGGGGACACCGGCGTCTTTCCGCGCGATTTTCGACCGCGACGAGCGAAAAGAGATTCATTCTGCAAAAGAAAACAAAGAGAGTTAGAAGGTAATCTGTTGCTTTAAAATACGAATTAGGGCTTATATTTATCTCGTATAAAGCTTTCTCGAAACAGTCGGCAGACAGTCGGACGACGACTGCAAAAAAGCACTGCCGGCAATTTCCTGAGAAACGACGTCGGAGAATGTTTCAATATCGCGTAAAAGTGGCAACGAGTCCAATTCTGGAAAACGAATAGAGCGTGTATCTTCTTTAACCTCTACAGTCCCCCAGTGCTCATTTGAGTACATTCATTTTAATATTACATAAACGTATGTCGTTTCATTTCAATTGCATCCTTACAAGTTTTGCTACTCGAGTGCTCATTCAAGAATACATTTAGTGCAGTCTGGGTCCATCATATGGCTTTGAGTATATAGTGTACTAGCTAGAAAATATCCAGAAATAATTTTTTCGTGCAGTAAAAAAATCGGGTCTGTAGAGGTTAATGACGAAGTAAAAATTGAAACTGTCCGAAGGTTTTTCTTATGGATGGGCACCAATTCCATAAAATATGTCTTGTGAAAACGAAGTCGGCATACAGCGAACGGAACGATCTCTGGAAATGATGGTTGTAAAGACGTGGAAACATTGATGGCATGCCGACCATAAAAAAGGTAAATGTATGAAAAAAATGTAGTAAAGGGACTGCACGTAAACGGTATATGAGAAGTAAATATTTAAAATAAAATTACAAGTACGAGAGGATCCTTCACAAACATTTAGGAAGAAGACGGCAAACAGCGGATGGGCGACTGCGGCTAATGTTGTCGGAAAGGCGCCGAATCGCTGGCGGCGTGCCGACAAGTAAAGGAGTCGAAAGGTCGGCAAACAGCGGACGAACCGACCTTGGAAAGGTGCTCGGGCAGGTGCCGAGCCGTCTTTAGCGCTGAAGAACCTCATTGGATAAATCGTAGTCTGGTCGCGCTGCATGTATGTTCTGTTCGCGTCTTTCATTTGTCACATGGTGATGCAGTGTGGGTGAACTGCTTCAAACAAAGTTCGTTGAATCTTATAGTCAAGTGAAGGTGATTTTACAACTGGGGAAAAATGTTTGTGATATAAATATTCATTCATTGGCAACTGTACCAAGTTGCTGGTTAAGCAAGTATCACGAAAACATGATTTGTAAGTGTCTATGGTGGGGAGGACGATGAACAAACTAAATATTAACCAGCTAATAGTATACCATGTTCAACATGAGAAATTGTGGCCTTAGAAGTGGAAGAACTATATACATGTGGTGAGTTAATATAATACTATGCTTATACATTTCAAATTGTCATAAATTCTATATGTTGTGTTACATATGTTAATTGTTGCTACGCATGAAAAAAGATGCGGTTATAGTATGTTCCCGCGCACTGGCGTCACCGGCATGTAAAATTTGGAGGGAGGCATCAAAGAAAGTGATTTAAATGGTACTATCTAGTCAAACCTATTTATTAACTTTGATTTTATTTGTTACCTTTCTGCTTACCTTCACCGACCCCCTAATGTATATCAAGAACTCGATTACAATTGTACGGAGCGCGGTGGCTCAGTGGTGCCGGTGAGTATAGCCGAGCGCTCTGAGGCGTTAGGCTGATGATTGTGAGGTAAAGCCCGTTGGGGGTTCGAGTCTCTCTCTAGTAGCAAGGGTGGAATTTTAACTGTCCTCGATGTTTCTGCATTCGTGTCCCTGTCGTGTCTAGTAGTCCTGAAAAGTGGTTGCAGTAGAAAATAAGTCAGAAAGTTAAAACAATAAGTGGTAGAGAGTTCACCTCTGGTGCTTGGGGTCCCGGGTTCGATCCAAACCATCGTCATGTGAACCTTGTGGTGGACAAGCCCTGATTATCTTTGCCATTTTAATTTCCTAGGAACTGGGGGACGCCGTACATATTTTTTTGAGGTTGGGGACGGCGTCCCCCTGTTTTCAAGCACACTTTTACCGCTAATATGAGGGAAAACAGAACAATTTATATTCAATGAAAATGTGTTAACTTATGAATGTCACAGAGCACTTTCTATTAGATATTGCTTGATTTATACCTCGAATTGGAGTAGATTGTCTATACTGTTTGATTTTCAATTATTGCACCAAATTCTCTGTTACGAAATTGGTCTGACTAGCATAGGGTGACCAGACGTACTAATTTTCGCGCTACAGTACTGTTTTTTAAAAATCTGTCCTGTGTGCTGCGAAGACGCACAGTGGTACGAAATGCTAAAAACGTGGCCAAAATTCAAAATCTCTTTCAAAGTGCACAAAAATTGTCATGCTGTGGTTTTTGACCTCACTGATCACGAACTTGATATCCAAATTGAAAACTTCAAATTGGTGGATCCAATATGGCGGATCAAATTTTGCGAAAAAGTATAATTTATTTTCATGCTTTGAAACAAGTGCTTGTATTGAGGTCACTAAAGAAAAATACAGTATATACAGTATTTTCAATCACTGCATGGATTCTGCTCCGGGTTCTGCTTCTGCTCCGGGTTCAATTTGATTAGTTTCAATAGTATCTTGCACCTCCTCCTGCTTCGACCAGATGCTATTTAGATGTTTTAAGCTTGCACACATTTCTTCGATAGTGCCTTCATTTGGAAATCTTTGAGTTTTACGTCCTACGCATATGTCGATGAGGCTAAAGGAGACGATGATGATGAGAAATGAATGAAATGGTGGAATGAAGAAAGTGGAAGAACCCCGAGAAAAACATGCACACGGTGTTTGTCCACCACAAAGTTCATATGGCGCGAGTTGGGATCGAACCAGGGCCCCATTCACCAGAGGTGAACGCTCTATCTCTGACCACCCGCGGCTTCTGCCTTCATTTGTATCAAAAGCCTGAACAAAGGTGTTTATTCTGGTTAACTGGCCTCTGTATGCAGATCTTGCCTTAAAAGACGCTGAAGTCTTTCAGTGATTCAGTCGTGATTAAATGCTACGCAGAGATAGGAAGAACAAAAGAAAGAAGCCTGTAGGTGCTGCTTTTCTTCTTTTTTATATAACTATGAAATGGAATTCAGAAGTTTGATCTTGTATACAACAGCCTGTCCGCCCACACAAAAACGTGATTATTGTTCAACGTACGTGTTTGCGCCACATATAAACCGACACAAACTCTTTAAATGTAGTCTTCGCAGCAGGACAGAATATTTATCAGGAAACTTTCTTCACTCATGTGAAAAACAAGAACAAATGTTTCAGTAATGTAGAAGGACAAAAATTGTAGTGTTAGTTATACCTTCACTAAATGAAATGAAAATGCTAGAAACAATGTTCATAAATAGTGGATTCTATTAGGGTCTTAACTTGAGGGGGCAGAAGGGCAATTTCTCCCCAGGATAGCTCCCCGCCGTTCATAGGGATCCAATTGAAGACAAATATTTTTAATCCATATACGATACGAACATGAAATTATAAATGAAGTATCAAACAGGTTCACTATATTACATAAACAAAACAGCACAATCAAAAATGAGTCAGTTTTGAGCCAATTTCAGTTAAAAACTTCCTATTAGTAGTACCCCTAGAAGTCATATTTATTTGTACGGCTTTGAGATATGTCAATATTGTCCCCTTAATTAATTTGTCATGTATGGAACAGGCCCAGAGGCATAACTATCGGCCCCGTAGACCTTGCCGTGCAGGAGGCTCCGGGAGGCCCACAAAGAGCAAAAGAAATATTAAAAGGGGCCTATTTTCGAATTTTGAGTGAGGGCCAACGTGATGTTTTTCTAGTGGGCACAAATATTAATGCTTACCACCCCCCACCCGAAAAAAAATCTAAGTTACTGCGGTGGGCTGTATTGATGTTTAATTCACCATACGAATGCAGATCAGTCGTTCTTTCAGAAAAATATTCCGGGGTGCACTGTTAGTGGTATTCTATTTATTATTATGTTATAGACGTATTTCCGAATTCCCTTCAGAAAAACACATAACACATATCGTTTCATATAGTACGATCTAGACTTTCAATAGTTCAACGTTCTCTGTTCTACAGGCTTACTAAACTAATACAACGAGATGTCACATACAGCCATTGAGATATTTAATTCTCAATCTGCATATAACTCTGCATTACGACGTCATTTTAGTGGATAAAGTTTAGTCAGCTATTGCCAACCTTTCTTGTCATTATTTACAAGTTGTTATTTTTATTATTATTGCTATTGTCATTATATTATTATTATTGTTGTTATTATTATTATTATTATTACTAATAATAATAAATGTTCGAACAAGTCGTTATTGTTATTTAAAATACTTTAATAATGTTATTTATTCATTTAACCTAAATTGGTAAACTTATCTATTACATTCAATATCTACTGCACTTCGGTGCAGATGGTGCAGGGTTTGACTCCCGTGGAGTACGGTAGCCTTGTGTTTACCATATATTGAGGACTGCATTCACAAAAATAGCAGTATGAGATCTAAAAGTCAGAAATAATAACACCTGAGAACCGATGTGCTAACCAATCATTAGACTTACGAAGTTGAAGCGCTCCACCTGGCGAGCCATATATCCTCATGAGCTATAGAGCCGGAGTAAAGTTTTTAATTACTTTTATAGAATTACTGTTTCCTTCCTAAGTATTTAGTGTTTCAGTTTAATCGTTCAGATATCCAGTCAACTATGTAAGTCTAAATAATACTATGTATCTATCTTGTATTATTAACAAGAATAGACTATTATTATAACTAACAGATATGATTTCAATACAAGTACTTGAAAGCACAACGAAAAGCCGGGTTTCCTCAGTGGTATAGCGCTCACTTCAGTTGAGAAACCTGGATGGGTCCTAGCTCGCGCCAGGTTCTGCTTGGGGTATACCAATACTGTATGGGGTTTTTCTCGGGGTCCTCCCATTTCCTTCCACGTTCTTAACCCTCCTCATCGTGACCGTCTTCCTTAGCCTTGGCTGGTATTTGTAGATCGTTAACTTATAAGATGAAAACACAAGCATAATAATATGATTGATTTGCTGATTTAAGTTTACCTTCCCTTTTCAGCAGCGGCGCTATGAGATGTGGAGTTACAGTTTAAGGTGGAATTTGAAACACCGTAATCGTTCAAAATTTTATAAGTCGCACGTGCTAGACACTAGACCAGTGGGGAAAGCCACAATAATACGAGTATTGAATGATTGTGGTAATGTATTTATAAACCTAAAATATAGTTTGCAATAACGTATCTTACGCAGCGGCACAAATCTGTCTTCAACATTGGGGGACAGGTAAGACCGTTTTTTTTAAGCGATGCTCAAAATATTTGTGAATTTGAAAAAAAAAAACAGTTGTGTGGAAGATCAGGGAGCAGAGTTCCCTAGTAGCACAGACTATCGGGCCGATATACTTTTATGGTCGGAATCATCAATTTATCGTCTGGTCTTTTTCAGGACAATATAGCACGTAGGCCCTATGTTCGAAATTGTCGAAAAAAATCCTTTATGGTACGATTAACCGATATCGGCCCGATAATCAAAGTCGTCCAGAGAAGGACTGCCAATATTTGTCGGCATTTTTTCCGTCCCCTACATCGGGAGTTTGTCGCCAATTCTGAAATTAAGAAATTGAACGGAGAGATCTAAAATTATATATTTCGTTTAAATATTGTCAATTCCATTTGTTGTGCATCCAGATAATGGACTTGTGTGCTAATGAATTTGTGTCACTAACAGACGTGGCGCGATTCGTCGTTGTTAGCTGAAGTTTAGGAATGAGAATTCTGGGAGTAAGGCAAAGAAGTTGAATGTTGAAGTGGTGCGCGGGAAGATGAGTTTTATTTCTTTACTACTTATAAATTAAATCTATAGATTTTCAGTAAATAATTATTATGTAGAAGTTCATATATGTATTCCCTAAAGTTGGAGAAGAAATATCAGCTTTGATCCTTAATGTATTTTATAGGTATCAAGCTTATTGTTTTGCTTACAGAACGAGGCCATCAGCTTATATTATGCATATTCAACGAAAGTACATGAGAACATGCTCCTGTCTTTTCCAAAATTAAAGCCTATTTGTTCATTATATGTAAGGTGCATGGTCTGAGCCATAGATACTAAAGGGCTTTTAAATAACACTCAAATGTACTGTTCGCTTGAGAAGTGGTAAACAGAGAGCAGACCCAACAGCAGGCCTTCATATACAGAGACTCACTTTAATATTCGGCCACCCCATATTGTTATCATTTATGTCAAAGGACGCATTAATGTAAATACATAGCAATTTCTAAGCGATGACAAGGAACAACTATCATGTCACGTTTACTATTTCGTAATGTGTAAAAGTTGTAAATGCAAACTATGCCTAACTCCTATGTTTCTACAAACTACTTTCATATCATGTCAACTTAATATTCGGCCACTAAAATGACTTGATGATCTTACTGCTGTATCTCCAGTTTACAGAACAATAACATTGGGGAAGGAACGTCGTATGTATAACTCATTTCTCGTCTTCGTGTTAGAAAATATGAGTGGGTATTGGCTTTGCAGTATAACACGTCCAATGGGGCAAAAAAGTTGTAACACAACGTTTGAGCAGCGCCAGCTGGTCATTTTCCTTCATAAAAGGGGGATTCCAATATGTATATTGCCCGTCTCTTGAATATACCACGAAGTACAGTCGGTGATATCTTGCGACGTTATAAGAACGAAGACAGGATAGAATCCTTGAAGCAGAAGGGTTGCCCTAGCAAGCTAAATGAACGAGACAAACGTGTGAGTGTTAGAAAAGTTAAGAAAACTCCAAAATTAAGTGCACCGAAGATTTGCAGCGGAATTGTTGCAAGGGTGTAGAAAGGATGTACACCCAGAGATTGTTCGGAAAGTACTGAGAAACGAAGGATATCACGAAGAGGTAGCTAAAAAGAAACCATATGTCAACAAAGTGAGCACAAAGAAACGGCTTCAGTCTACGTGCAAAAGGAACCAGGATAATTGAAAGATGTTATTTTTGCTGAGGAAAGCAAATTCAACATTTTAAAGTCAGATAGCAGGGTTTTAGTGTGGCGAAAGACTAATGAAGAACCAAGGAAACTGAATTTACTAGCAACAGTCAAATATGGTGGTGGTAACATAATGGTTTGGGGGTGCATATCTGCTGTCGGTGTAGATGAACTCAGGTTTATAAATGCTAAAATGACAAAAGAACAATACCTAAGCATTCTAAAAGAGACTTTACACAAGAGTTGGGACAAATTTGGAATCCACGAGACTTTTAAATTTTATCACGACAACGACCCAAAACATAAGGCGTATGTTGTACGTGAGTGGCTTCTGCACAACTGTCCCAAAGTTATCGAAACTCCACCACAAAATCCGGACCTCAATCACATTGAAAATTTGTGGGATGAACTCGACGCTAGAGTTCGGAAAGTGGCGGTAACATCAAAGGAGGAACTTGAGAGAAGGTTATCAGAAGAATGGGCCAATATTACTACTGAATATACCGCAAAAATAACTGGAAATATACAAATCACTTGAATGGGGTGATATGCAATAATGGATATCCAACTAGGTATTAAAACCTTTTTCTTGCATCGAAGAAGGCTACAAGAATGTTCCACATTATGTGGTGGCCGAATATTGAAGTGATCATATTTTTTGTGTTTGAGAAGAAATATTCTGATTTTTGTACGTCAGAGTTAAAATTTTATGGTTTAATTTTTGTAAAAAGTTGCAGAAAATATAGAGGTTTCACATAACATAAACAATATTGTCACTCTACTTTACTGTGGTGCATAATATAAGATAAAACGCCAATACAATGTGGTGGCCGAATATTAAAGTGAGCCTCTGTATGTATAAATTAACGACATTTTCACACATAATCTTTTTTGATAATTGTAAAACCGAGGGTCACACATAAAAGAATGCCCCTATCAACACAAGTAACTTAAGGTAATGGGTTGACTTGAGCAGACGGTTCTACCAAGTAGAAAACTTATAGCTACCAAATAGAAAATTTATAGCTACAATATACGGGTTAGCTTTACAACGCCCGCTCCAGCAGGTGTACTCACTCAGAAACGAGAAATTACACTCGAATAATTTTATGAAAATGGATCAAAATTTACCTAACCTTAAGCTAACCCGTTTCTAACCCCTACCCTACTTATTTCTATGTTACTCTACTCTACTCTACCCTATTCTACTATACTTTTTAAAAGGGATCTACTTATCGATGTGCAGCTGGAGCGTGTCATGTAAAGTTTACTTAAATATACAATGTGAAACTTTTTTCGTGAAGGATGAGAGTCTGAATATTAGTACTTACTGTGAATGGACAGTCTTTGAAATGAATTTTGGGCATTACTCGAGAAGACGGTTTAACCAAATTTTCACACAGTTAATGCATTTTAAAGTTTCTTTTAAGTGAGGAGTTAGTGCATAAACCATGAACCAACTTGTGCTAGGTGGCCACTAAAAAGCACGAATGCTATCTAACCGAGTCACGAGGAGTGCAGCAGGGGGACACAAGCGGAGCAAAGAGGTGCGTCTATAGGGAGCAGGCGCGTCAGCGATAGAGGGGATACGCACTAGCGAGAACAGTGGAAAAATACGTAAAATATCCGCAATAATTTTTAGCTTCAAAAGGACTTAAATAATTGTAATAATTCCTATATTCAGAATGGCATCATTGCTTTCCCGGGTACAAATGGCCCGCTGCGAGGAGAAATTCGTCTGCTCTTTATTTGTACTTCTTTTCCACACTTCGCACAGTAGATTTTACGTTTCAACATACCATGACGCTGCAAAAACTTTCTAACATTACGTGCTTTATCACGCAATTCTTTGTAATAAAATTGCATTACTTCCATCGCAAACGTCCAATGCTAACACGAACAGAACATTTCCGCCGTTTATTTCCACCTTTGCATTTTTTTTATTCTTCCGCCTTCCTCTCCAATAAACAGTTACACTTAGAATACGTTCACTGCCGTTCAAAATGTATTTCAATATGATATCCAATAGCAGAAATTACTCATATTCACAATCTTTTACTTTTATGAAAAGTGTTTTACAGCGTATTTTACCTATAAATTTTGTTTTCAGTAGAACCATTTGCTCGAGTGAACCCGAATTTTGAGTAATGGTGAAAGTATTGTATGTGTGTCTTCTTCCATTATCCTCGTTTATGCGTATACTTCCCATCGCTGGCGCGCCTGCTCTCTACGGACGCACCCCCTCGTTACCGCTGGTTCCCACTGCTGCACTCCTGCCCTAATTCGGTTAGATAGCATTCGTGATTTCTAATGGCCACCTACTACAAGTTGGTTCATATTTTATGCACTGTAGTTTTTATGCTATATGTCACACTATATTTACTGAGCCCTCAATCTGCAAGTACTAATGGAGCTTCTTATTTAGTGCATGTTCTGTTAAAAGAAATACAAAGCTCTAATCTAACCCGAAAATGTAAAAGAAGAGTCAAAATTTGATAGAACCTTCTGCTCGAATAATTCCAAGGTAATTTTCGTAATTCTTTATAACAATTTTAAATACTAATAATGACTTGGTGTCACTCCAGTTGGGTAATCCCTTACAGGAGTGACTTCGTGGATTCAATAGCGAAACCAACAAAATTGTAAATTGTGATCACTAGAAAATATTCATTTATTGTCTTTGTATCGTATTGTATTGTATTGTATTATATTTATTTCGTCCTTTTTTCATACATTTAGCACTGTAATACAATGCATATGAAGTGGACACGTCATTTATATATGAATACAAAAGTAAAAGAAACCATAATAGTAAAAATTACACACACTAGGTTAATAATTAAGCCTTACTTCTTACATCTTATTACACTGTACATTTTACATGACATTATTGTTAAAAATAAACTTAGTTATTATTACTTGCAGTGTATTTAGAAATAATCCAACAAATATCTAATGCTAAAAGCGAGTAATGAAATTGATTTACTGTATGATCTGTCAGGAAAGTAAATGTACACCTATTTTTCGAGTCTGGCATTCCTGCGGTCCATCCGTGGAGAGTATGAGAATTAAATCAATCAAATGTTTACTGAGGGGCAAAAAGAAAAGTTTAATCTGAATAAGACATTGCAGAAGGGCACAAGCTGTGAATACGAATAGTGCATTGTGTAAATAAAGGACGACACCGAAAGAGAAAGCCAGAAACAGCTGTTAAACTTACAAAAAAAGAGTAAAAATTGTCGAAGTGGGAACATAAAACACAAATACAACAAATACGCCGACAACTAAACGATCACCATGCCATGATCTTGGTGTAGTGGTTAAGGTGCTGGCTTACAAATGCAAAGGACACAAGTTCGAATCTTAAGCGAGGACATTTTAAAAATTTTTGTTAATAATACATACAACTCATGAGAGATGGTAAAAGAAATCGTATTTAGTTTTTCGTAGCAATTATTATTGGTAATGTTTAATACTGATAATACTTTTTGTCTTTGCGTATTGCTTTTATTCTTTTCTTCATTTCCAAAGAGAAAAATATCCGAACAAATGCCACCAAAATTCGTCATATTTTGAATGTAAACGCCATTTGCAATTAGTGAAGAATAAAAATTGAACGTTCCGAAGTAGCTGCAAAAAGTAAAAGGAAAAACATGGAAGTGGACCATACTCATGGTTATTAAAAATACAATTTCTACATGCCTTACACCTCCCGACCACGTTTCTACGTTAGCAAGTAAGAGGTTTGTGTTTAGGTTAGGTTGGTCAATACGTTTTGCAAAGGGGCCCGGTTTAGCTCTGACGCACCACAGGTGCGAGAAGGGAGAAAAACACTTTTTCTCTCTCCCTCTGTGTGTCTATTTATCTATCTATTTGTGTATATATATATAACGCTATTTGTGAATGCCATAACCACCCTAATTTTCAGCGGATTGAGACGAAACTTGGCACAAACATTAATTGTTGAAATATCTTGATGAGTTCGTTAACCAGAATAATCAGATGAAAATGTTCAAAATGGTGGCCCTTCAAACTCTTAAAAAGTTCCAAGGGAACCAAATTTCGCCCATAAATAGGTATTCAGAAAGTTTGAATAAATTTTCCTCTTTTACTGAAATATTTGTGTGCCGAAACTTATTGAAATACTGGACCCGATTAATCGCCTAAAGAAGGTTCACGCCCTTTCGCTACGGTCAGGTTTTTTTTTTTTTTTTTTTTTTTTTTTTTTTTGCAGAAGGGGGTTATTTTCTTATCGGAACAAGATGATTGTTAGTGTTGATATGAAATTACACATTGAAAGTGAAGTAACTTGTGTAACGTGTTATTTGAAAGAATAATATAATAAATGTGCTTTCCTCTAACACAGAGAACTGTAAATCATGTATTTCGAGTTCGGGAGCCTGAATGGCGAGGAGTGTTATTTGATTTGCTTTTTAGTAACACATTGCATTGCAAATAAACGTAGGCACCATTAGTGGTAAATAAAATAATAATAATAATAATAATAATAATAATAATAATAATAATAATAATAATAGGTGTTGTTTGTGGCAAGGCAATATCTTCCTCAGTTCTTCTTCAAACGTAATGATTGTAACGCCATATCTCCCTTACAAACAAAATATTATTAAATAGCAATTTATATCGAGAGAACGAGAAACTGTAGAGCGATGGGAGCAACGTTGGACAGTATGCACTCATAGTACTCAGAAAAGTAAGCGATTTCAATGCAAAAGGAACGAAGAGTCATTGTCATGGGTAGTCATGGGGCCACGGCAGAGCCCTCTTTAGGCAAAGTGTCAATAACTTATATCGAGAGGTGATACTGGGATGGGACCAACTTTGGACACCGTGGACCCATAAAGCGCATCGAAAAAAATAGGGGGGGGGGGCGCCAGCCAGCCTTACTTATTTCCACATAATAATATAAAATTATGTTGTCGAAATACACACACGAGTTAGCTACTAATATTTCATGTAATTATTATTATCGACAGCGTCTTTTCATTACGTGTGCGTGTTTGACATGAAGCCAAAGAGAAGATCCATCATTCGTAGAAAGAATAGTCAGTTACTTGTAAACGACAGCAAAAAATACGAAAAGAGTGGACTACCTGTAGCGAAAACAAACAATACTTTCTGTCAAATGGATATAAAATCAAGCCGAGATTAATTCGAACTCGCATGGACGGCGCGAAAAGCAAGTGCTTTGTCCACTTTTTTTTTTTTTAACTGACTCACTGAACGTGTTTCAGTAACTTACTTATTGCTAATTTTACTTGCTTCACTCGTTTAACTTGCTTTTTCTAATAACTTATAACGACAGAGACACGAACACAGAAACATCGAGAACAGTTAAAAATCATAGATGCTCTCCCGCCAGGAATCGAACCCGGAACTCCATACACCAACGGCGCACGTGCTAGCGACTAGACCAGCGGGAAGGGCACCATTCTTTCCCTGTGTCGTTAGGGATTACGACCACTGTCTTGCCAGCTATTACTTCTGTGGGTTGTATACTATGATCACATGTTTCTTCTCTGCTGCAAGAGTAAAACCTACATTATATGTAATACATGAGGTATTTAGACCTACATGCTCTTCATATAATGTAATAAAAGGGTCATGCTGGGAATAAGAAAAAGAACATTCCTTGGACAAAACGGAAACTATTGGCATCAGAAATATTTATCTACGAGGCATGCGTAGTAGTATATTTCAGAATAGTTACTGTTTTGTTCAGTAAACGAAGAAAGGGGTATAAAAAAGCAAATATGTCGCGTCAACGAGATCGACCAGATTTAACAGGGGCGGAAGCAGATGTATAGTAATACAATAACTTCGCTCAGTTGATACGAGCCGAGCCGGTTGATATCACTACCCGAGTTGGTCTTCTGCTTGAGCTCAAGAATTCGACCGTGCAGGTCTCAGCCTTAATTTTAAGAACTACAGTATAATTTAAGTACTACAAGAAAAATACCTTTGACTGGACTCGGATTAAACTCGAGTCGAGTCGAATTTTGGCTCGACTCCTGCTTATCCCTATTCGTATTTGTATTTTGTTTCCACTTCAACAATTTCTACTCTTTTTTTTCGTTTACCTATTGTTTCTGGATTTCTCTGTCGGTGTCGTCCTTTATTAACACCATGCACTATTCTTATTCCCAGCTTGTGACCCGCTTCAATGTCTTATTCAGTTTAGGCTTTTCTCCTTACATTGACTTGACATGTGATTGATTTAATTCTCACTTTCCGCGCACGACCGATGAAAAAGTTTTATTATTATTATTATTATTATTATTATTATTATTATTATTATTATTATTATTATTATTGTTTTACTTACCACTAATGTTGCCTACCTTTATTTGCAATGCAATGTGTTACTAAAAAGCAAATCAAATAACACTCCTCGCCATTCAGGCTCCCGAACTCGAAATACATGATTTACAGTTCTCTGTGTTAGAGGAATGCACATTTATTATATTATTCTTTCAAATAACACGTTACACAAGTTACTTCACTTTCAATGTGTAATTTCATATCATCAGTAACAATCATCTTGTTCCAATAGGAAGATAACCCCCTCCTGCAAAAAAAAAAAAAAAAAAAAAAAACCTGACCGTAGCGAAAGGGCGTGAACCTTCTTTAGGCGATTAATCGGGTCCAATGTTTCAATAAGTTTCGGCACACAAATATTTCAGTAAAAGAGGAAAATTTATTCAAACTTTCTGAATACCTATTTATGGGCGAAATTTGGTTCCCTTGGAACTTTTTAAGAGTTTGAAGGGCCACCATTTTGAACATTTTCATCTGATTATTCTGGTTAACGAACTCATCAAGATATTTCAACAATTAATGTTTGTGCCAAGTTTCGTCTCAATCCGCTGAAAATTAGGGTGGTTATGGCATTCACAAATAGCGTTATATATATATACACAAATAGATAGATAAATAGACACACAGAGGGAGAGAGAAAAAGTGTTTTTCTCCCTTCTCGCACCTGTGGTGCGTCAGAGCTAAACCGGGCCCCTTTGCAAAACGTATTGACCAACCTAACCTAAACACAAACCTCTTACTTGCTAACGTAGAAACGTGGTCGGGAGGTGTAAGGCATGTAGAAATTGTATTTTTAATAACCATGAGTATGGTCCACTTCCATGTTTTTCCTTTTACTTTTTGCAGCTACTTCGGAACGTTCAATTTTTATTCTTCACTAATTGCAAATGGCGTTTACATTCAAAATATGACGAATTTTGGTGGCATTTGTTCGGATATTTTTCTCTTTGGAAATGAAGAAAAGAATAAAAGCAATACGCAAAGACAAAAAGTATTATCAGTATTAAACATTACCAATAATAATTGCTACGAAAAACTAAATACGATTTCTTTTACCATCTCTCATGAGTTGTATGTATTATTAACAAAAATTTTTAAAATGTCCTCGCTTAAGATTCGAACTTGTGTCCTTTGCATTTGTAAGCCAGCACCTTAACCACTACACCAAGAACATGGCATGGTGATCGTTTAGTTGTCGGCGTATTTCTTGTGTTTTTGTTTTATGTTCCCACTTCGACAATTTTTACTCTTTTTTTGTAAGTTTAACAGCTGTTTCTGGCTTTCTCTTTCGGTGTCGTCCTTTATTTACACAATGCACTATTCGTATTCACAGCTTGTGCCCCTCTGCAATGTCTTATTCAGATTAAGCTTTTCTTTTTGCCCCTCAGTAAACATTTGATTGATTTAATTCTCATACTCTCCACGGATGGAGCGCAGGAATGCCAGACTCGAAAAATAGGTGTACATTTACTTTCCTGACAGATCATACACCATGAAACATTTCTATTCACTTAGCAGTTCATGTATTCCTCTACCGAGTAAAAGCAATGTTGTAATAAATATTTCTGGAGTTCCATTTTAAATTTAGCAACAGTGTCCTCAGTTTTTATTTCTTTCGGAAGTTTATCGTAAAGCTTGATACCCGCGTATTTACACCCTTTCTCATATAATACTGTTCTGTGTTCTACAATAGAAAAGGTTTGTTTGTTTCTTGTATAATGATCATGTTGCTGTTTTACTCGCGTAAGGATACTTTGTAGGTGTCTCTTTACAAATATCAAGAGATTTAAAATATACAAACAGGGTACTGGAAGTATACGAAGTTTTTTAAATATTGGTTTACAGTGATCTTTCGGATTTTCAGTTGCCATTATTCTTATTATTCGTTTCTGTATCGTAAAAATTACTTTGGCCTTGTATGTATTTCCCCAAAATATAATACCATATGTTAAATTCGATTTTAATAATCCAAAGTAAATTGTTTTTATAGTAGACCCTCTTAAAACATTTTTAAGTACTTTATTTGGTTTAATTTTTTACTAAGCTTAGTTATTTGCACATCCCAGGAGATATTTTTATCTATCCAAATTCCTAAGTACTTAGTTGAGTTTACATATTCTATTTCGTTATTTTGAATTACAATGTTCCTAGGCTGTGCATGTTTGTTGCGCATGTGATGAAAATTGATTGCTTGTGTCTTTTCAATATTTAATTTAAGCTTATTTTCTTTAACCCACTGAGATAGCTTGCAAAGGATTTCGTTTGCACTACTTTCAATAACCTCATTTGTTTTACCGTTTACTATAATATTAGAGTCATCTGCATAAAGGGGTGCTTCTGCTGGAGCAATATTACTTGGTAGGTCGTTAATATATATCAAAAATAATATCGGCCCTAATACGGATCCTTGTGGCACTCCACATGGTATTTCTTGTTTCTGTGATATGTAGTATGTAGCTTAGTTTGAATCCCTGTTATTATATGTAATTTCCACTACTTGCTGCCGATTTTTCAGATACGATTGAAACCATTTGGATGCAATGCCTCTTATTCTGTAATCTTGTAGCTTTGAGAGAAGATTTCTATCTGACACTAAGTCAAATGCTTTCGAAAGGTCCAGAAAAACACTTATGCATTTCTCCTTACTATCTAAACTTTTATGTACACTTTCCACGAAGTTATATATTGCGGTTTCCGTTGATTTTCCTTGTAGGAAGCCATGTTGCTCGTGTGTTATTAGATCATCTTTGAGTAAAAAGGATGCTAGCCGGACACTCATTGTGGTTTCTAAGATTTTTGAGAAAATTGAGAGAAGCGAAATAGGCCTATAATTTTCAAGCGCTGATTTGTCGCCTTTTTTATATATTGGTTTTACTTTTGCAATTTTTATTATACTGGGGAATTCTCCACTTGAGAAAGACATATTTATGAGGAAACACAAAGGGTCAGCAATATATTTAATGCTTTTCTTTGCAATACTTGGCGGTATGCCGTCTACGCCAGCTGACCATTTACTTTTCATTTTCTTTACCACTTTTATTATTTCTGCAATAGTAGCTGGATGTAGATACATTGTATTGTTGCAATTTTTTGAGAATATTTTCGAAGTGGACAATGCTGGATCATTATTGTACGTTTGTGATAAGTTGGTGTAATAGTTATTAAATAGGTCAGCAATTATACGAGGATATTTTATTATGTTGTCATTTTTAATTACCTCTAAATTACCGTCATCATTACGAGTGTTTAAACTTAACTCGCTCTTCACTAGTTTCCACAACGCCTTCGACTTATTTTCTGATTTATTAATGATTGTGTCATTGTGTAATTTTTTGTTGCTTTCAGAACCCGTTTGTATATGTTCTTGTATCTTTTGTATTATGTCTTTGTACGTGGTGATAGATTTCCTTGTGTTTTAGCTTTGTTAAGTAGTCTTATTTTTTAACTTGCTATTCTGATCCCTTGTGTTACCCAGGGTTTTGATTGTTTTGTTGATGTTACACATTTTACAACAGGGAATGCTAGATCGAAATAGAATCTTATGGTGTCAATGAAATAACTGAAAGCTTCATTAACCTGATTATGTATATAAAGCTCGTTCCAATTTTCTTCCCTGAGGAGGTGATTAAAATATTGTATATTTTCGTCATTAAATTTTCTTTTGTACGCTACACTACTTGCTTTTGCATTACAAAAAGTTTTATTAGGAGTTACATGTATGGCGAGTACTTGGGCAAGGTGGTGTCAAAAACCACTGTTGAAGACGTCTACTGTGTTGTAGTTAAGATGTTTGCTCACTATGAACTGGTCACTTGCACTTTTAGAGTATTTTTAATTCGTGTGGGAACTTTAACAATTGCGTCCATATTAAATGACAATTACGACTGTCTTCTTGATTTTCATAAAATAATTTAGTATCGTATCCATCCTATTTATAAAAAATTCTATATCACTGTCAGGAGTTCTATATACACATACAATTACAAGGTTATAATTGTACTATAATTCTACTAATTCTAATACACAACTTTCAAAGTATTTTTCTACATTTAAATATTTAAACCTAATGCATTCTTTCGTTATAAGACCCCTTTTTGCACATATACAGGCTCCCCCTCTATCTCTATTACTTTTGTAGTATCCTGCTCAAAGCTGAAATTCAGGAATGCGTAGGTATTCTAAGCAGCCTGATTGTAACCAGTGTTCTGTTATACAGATTAAATTTACTCCCAACAATTTGTCCAAAAGTAGTTCTTCCAACATGCTCTTTTTATATAACGAAAACCCTTGTACATTTTGATGGAAAATAACTATATTATTTCTATTATGTTTGTAACTTAAGTTGTCAGCCTGTATACTTTGATAACATGTCTGCACTTTAACGGCATTACTCTTAATATATCTTAGTTTCAATTTATTGTCAATTAGAATTTTATCAAAAGTACAATTATTTTTTTACGGATGTCTTTATGTTGGGTTGATGATCCTACCATAAAAAATAATCCGGACGGTGTGTTGGAGGCTTTCTTTCTCTTTTTGATTTCCTATATACATTGTCTTGATATGACGTAATTTCTTGAGGATAGACAATGCCATTTGAAACATTCTTATTTTCAATATTCGATTCTACCCTGATACCGTCTTCATTAGATGGTATGAAACAACTTTGTTGACATGGAATTTTACTACTTTTGCAATTTGTCAAAAATTTTCGCGTACTGCACCATTTGTATCCATAATTAAGGGTGTTTTATTTACACTGATATTTGCTGGAAGCTCTCGCATCATTACGCTAAGTTTCTCGCATATTTCTTTTTTACCTGTATTGCTTAAGTGCATACCATGTCTTGTGAAATATCTACGAGGAAAATCCTCAACATTTAGGTGGTGCACATGACTATAACGTTTACTTAATGTATTAAGTTTCTTATTGAAGTTTTTTACCGCTTGGTTTACACAAGAAGAGCTAATAAGATCATAGCGATGTGGAGCACTAACAACTATTACATCTGTATGACTTAGATTTGGTAATACAGAGCACAGATTTCTTATACCCGCATCAGCTTCATTTCTAGCAATATCGTTGGTCCCTCCGATAATAACAAGTACATCGTTCTTGGTTAGATTATTACTATTTAAAGCTACTGGCTCAACTACGTTACCTACTCTTGCTCCCGGTTTAACTAAACTAGTAATTTGTTTATCTACCAATTTGAAGTTTAAAATACCAGCCAATCCCTTTGCATGACTGTCACCATATATCACCACTTTCCGCTTGTTTCTTTCTGTTGAACATACTTTTGGCTTCCCTCTCAAATTATTACTGCCAAATTTTATACTTGCATTTCTTGTCGTTACTTCAGTACTTGCTCTCAAACTATGGAGCTTTGCGCTCTCAGTTTTGCCACTGCTTCCATCATGAACGCTTGTGTGATTACTACTATTTGTAGACCTTTTATTTAGTTTCTTGCACCTGCTTGTAGCATCTAAATTTCCATTTACACTGACATTACCTGAACTTTTGTGTACATTGCTTGTACAATTTTCACTAACTGCACTTTCACTATTCACATCTGCTAGGTTGTGTAGAACTGTGAACCTGTTTTGTGTGGGTATTTCCTGTAATACACCATGCTGACTGGTATTGTTTTTACTGTGTTTCTCAAAATTTATTTTCTTGTTACTAATTGGCAAATCACTCTTCGATGTTTCTTTATGCTTGTAACGGGTGCGTTTGCTGCAATTTGTAGGTTGTTGTGCACTTATTTTGTTATTGTGCACTACTACCTCACTATAAAGCGGTGAACCATTTCTTGCACTAATTACCGGTAATCCATCTTCGTATTTGCCTTGTTGCTTTTGTCTAGGAATATCTTCACATTTTTCACCTGTTAACACTGAAATAATCTCACGCAGTGAATGTATCTCTTCAATTAATTCAGTTATTAGTTTACTCTGCGAAGATTTATCCCAGCACGTTTGATCGTCATTTGTTTTCACCTCACTGATTCGAGTTTTCCAGTAACTACACTTTGCTAATGTAATGTTATCAAATTTCGGGTATACTATTACTGTTTTTACAGTTTCTATTTAGAGAACTGTTTCTTGACTCACCATCAGATATTTTATCATTACTAACTTGTTGAATTTCTACCAAATTTTTGTTGTTTTGAGGACCGTCTGTTACACCCACCACTGCAAGCGCCGCAGGCCTATGGTTGAATATGTACAAGTTTATTTTTATATTGGCATATGATTCTTACTGTGTCCAACAGAATCAATACAATTTTGGGTTCGGATCAGTTTATCTACACCAAGTAAAGTCAAATTCATATAAGAAGCATGATGTTAAGGAAAATGTGTTGGAGTGGGGAAACGCAAAGAGGATAACTTTCGGAGTCACGAGCCATTGTATTTAGGATGAAATACGTAGATATACGTGGGACTATATGTTCTTCCTCCATAGTGGTGGTGAGAAACCTATGGAGGATAGGAAGTGAAGTTAGGCCTAATTGTTATATATATGTGTAACGACATTTATTCTGAAGTTGACCGTCCACCTGATATCCTGATTTTCGACCGAAAGTAAAATAAAAGCTCCTAGTAATAGTAGTAATAAGCAGTAGTAGTGGTAGTGATAGCTATATGTCGAATTTTGCATATTTAAGGATGAATGATTTTTTTTATTTATTAAGAGGGATTGGTGTATAGCGTAAAATATTGGTGAGTAGGGTAATATCTATTGCTGTGCACCTGCCGCCTACTCACGGGTTCAAATCTCGACGGTTTATTTCCAGTGCCCGTTAACAAATGTACCGTGTTATGCAAAAATGAACTAAGCGCCAAACTTCGAAAATTCGCGTAAATGCGACGATTGGTTCCTGATAAGCATATAAGGGGAGTGCCGGTCCTGGGTTCGAGTTCCGGATGTCCGTGTTCGAAGCGCCAGATATAAGGGGAATGGGGTTCGATACTCGTTTGTTCCAGTTCGAGAAGACCGACTAACAATAATAATATTGGGATTGGAACCTTGGATCTCTCAAAGTCTCCTTTACAACATCCTTCAAATGCACAAATTAGTAAAGTAACGTAAAAGACTGGCAATAAACAAGTATCTTCACTCCTCCACGGTCCTAAGATTCGAGTGTTATATATATATCAGCGGCATAAGCCGTATACCCACCATCGCTGATGCGTCAGCTTCAAGGTACACTGGTCAATACCTGTAAAAAAGTGCAAGGTAGGACATCCATGCGTGAATAACACCAGACGGGTAGTGGGAGATGAAAGTAAATGTTTGAACTTCTCTATTGATAGATACCTTACCTTCTGACAAACACTTCACGTCATATACGTTTTAATTGGTGCACATTTCAATCACTAAAAGAAAAGGCATAACGTATTAAACACATCTGGTTAGCACTATCATCATTTTTAGAAATGATAACAAGAATTGTAGGTATCTGTGTATTAAGATTCACTACGTTGGTTATACTACATATTATTTAAGACAATACTAACATTTTCATATTACTTTTAACATTTCACTCGAAAAGAAATTGGCCCAAAGATTTCGGAACGACACGAAGCGCGCACGACGATTCCGGCGACTGTACGAAATAAAATTCACTAATGCATTAACAAAGAGTAGACTTCCATTGCTGTTAAAACATACTTTGTACACGTAGCACTGTTCCAAAGTTTCTTGATGCAAATTAATATTTTAAAGTGTAAAATTTAGTATGTTGCACTAACTTGACATTGCGGTGTGTGTATTACAGTTGTCTGATTACATGACTTTCATTATTCAGACTTTACTGGCTTCCTGAAGACAAAATCTTGGTACGTTCAACTCGTATATCGTCTTGGAGAACACACACGCTTCTCTTCAAGCGTCACATAATTGCCAGTTCACAGCGCAAGAATACACTGACTAAACTAAAATATAGTTCGTAGAAAACATTAAGTTTTTGCGTTATTATATTGTTAATAATATATAATGAATGGTTCATAAGTTAATAGAAATCACATTAAAAACACTGATTGTTCGAATGAGTTGTACAATCGACGATTATTGATAGACTTCACATTGTCACGTAAAAATCTGTCATCGTCATGAGGGCTTGGTGCGTGGGCTTTTCTCTCGAGAGTAGCAAAATTTTTCCTCCAAATATGGACTGACGGGAGGAAGTAAGAGTGTCTGGAAAAGTGAGGTACCTTTTGGGTGAGAAATTCCTGAGCATTGTTCTCTCCCAACTGTTGATTAGTTGCATTTCATTTCCAAGAATTGACGTTGGAATAATACGAGGGTTGGTTTAACTTTTCAAGCCAGTCCATACCGTTATAGATGGCGTCGAACGGAATGTCCACTGAAGGTATCACAAAAGTGGGCAAGAACCCTGGAATCCAAATCTTCATAACCATACTGCAACACAACAGCAATCACAGCACTCCATTAGTCCATAGAGGGTTAATGTTATTTTAAATTCGTTCACACTGAAGAATAACAGTTTGGAGCTTGACTCGGACGCACATGATCGCGAAATTCGAAGAATAACGAACGCGAGGGCCATTTCGTAAATGTATTTTGAGTCCTTTTTATTTTTATTATTTGTTTATATTTTCCATTTATTTCAGTTATTCCTTGAAATGTAAACACAAATATAATTTCAATATTTGAATATAAATCAATAGTTATTTGTAATTCAAAATACTATTCAACATCGTATTTCAAAATATTTTTCAAAATTCAAACCAAATTACACAAACATATTAATACATTCAATGCAACAATATATTTAATAAAACATTACATTTGATAAGGTATCGTATTCAATGCCATATTTAAAAATGCACAATAAAATATAAGTAACACAAACTAACAATATACCAATAAATTTAAAATGGTAAAATTGCTTTAATATTTTGCAATAATACTTCTTAATTCTAAAATAAAACACACAATATCACTTAAGAATAGCATATATCACTAAATAATTCAACTTATCATGATTTTATTTTTCATGATGATAAAATGTAATGCATAAAAATTTATTATATTTGAAACATCAATATTACTCATAAAATTCAAAAGTGTATGTTCATTGACATATTAACACAAACTATTCACTAAGAATATTCAAAATAATTCAACATAACTAAAACATATGATATAGTGCACACGATTGGTTTATATTTTGTTAAGATTACATATTAAAAGTACAAGTGTAAATATAACACTAGAAATATTTCATTTACTATGAAATGGAAGACTGGGCACATGTGAGCTCGTCACGCTCAAAGTATATAAAAATATACTGCCTGCATTGAATTAACAAGACCCTACCCCATTTATTAGTTAATATCTTTCCATCCCCGAAGCAAACTGAAAAGATAGAATGTTTGGTTAAAATTTAAAAATAATACAGAGGGGACTAATAAGAAAATTGCCTACTCCGGGCATTACATAATATGAGTAACCCATAATATTGGAGGAACCTTTGCTTCAATATCTTCAAGTTTTGCTTGAAATATTTTCGTATTCAACGAAAAGATTAATACAAAGTGAATGCAACGATAGTCGCTAACAATTATCATGTAAATATTCATTTTACTAATCTCACATTTACCTTTGTACATTGATTCTGTGATTTTTATTATTATTATTATTATTATTATTATTATTCTCCCGTTTGTGACTCAGTGGTTAACCACGTAGGCGTGTTTAGTTGGAAAACAAGGCTGCGGTAGCCCACCACATCAGTAGGAGTCAGTCATCCTAAGTTGATCACTGTGATCTTACCAGAATGCTAATTAAACACAACGAGAGGATTAATAAAATTTATCAATGCAAACTCTAAGTTATGTACGTTACACCATGATGATTCAGTGAGATATTTTAAATATGAATCTAATTCTAAAATTTCATCGAGAATTTTACCAATTCTATTGGAGTTAATTTTGGAATCACATTGGTTTGAAAGATTTACCCTTACAGCATTGATGGAATCATAGGTTACTTCTTCAATACAACTATTCAACTCTGAGTTTTTACTCTGTTCTTTTAGGATTTCATCACTTTTGGTTCCACAGTGTTTAGTAGCTAAATTAAGCCAAATGCTCTTTGTTTCTTTAGTAGGTTTCCAAACTTTTAATCTATCAACTGAATGTAATCCTAAACATTTACCAGTGAGTGGATCCGTTAACTCAAAAACCTTTTCTGAGACCTTTTTCGAACACAATAGGGGACCTTTGTACAGATAAAGAAATTTTGAAATTCTTTTATCTATGGCTGAACTCAAATTTGTTTGCTTCAAGAAAACTAAATCATTTTCCTTTACCTTATATTTACTTTCTTGTTTCAGGTTATGCTTAACATTTCTTTTACGAATTATTTCAGTTCTTTTCAGATCTGCCATAACTAATTTGTTATCCCACAAAACATATTCATCTGCGTCCTTTTCAGTAACCACAATACCAAAATGTTTAAATACTGATTCGGAAGGTTTTACATTCAAATGCAAGCTGGCAGGGCTTACACCTAAGCTACTTGAGATTGAATAATTTAATAAAATTACAATTTGAGAAATGAATTTTTCCCAAGCAGTGTGATCCTCACTACAGAACAATTTAAATAGTCGATTAGTCTCACGATGGATTCGTTCAACCGGGTTAGAAGAAGCGTGATATGGTGTTACGTAATGTATTTTGATTCCATATTCTGACATTTTTTCTTTAAATTTTCTAGAAATGAAACAGCTACCATTATCAACCAGAATAGCACTAGGAATACCTAAATGCAAGAAGTACAATGATTCTAGACAACGTAAAACACATTTGGTGGTAGCATTTCGCATAGGATACAAAGTGTAATATCTAGTGAAAACATCTAAAATTGACAATGCATATTTATAACCTGAGGAAGAAGAAACATATGGTCCTAAAATATCAATTGAAATAAGCACACGAGGACCATTGACAGTAATACATTCCATTGGTCTAGCCGGAGGTGATGTTTCTACTTTCGTTTCTTTACATACAATACAGTCATTGATAAAATTACTGATATCTTTTCTCATGGATTTCCAGTAACAAATTTCATTTACAAAACCAAATGTTTTTTCAATTCCAAAGTGACCTCGTTGACAATGCATGTGTTCTACAACAGTACGAACTAATGAAGGTGGAATACAAATTCTCCAAGAATTTGGGAAATGGAAACTTCTGTTCAAAAGTACACCATTGTCAAGTTTATAAAATTTTTCAAGATTTCGGTTTTTCACCTTAGCGTATGGGTCATTGGGATTTTGAAGAAATTTCATAATTGAATCATATTCTGTATGTTCACGTTGTTTTTCAACTAGTTCCTGTATGGTCATGGTTCCGAAAAATGACGGTAGCACTTCGAGGTTATTCACCGTATGAGTTTCAGTTTTAGGAGCTAAAACTATACGTGACAAGGCGTCACTGGCTTTATTGTCAATTCCACGAATGTGAATGATTTCCAAATCAAAACTTTGTAATTCGAGACTCCAACGAGTTAAACGAGAATTCCAATTTCTAATCTTATGTAAGTACACTAAAGAGTTATGGTCAGTATACACTTTAACATGTTTACCATACAGTAAATGTCCCCATTTACGAATAGAAATCACTATTGCTAACGCCTCTTGTTCTGTTGTAGTATACGCACGCTGCGCTTTGTTTAAAGTTTTACTACAGAAGCCAATAATGTTACGTTTACCGTCAATTTCTTGAAAAAGTATGCCAGCCACGGCCACCTGTGAACTGTCAGTGATCAATGAAAAATCGGAATCAAGTTTTGGGTGAGTGAGTAGTACATCTTGAACCAAACTGTCTTTAAGGGACTGAAAACTATGTTCACATTCTGGAGTCCAAATCCATTTTTTTCCTTTCTGGATAAGTTCAAATAAAGGAACAGCTAATTCAGCAAACTTGTGTACAAATTTAGAACACCATTCGAAAAGGCCTAAAACTCGTTGCAATTGTTTTATATTCGTTGGACGAGGTAGTTGGCGAATAACTTCTACGTAAGAAGGATCTTTACAAATACCTTCAGGTGTTACAACAAAACCCAAAAAATTAAAACTAGTTTTACAAAATGAAGATTTTGAAAGGTTAATAGTCATGTTAGCTTCACTCAGCTTAGTAAATAACTGATCTAATAAATTTAATTGTTCTTCGAAAGAAGAAGTTGGAATACTTAAATCGTCGATATATGAAACAAGTTTATTATACAATGCATAACCTAGCACCTTCTGTAATGCATCTATGAGAGCAACAGAACCATTGATGTATCCAAATGGGATAACAGTAAATCTGTACATATGACCGTTCCAAGAAAAAGCAATGAAATCACGAGATTCCTACGACACAGGAATTTGTGAATACGATGACACAAGGTCAATTGAACTTACAAACTTAGCACCTTGAAATTTCAACAATAAATCATCAATTCGGTTTACTTTCAATTGTTTTAATTTAACATGCTTATTCAGCTCAGTCAGATCAACTACGACTCTAGGTTTAGTTGTGTTTCTCTTAGGTACACAGAAAATTGGGTGGCTATGTATCGACACTGCTGGTTCAATAACACCTACTTTTAACCATTCATCAATTTGCTTGTCAATGCTTTGTTTAAAATGGTAGGGTAACGTATATTGTTGTTTTACTATGGGGTCAGTAGTGTCAACGTCTATAGAATATTCATATAAATTACATCTACCTGGATAATCTGTGAATATATCACGATGTTTTACCAACAAATCAAATAATTGCTGTTTTTCCTCATTACTTAAATGATCACATTCATGTACCTTTTCCCTAATTTCGTTTATTGTTGCTACAGCACACACATTTTCAAAAATAACATTATCATTTGATACCTTATCCCCACAACTTTCCTGTTTACTTTGGATATTACCATGAGCATTTTGAATCTCATTATCAATTTTTGACATTTGTAAACCATAGTATTCGAGTAAAAAATTTTCTTCTACTGCTTGATTTATGTTAAGATCTTTTATTCGAAAATCTTTCGACTCTTTTCTCAACTGTGAATACGCCTGATCTCGTTCATGTAAGACACGGATCCACTCTTGTTCTAATTTACCTTTTTGTGAAACCAAACTATTAATTACAGGACATGTTGAAGATGTATAGTCATGCTTGGGTTCGAACTCTGAACTTTCATCTGACAAGTTATTATTTTCTACAGAAATACCAAACTCAGTGTCAACAGGTTTATTTATTCGATCAGCATAAGTCAAAATCTTCTTCGGTTGACAACAACTATTTTCTTTATTATGTGTTTTTTTCGATGAGCATAGGAACAACAACAATTTCTTTTCCGTCAGAAAAACTAATTACGTTTTTCGAAAAATCTATCATCGCATGGGCGACTGTGAGGAAATTACGACCTAACAAGCATTCTGTGTTTAATTCATCTACTACCAGAACTCTTATGTCGAACATCAAGTGTTCTATTTCCACACAAATATTTACTTCACCCTTAACCTGCTTTTTTCTTTTACCAGAATAATCTACCAAGAGAATATGTGGTGCAGGTTTTAATTGCGGATGTGAAATTACGGAAGAAATACGTTTCCATACCTCAAAACTGATAAGGGATGCTGATGCCCCTGTATCGCACAATGCTTTCAACTGAGTATCTAATACTTTACAATAAATTTCTGCAGTGCGAGTGTTATTACCCTTACTTACATTTTCATCAATTTCTATTTCATCTTCGGAAATATCTAAGTCCCAATTAACAATATTATTAATGTTTTTACTCAACGTTACGTATTCCACAGGAAAAATTGGGGTGAGTGCATCTTCATAACTAAAATCATGACTATTACTAAAGTTTTCGCAAGCTCTACCAGAAGCACTCTCTCGGCAGAGCGTTTCTAGTTTAACGGTGTTTGTCTACTCTGATTACCTGATGATGTAGGAGGAGGGAAGGTACGAGGTTGATTAAAATTTGGAATAAAAGGTGGTTGGTTACCAGAATGAAAAGTTGGAAATGGTTGAGGCGTGTGCCCACCATTATCAGCGCGCCTAGTCTCAGTGTAATGTATACCTTCTTGGCTATCGTACTGATTATCGTTTTCAGGGTTACGCTGAGAATGAACGTTCCTAGGTTTATTCTTATTCTTAAAATGTTGAGTTTTACCTTTGCTTTGGGGTTGCTTTTTACCTTTATTTTTGCTTTCATGTTGTGATTCTCTAAAATTATGTTCATTACTTTCATTTTCTTGGACATTAACCTGATTTACACGAATTTGTTTCTTAAGAAGTCCACTATTTGTTCTAAAGTTGTCATTGTTTTTGACAATGTTTCAAGATTTTGAACAACATTCAACATAGTTTGCAAATCCAAGGATGGTAACAAAACCAATTGTTTCTGAAAATAATTAGGCAATAACAATTTAATTTTATTCAAAATAAAAGCTTCACTAACGTTTTCATTCAATTCTCGAATTTTATGGTAGCGATCTGCTACGAATTGGTAAACTGTACCGTCGACTTTAGGGTCATACCTTTTGGATTGCAATACTGACATTTTACCAGCTACGACTTGCGGAGATTCGAACTGTTGCTTGAAAGCACAAACAAAATCACTATATGATTTAAAGTCAGGTTTACGAGTAAGGAACCAAGATTTAGAAGATCCTTGCATCAAAAAATCTAAAATATCTAAATACTGCTCTTCAGGAATTTGCATTAATTTAACCTTTTTCTCAAACAGTTCCAAAAAGTTTGAAGCTGTAATTTCGCTTTCGTGTCCTAAGAACTTTTCAAACGATTCAATATCACTACGCTTAATGGGCCTCGTATTCGTAATCTGAACTGGTTTTCTGTGATGAATGCGACTACGGTTTTTACTTTTAGATTTCGGTTTGCTATTAGATTCATAACTTGTGTTAGTGCCGCTACTGCTACTACGACTAGTGGAACTTCGAGTTGATGAAGGGTTAGCTACACTACTGTATAGTGAATTAGTTACACTACGAGTATTAGCAATGCTACTAGGTCTAGATTCTACGTGCAAGTTCAAAATTTGTTTTTGCGTTAAGGTTAGTTGAGCTTGTAACATTTGCAGTTCTTGTTTGAGGTTACCAATTTCATTTTTAACCTCCAAAACAGTACTCTGGATTTGAACATACTGTTTTGATTCTTTTTCCCTATCATTTGTTAATTCTACTACAATGTTGTTACAACGATCTACTGTATTTTTGAGAAAAAGTAACGATTGATTAATCCGATCAACTTCCATGCCGCAATTATTTACACTACTTTCATTTACAGTTACCTTTTGCATGCACTGGACTACCTGTGCTTGGTGAGCTTGAATTTTACTTTCAATGTCTACCAATGAATTTCGATTGCTACGTATTTTCTCCTCAAGATCTACGATTTTACACTCATACGTGTTAGAAATTTGTTGAAAATCATGCTTCATTTGAGTTAGTGAACTACAACTTTGGGCTTCAACCTGCTGGATAGCTAATGACAACTCATTCCGTGTCTCGATCAGCTGATTGTTCGTTTGAATTTTCATTTCATTAAAACGATCATTTACTGCTGCCTTAAAATCGCTAACTTCACGTTTCAAATTTTCAATTTCAACTTTAATTTCTACTTTAAAGGCATTGTACTCAGCTTCTACTCTCTGTATACCATTCGTAAGTTCCTGAGTTGAAAATTCATGTTTTTCCCGTAACTCTATAATTTCTGATTTTACACTATTACCTTGTTTGACTAACTCATTATGCTTATCTTTTATCACTTGGTTAGTGTTAGCTAAATCTGCGGACAACTTTTGTACTGCTTCAAGCAGTGTTTCCATTTCGTTAGGACTTTACATTGTAAAATATTATACTACAAAACACAACACACCAGGCATTGAATACGAAATAGTGAAGTTCAAACATTCGCTTTCTCCCCACTAAAACATCTGTCCCTGTTCGGGCGCCAGATATAAGGGGAGTGCCGGTCCTGGGTTCGAGTTCCGGATGTCCGTGTTCGAAGCGCCAGATATAAGGGAAATGGGTTTCGATACTCGTTTGTTCCAGTTCGAGAAGACCGACTAACAATAATAATATTGGGATTCGAACCTTGGATCTCTCAATGTCTCCTTTACAACATCCTTCAAATGCACAAATTAGTAAAGTAACGTAAAAGACTGGCAATAAACAAGTATCTTCACTCCTCCACGGTCCTAAGATTCGAGTGTTATATATATATCAGCGGCATAAGCCGTATACCCACCATCGCTGATGCGTCAGCTTCAAGGTACACTGGTCAATACCTGTAAAAAAGTGCAAGGTAGGACATCCATGCGTGAATAACACCAGACGGGTAGTGGGAGATGAAAGTAAATGTTTGAACTTCTCTATTGATAGATACCTTACCTTCTGACAAACACTTCACGTCATATACGTTTTAACTGGTGCACATTTCAATCACTAAAAGAAAAGGCATAACGTATTAAACACATCTGGTTAGCACTATCATCATTTTTAGAAATGATAACAAGAATTGTAGGTATCTGTGTATTAAGATTCACTACGTTGGTTATACTACATATTATTTAAGACAATACTAACATTTTCATATTACTTTTAACATTTCACTCGAAAAGAAATTGGCCCAAAGATTTCGGAACGACACGAAGCGCGCACGATGATTCCGGCGACTGTACGAAATAAAATTCACTAATGCATTAACAAAGAGTAGACTTCCATTGCTGTTAAAACATACTTTGTACACGTAGCACTGTTCCAAAGTTTCTTGATGCAAATTAATATTTTAAAGTGTAAAATTTAGTATGTTGCACTAGCTTGACATTGCGGTGTGTGTATTACAGTTGTCTGATTACATGACTTTCATTATTCAGACTTTACTGGCTTCCTGAAGACAAAATCTTGGTACGTTCAACTCGTATATCGTCTTGGAGAACACACACGCTTCTCTTCAAGCGTCACATAATTGCCAGTTCACAGCGCAAGAATACACTGACTAAACTAAAATATAGTTCGTAGAAGACATTAAGTTTTTGCGTTATTATATTGTTAATAATATATAATGAATGGTTCATAAGTTAATAGAAATCACATTAAAAACACTGATTGTTCGAATGAGTTGTACAATCGACGATTATTGATAGACTTCACATTGTCACGTAAAAATCTGTCATCGTCATGAGGGCTTGGTGCGTGGGCGTTTCTCTCGAGAGTAGCAAAATT
Source organism: Thermobia domestica (assembly GCF_964235325.1). Classification (NCBI taxonomy): domain Eukaryota; kingdom Metazoa; phylum Arthropoda; class Insecta; order Zygentoma; family Lepismatidae; genus Thermobia; species Thermobia domestica. Next base: position 46,950,663 of record NC_137470.1, on the reverse strand, counting down.
TTTCCTCCAAATATGGACTGACGGGAGGAAGTAAGAGTGTCTGGAAAAGTGAGGTACCTTTTGGGTGAGAAATTCCTGAGCATTGTTCTCTCCCAACTGTTGATTAGTTGCATTTCATTTCCAAGAATTGACGTTGGAATAACACGAGGGTTGGTTTAAAATTTCAAGCCAGTCCATACCGTTATAAGCATTAGAACGTTTTGCACAATCGAAAAGAGAGAAAAACCAACACCTTTCAAAAAAAACAAAAAGAAACATAATTTCACTTTTGATTACGGCTACATTAATGTTGGACATCAACCTTTATACGTAATTTTCTCAAAAGTATGAAAGTGGCGGTTAGTTCGTTTTCGCAGGACGCGGTACAAATATTGTAGACTCCGTCTGCCCTTAGCAGTTCATCTGCCTTTTTAAGATGCTAATACCAATTCAAAGGAACAGACATGTTGTCTTAAGAGGCCCAGAGAAGCCGTAAGATGAAGGATAAAGAAAATGAACACTATAATTTAGTAGTCTGTTGGGCTTTGGCGAACGACGAAGTGCAGACGAAGTGTTGTATCACAATTACACAGCTATCACATGTTTTGTCAAGAACTCGGTAAAGCCGGATTAAATGTTCCTTTTTTTAACCTTGACGAAAATAGCTCTTGTGGTAAGACAGTTGTATAGGTCCACTGTAAATAGTTTTGTACATGTTCAATACTACTGGTTTCCTTTCTCACTCGAGGCATGAGCAATGTAAATGTAAATTTGTAGAGAGAACATTTTCGTTGGCTTCGCTGTTACAATTCACGAAATTGTTCTCATTAAATATTATCAGAATGTGAATGAATAGAAACCTAACTTACCTAAACCATACTCTTACTTGCTTGTCCCCGTTAGTTTATTTACTACAAACTCCAAGTGTTCCCCACTGAAATTAATAAAAGGGCAACTCTATGGAGCTTTGACCTGCAGTGTTACTATCGAAATAAAAAAAATCGTAATCTGCGCGTGAAATAACCATGGTGCATAATGCTGCACCACAGAAATCATTCTGTACTCATTCTTTCCAAGGGCCTCGCACATGGGGGCAAGCATTCGTCAGTATATCAAATGTGTACTTGCATTTTGAAGAATATTTTGTGAAAATTATTTTGATTTTGCCAGTACGTTTTCCTTACTTTCATATAGTGGGCGGAACTGGTTATATTGCATGCTCTAATATTGTTTATCTATAGCGTTAACATTATTGACAAGGCAGGTAATAGTGTTTGTGCACAAGAATTTTAAATGAATGTTTTAAAATATATTTATATTAGGATGTTCCATGTTGTTGAATCTGACAGAAGCTCTGGAGGGGGCTTGCACTTCTGAGGGATGAACGGATCACTCCCAGAAAGAAGGAAACTTTCTGGCCCCCATGTAAATTGTCAACACAATATAATAAATTTTTGGTGAATGGAGAAAAAGCTGCACCAGACGAACAGTGGACATTGTATCCAATCAAGAGAATATTGTACAATACAGGTGACTCATTCCTTGAAAAATCAACCTAGTTCGTAACTCGCACTACCACTTCCGATTTGTATGGAATATAGCGAGTAGGGTCTATAATATATGACATTATTGATCTTGGAAGTTGGTAGTTATATTTATGCCTTAGTATGTTTCTTCCGAAGGTTTACCCAAGAGGTTGCGTTGTTTTTTCTCGTGAATAACATTTTCAGCCTGCTTCATGACCCCAGAAATTTGGTATAGTATTCTCCACGAAGTACTTCAACTTTAAGAACAGTCGTTTATCATAATTCACTTGGAACATTTCTAGCCCCTCGAAATTTAGTTTGCCTTCTGTAGTATTTTCTGTTATCTACCATGGAGTAAATTTTCATTTAAGACTTGTAGATGTTTCTCTGTTTTGCGTAGTCACCGATATGATCGACTGAAATTATAAACTAAATATTCTGCTTCTGCTCACCACCTCCTTTATCCGTACAAGAATCAAGGTTTAAATTTGAATCATTTCATGTCAAATCAAACCAGTTTAACTAAAAAAAAATGCCTTGCCATCGCAGATTTCAATGATTTTTGTTACATTAATACTACCTTTGTTGGGTATGAAAAATCCAAAATTTTAGATTTATCGAGCCGCGCTGTTTTGGAAATATAAATTATTGAGAATTCAGAAAGTGCCAAAATTTGATACACCTTCGTACACAAATATATATATATATATATCTGTAACTCTTTGTGCTAGAGCGCTAAACTTTGACTCATTTTAAATTTACTGAAATAGGCTTTCATATGATTTATAATTCAATATAATTTTTTAAAATGTATTCTTTTTAAAATTCTCAAGTATCAAATTTAAATTCCCAGAAACACTAAGTTGAAAAATGTAAAAGAAAAATTTCAAAACTTACACCATCCTGTTATATCTTCTTAAGTTTCATTATGAGATCGTCACTAATCAGGTGATACGAGGAATACTACTTTAGCATGTATTTAAAAATTGCATAAATTTTATGATGATGTTCAGAAAGTTACCCCACATTCTCTTCAAAGGTGATTTTAGTTTCGATCTCACAAGTAAACCTTACGTTTGGGTGAATCGAGTTGCTGACTGAGACACATATGAGAAAGTAGTACTAAATGTGGTCAGTATTTCAGTGAAGTTGTAGGTGCGAAGCTCCAGGGGTTTAGGAGATACAGCTACCAGAACATCACATGGAAGTACAGAATAGTCTTCATACAGTTGGAGGTAAAAGCTCTGTAAGACCTCTTGTAACGACAAAAGGTGAATAACAAATATATGGGTATATATTAGGACTAGGGGGAAGTCATATAGTAAGGGTATACCTGACGGCGGCCATCTTGAAATCCGCCATTTTGAATTAAGGTTAAGTTTTTAAAATAGGAATAGGGTCATGTGATATATGACTTAAGGCGCAAATTTAATCAGAAGAGCAATGGTCGCGTTAATTTTGAGTTACGCACAATTGGTAAAAAGTTACAGGGAAATTAAATATTGTTGCAGCATATGTATTAGTCCTTTACCCCACCTTGTAAATTTTGTTTTAATGATAATAATTAAATAAAAAGCAGGTGGATAAATATTAGGTCTATGGTAAGAGTTGCCTTAATGGCGGCCATGTTCAAATCCGCCATTTTGAAGCAGGCAAAAGTTTTAAACAAAACGCATAACAGTGATACCTTATTAATGGCAAATTTTACCATAATTCCAATGGTATAACCATTTTTGCTTTATCATTAACCAGCACAAAATTAAATGGACCGCTCCTTACGACTACTGCTTTGACGGATTTGTTAACAACAGATGTGTCAAGTGTAACTCGATTGCCTTTGTCAGGTGTGCTCACTGTGAGCAGAGCATTTGTGCAAGTCATGCACTCTTTTCTGAACTACATATTGATTGCACCAATTGAGGACTTTTCTGGAAGAAAGACCCAAGTTCAATTATGATTCAATTCCTCTTTGGTCAGCTTTCCTTAAATTAGCAACTTGTTTATGCGATAACAAATGCTGGTTAATGATAAAGCAAAAATGGTTATACCGTTGGATTTATGGTAAAATTTGCTATTAATAAGGTATCACTGTTACGCGTTTTGTTTAAAACTTTCGTCTGCTTCAAAATGGCGGATTTGAACATGGCCGCCATTAAGGCAACTCTTACCATAGACCTAATATTTATCCACCTGCTTTTTATTTAATTATTATCATTAAAACAAAATTTACAAGGTGGGGTAAAGGACTAATATGCTGCAACAATATTTAATTTCCTTGTAACTTTTTACCAATTGTGCGTAACTCAAAATTAACGTGACCATTGTTCTTCTGGTTAAATTTGCGCCTTAAATCATGTATCACATGACCCTATTCCTATTTTAAAAACTTAACCTTAATTCAAAATGGCGGATTTCAAGATGGCCGCCGTCAGGTATACCCTTACTATATGACTTCCCCCTAGTCCTAATATATACCCATATATTTGTTATTCACCTTTTGTCGTTACAAGAGGTCTTACAGAGCTTTTACCTCCAACTGTATGAAGACTATTCTGTACTTCCATGTGATGTTCTGGTAGCTGTATCTCCTAAACCCCTGGAGCTTCGCACCTACAACTTCACTGAAATACTGACCACATTTAGTACTACTTTCTCATATGTGTCTCAGTCAGCAACTCGATTCACCCAAACGTAAGGTTTACTTGTCAGTGAATTCAATCACTAAACATATATAAAAACGAAGTATCTAACCTTAGCTAATCCGTTTTCTACCATTTGAATTATCTGGGTTGATTCTATGTAGGAGTCAAGATTTAATACTTTGATGAAAAGGGAGCATCCAAATTTAAATAGAAAATATTGAATTGAGCAGAATGGAATATATATACTCACTTTCTCTCCCCCCCCCCCGAAAACATTTGGACGCGGATTATTCATCTTCAGACTGTAAAATGGTGTCAAAGTGTGAACCTATATTTTTTTATCAACACATCCATGTTTCATAATCCTAAGGTACTTACAAAACAATTTTTATAGAGGGAGTTTAGCTAAGTGCATAGAGTTTGAAGTACTCTTAAATTACCTCTATTAAAAGTGTTGCTGAAGAACTACAGGATTCTGAAATTTGGATATTTGGATAGGGTACATACTAATTTCTAAGTGAAGTCTTGACCTGACTAAGGTAGGTCCGATAGTTTTGGGACTATGGACCTTTAAAGTTCATTTTTTTATGTTTTCGGTAGCCTATAACTCCGAAAAGAAACATTTGTGCACCCAGGATGGTCTATAGTTTTTGTCTCATTTTGGTGTCAAGATTCACCTCCCAAACGTTGTCAGTGTTGTTTTGAAACACCCTGTATATATATAAAGAGTACTTTTTGATGCCACAGCCCTTTGAAGGGTAGGGATTTTCCAGTTAGTCCTTGTAGGCGGGACCTAGAGATGAAAGTGCTCGAAAAGAAGTTGTTTCTTTTTGCTGGGATATTTTGGTCATTTTTCACACTTTATCACGTTTGTGTGATAATGTATTCTCAAGCAGTAACGTAGCGTGAAGTTTTGAAATGGGTAGGCTGAAAGTAGATTCGTAGCTAGAGGGTGGCTAGGACGGGTCCAGTTCCCTGAAACTAGCAATTGTTTGTTGTATGTATGTATGAATGTAAAGTGAATTCAAGTTGCCCCCAAACAAACTATCCCGCTCTTATCTAAACAATCACATCTTAGTGTTCTGACTACGGACCTGGCTATAATGCTTGACAGAAAAATGCTAATTCATGCAATATGTTTTTCATACAACGCAGGAAAAAGTATAAGAGTTGTTCTGCTTCATATTTCCCTTACATATGCGATACTCGCATATAACACATACACTGTATTACTATTTCAAAGAAATAAATAAAAACGGATATAGAGCTATCTTAATTTTAAATTACCCAAATCATAGACACAAACTTAATCACTTCATCCACAACATCATATATCAGCATACTAATGTGCTGCAGCTCACAGTCGTGTTGCTGCACTACAAACAGTAGTGCTGCAGCTCACAGTCAATTGATGATTTGTACAGAAAAAGCTATTTTTAGATTGAAAGTAAAAAAAAAGAAACTATACCTCATCTGAGGCCTCATTCAGTATCAATCTTCGCAAAACTTGCGGGTCGCAACACAAAGCAAAATATACACCAAGCAATTATAACTGCTATATCAATTATTGCCAACTAAAATGCAAATTTTACTCTGCGATAATGCAAACCGGTACGGAATAAGGTCTCTGATGTATTAATACTATTCAAAAGATTTTTATTATCTTTTTCTTTCTTTATCAGAACTTGTGACTAAATGCGAGCTATTAATTTTTTCATAGTCTCTCTGTTTTATACTTTCTTACAAGATCGCGTCCTGTCACTTTAGTTTCCCCAAACACCCGAAAGGCTAGCCTTTCGTCAACATTCGTCCACTTTCGTTGCATCGTATTGAGTTTATGTATTGCTCATGGTTTTCGTCTGCTGAGGGTGACGGGAAAGCGGTTGGCACCGTCCCATTCTCAAGATTACATGAAAAAGGCGGAAGGCTAGCGGCCCATAGCATACTATTCGTTCTTGCAGAAGCTTTCAAGTATTCTTGCGTGATGTTTAACCCTTAAGTACTATGGACGAAAATAATCACGTAACTACTATGGAACGGTCTGTCAGACCGCATTGTTGTTTCACATTTTCTGAATAGTAGTTTTATTGCATATTTTTAAAAATGCTATCCTACATATCTTAGTTGCTTATAGAAAAATAAAACATAGTAATTTCACGATATAAAAAAGGTTTATATTTTTAAATCAACGAGACAAAGAACATAGTCAAAATTTGCAACAATGTTTTCATTGTTATTCTAAAATTGTAATTGTAGAAATATTCAATTTTTTCTCCCTTTCTATGTAGTCAAAATAATACTAATTTGAAATACACTCTTCTTATAGATTCACTGAGAATAAAAAATACAGTAAAAAACTTAGAAAAAAACATTGAATTTTAGCTTTTTTAAGCTTAAAAGAAAGTACTGTTATAGTTGTACTGTTACATTTTTGTAGCAAAAAAGTAATGAATGAAACATTTTAGTTCTTATATGATCACGAGAGTAAACAAAATGCGTTTTGCCGGTAAGGAAATTACTGCACTAACTTTTCTGACAGCATGCACTTTCTTCAGGTAGGCACTTACATCTTTCTTATTTTGTACTGCAAGGAAATCGGTACCCCACACCGCTGACACGAATATCTTTGCTTTCTGCTTACAACTCAGTGCAGAGTGGACTATGTTTTCCTCTTCAACTGCTTGTGCGCAATGGTGAGAAACTTACTTTCAAGCTGTAGTATGCTCTTGATTGAAAAACTCAGCTCTCATGGCAGATGTCCGATGAACAATCTACGTTCTATGTGAGGCCTAACAAGTCCGATTGCCAACGTTTTCATGAAATCAAGTCTTGCCATCACTGCAGACTTAGCGTAGGCTTGATGCAAGACATACGCATTGACACCAAAAGCAACATCCACCAGCAAAAAGAAAATTGTCAATGGCTATCATCTTGTTCAATGACTTGATGTGTAATCTGTATATTTTTTGTCTACACTATCCACTCCACCTTTATTCGTGTTATAAAATATGATTATTTCAGGTCTTCCAGTCTCTGGGTCATTATTTGATGTGTGGTGCAAGATGTGACACACGGTAAGACACAAAACTGATAATAATCAGTAGATAGCGAAAGGCAACTGAAGAGCAAAATACTCACGTAACTACTATAGTACGTCTGTGAGACCGCTCGACCCCTCCAGCGCCGCGCACAGGGGATCAATTATAACACGAACTTCACAGTACGTAACCATTTGCTAGACAGGAAGGTAGACGAAAAGATACACTTATAGTAGTGAGACTGTGGAAAATATAATGATACGAAAAGTAACAGCGGTCTGAGAGACGGTCCATAGTACTTACGGGTTAAACAGCGCATCATAAAATAAATCCATTTTAATAAAATTAATTGTATCAATGTCCAAAAGCAACATTTCAGACTGATGTCTCTGTTGTGAAGGTGCCATTGTCACTTTTGAACAATGTTCTGCAGTTCTAAATTCCTGCGTAAAAGTATTTTAGCTTATATGAAAAAGATAGTATCGACGATAAGGTATGCTGTGATATGAAGATCTCTTACGGTAATTGTCAGTCACGGCTATGTAGTTCAGATGTATAGTAGATTCATCCCTTTGCCAAACTCCTTTATATCACCGCGGACTGTCTCCTAATACGCATAGCGAGTAACTAATCCTTGTCCATTTTCCTCACGTCAACCAAATATGTTCATTTTGAAAGCGGAAGTTATAATTTTTTGGCTCTTTAATGTACTTTTCGTCTGAAAGGACCCTGTGTAAGTTCTCGTCAAAAATAAAAGTTCTATTTCCCTCGCTTTTTTCCTGTATTCCTGTAGATATAAAGGCAACTCCTCAGGAAAAAAATATTTCGACGACACTGATAACGATTTCAAGAAAGTAGGGCCAAAATACCGCAAATTTTTATAATGGAGTATATGGGAAACTACATGTTATATTCGGATTTTTGTAGGTACCGTCCACAACTCTGAGATCAATGATTTCCACATATGATGTGAATCAGAGTACGGGACAAATAATAGGTAGAAACGAAAGTGGTGTTATGTTTCCTTTGGCTGATACAGGGTGTTGAAATTGGGCACCATCTGGTAGTTTAATAGACTGTATGAGAGAGTATTTGGTGGCTCAGAATTGTATACGTACCATCAGCACCTCCGAAATGCTGATCAAGATGATGTGGTATTCCTCCCGAAGGCAGGGCTGTGACCCTAAGATCCCTGGGCTAGTTGAACCCACGATGGTTTGCCATTGCCTGCCATGAGATGATGACGTCCGAAGGATGGAACCTACAGTTGAACAAGGGATCCGAACTTTCTCTGTCCCCATCGGGAATCGAACATGAGATCCCTTGATTACAAGGCGAAGAGCTTATCCATTCATCCACCGGGGACATATTCTGACAAATAAGACCATTGTCATATTATGATGTACAGCAGGGGAAAATAATAGTTGCAAACGTCGGTGGCATTATGTTCTGTTTGACCGATCCGGACATTTGAGGTTGTGTATATGCAAACATTCGATTCATATTCGCTGTCTGTCTGTTGCGAGGCTGCCTCTATCGAGGGAAGTACAGTAGAAGCGTCATTGTGGAGGTGTTGATTTCTGTAGTAGCTTTAGTGACTGCAAGTAGGTGGTCATCGATTCGTGTGTTGTGCCTACTTCATTGTACGTGCAAGAAGTTGCAATTCCTGCATGCTTTTGTCCAGTGACTTTTGTTGTTCTGTTTCTCGCGACATTTATGAAAACTTTGTTGTGTATTATCTGGTGTTATTTTCTGATAGGTTTCGCCAGTGTGTAAACGTGTAATGCAAAGGCCATATTATTCATTTCAAAACAATTTGGTGACGTTGTGACAAATGGCTTCCGGTGGAAGCATGGATAAACATCGGCAATGTTCCGTATGCGAACTATGGTTTAGAGGGTAAAGAAAGCGCCCGGTGTGTGGAAGTGAGTTCTTACAAGCGGTTAGTTACATGCGGGGGAGCAAAGGTAAGTCATTCCAGTGCTTCGGTCCGTCACCAGTACTATGTACAACATGCTACATAAAGGCAAGTTCTTATGTGAGAAGTGTGCAGAAACAACCAGAAATGAGTAGTCAGGGATGGATCTCAACGTTGAAGATACGTCAACTGTGCCTGTGCACATGAAGGTACATAACAGTAGTGTTACAAGCGCTGAAACCAGACTGGGCATGTTGTTAACGAAACTCAGGCATGATCTTTGTAATGACTTTCTGGGAGCAATATTTGGATATCCATGCCACGGAAGTGTGTCAAATGCATTGAAATCAGTCAGGCAGGCTTTGATGAGGCAGTTTGTACCGTCCGTATTCGGTTCAAAGCATTTATCTCGTTCGTTTCTTCTGAGCAAGATTCCAGCTTGGGCCCGCAAACTTTATGGTGTAGGGGATGACAAGCTGGTTTTAGTCTTTGACGGAAAATATATTTACACCGAAAAATCGATGAACTACACTCTGCAAAGGCGACTGTATAGTGTGCAAAAAGGACGTCCGTTAGTGAAACCCATGATGATCGTTACACCCAGCGGGTACATTGTCGACATTGTTGGTACATTTGTTGGTGTAAATAATGATGCTAGTATTACAAACTCTATGTTCGCCGACACAGCAAATGGTTTAAACCAGCTCTTACAACCAGGGGACTGCGTTTTGGTCGATAAGGGATTCCGAGATTCCATGACGGTGTTGGAGGTGGTGGGGATCATTGCTAAAATGCCATGTCTTTTAGAAAAGGGAAAGAAACAGTGTGATTGCCTGGCTGCAAACCAATCATGTATTGTGACAAAGGGCAGGTGTTGTGTAGAAGCGAAAAATGGCCATCTCAAAATGAAGTACAAGATGTTTATGGATTGGGTTCCAATTGCGGCTCTTCTCTACTTACGCGGGTATTTTCTCATTACAGGTACCTTAGAGAATCAGTTTGCGCTTCCATTGACTAACGATGCACCAGGAAAGACTGACGAAATTATTGAAATCTTATCACGTTTTTGTTTAACAAACGAACTACACAAGAAACTACAGACATATGGTGATATTGACAAACGCTCAGCAAAGATTTTGGAACTGTATGACGGATCGTCAATTACTGACTTCCCTCGATTGACAGAAAAAGATTTATTCAAAATCACGCTTGGAATTTATCAAATCCAAAATGCTCACGCATATGCAGTAGAGCACATGAAATCTGATGGTAGTTTTTCACTGTTCCATTGCATATCACTGCACACATCCTGAGGTTTAAAATTCAATCTCGACATGTACAGAGTTTGCAGTACACACTTTTCATTGGATATGATCCAGAAAAATCACGAGCCGACAATATTCTTGGATGGTACTGCAAATGCCCCAGTGGAGCTCGTGTTCTCGGATGTTGCTCGCATGTAGCTTCCGTTCTTTGGTATATTGGTGTTGCTCGTTATGAAACTGTTCATTTTCCAGCTTCGCACATAAGTGGTATTTTTCTGGACACTAAGGACACAGACAGTAATGAAGATCCAGGCATGACTTAACTTTAGTTATAAGGAGATCTGCTGCACATTTTGAACACTAATCGTGGGGTTGTCATTAATATCTAAGGACAATATTGTCCATTCCTATAGAATTTAACAGCTTCTGATCTTTATATGCTTCCGGTGCCTTATTTTTGTGTTTGTGTATGTGTGTGTCGGTGTGTGTGTGAAACAGACCAAAACGCTTTCTTTTCTGTCTATTTCGTAATATTAAATATCATATGACAATGGCCTTATTTGTAAGATTGTATCCCAGGTGGATGAATGAATAAGCTCTTCGCCTTGTAATCAAGGGATCTCAGGTTCGATTCCCGGTGGGGACAGAGGAACTTCGGATCCCTTGTTCAACTGTAGGTTCCATCCTTCGGACGTCATCATCTCATGGCAGGCAATGGCAAACCATCGTGGGTTCAACTAGCCCAGGAATCTTAGGGTCACAGCCCTGCCTTCGGGAGGAATACCACATCATCTTGATCAGCATTTCGGAGGTGCTGATGGTACGTAATACAATTCTAAGCCACCAAATACTCTCCCATACAGTCTATTAAACTACCAGATGGTGCCCAATTTCAACGTCCTGTATCAGCCAAAGGAAACATAACACCACTTTCGTTTCTACCTATTATTTGTCCCGTACTCTGATGCATGGGCGGCGATTAGGGAGGGCAAGAGGGGGCAGTTGCCCCACCACTTTTTTGACATGACTCCCTAATTTATATAGTTTAATTTGGAAATGTAAACAGGGTGTCCACACAATTTGGAGAAAAAAATCTCTGACTTTTCCCTGACTTTCCATGACGAAAGTTCCAGATTTCCCTGACCCTCCTGGATAACTTAAAAATATAGAAAAAAGGAAGAAACCCCAGCCTCCACACTCCCCATAGTTGGCCATGTTCTCTTTCGCTTCTGTTTATTTCTTCTTTCAATTTTCTTTCCAAAGGAATGTAAATTTACAAACATGTGCATTAGGCCGATATTGATTAGGCCTACCTATAACCCAAAATGTAAAGTTACAAACGAAAGTGTATACAGAGTACTTACGATATGAAAAAAAAAATTACACATTATATGTTTACACATTATAATACCAATTACACAGCATTATAATATTGCCTGTAGTAATAAACAGTTCATACATGATTTTACTGATTTAAAAAAAAAACACACGCACACCAGGGGCGGATCCAGGACCGACTTCTGGGGGGGGCGGTGGGTTGTCATACTGCTTCTTTTAAGGGCTCCAAACTCTGGGATGGATTTTATTTATATATATAAAATAAGAAAGTTTCCTCTTCTGGGGGGGGCTATCGCCCCCCCTGTATCCGCCCCTGACACACACATTATGTAACATATTTTTGCTGGTGCAAATGTTAAATGGAACCCATTTAGAAATTTGTTTTCATCCTTTCTCGCATAGTTTTCTTCTCATTGATCTGAATATCCTTCTTGTTGCCTCCGCAATTTTTTTATCGTTTCTCTCTCCTCTTCTCGTCTCCAGCATTTATTTCTCTTTTCTTTTCCAAATACACCTGATATTGTCTCATTCAACTTCTCACTGAATTTATTGATGATCCACCTATTCTCATCACAGAATCATTCCACCAGAGATTCTTCTTGTAAGTTCTCAACAATGAGAATTTTATTTATTGTGAAAACACTTTCAAAAAATGTGTTTCCGTGAAAGAAGATAAAACACAATTTCATAACTGACCATAAGTCAACGAAGTTCTTCCCATTTCCGAAGACTAAGTAAAAAACTCATCAAATCCAATACCATCTTTGTCATTGGCTCTGTCATTAATTCAAATGTTCCTTAAATTCTTCAGTCTGAGCTTTCACTGTGAGCTGGAGAAACTATTTCTTCGCGTTCTCAGCCACTTGAACAGATATCCTCTTGGCACCATGCAATTCTTCTAGAACAGCGTCTACCCTTTTGAGCAGGGTTGGCTGGTTTAAACCAAGGTGGTTTAAACCAAAAAACGAAAAATGTTCGTAAAAGTGTAACTATTCGTAAAACCTTGATGAACACACATTTGTGGGTTATCACGTTTCAGTCCCATATATTATTCGTACTATATTCAAACCAAATTCCCCATTCATTACTCAAAGAGATTATATTACAAAAGCAACTTTTTAATGTAACTTTATGGATGTTTCTTTCGTATTTTTTGTAGTTTGTTATTATTGTTATGCAACCAAAGGAAAATTCTAAATATTGTTTCGTTTTAATAATGTTTACTATTGATAAAATACATTAAATGGCCGTACTTTTTTGGGAGCGGGGTGATAGAAACCCCACGAGATGCAATTACTGAGGCAAGAATCTTTGGTAACTATTTATGTATAAATGGGTCAGAGCCAAAGTGGACTCAAATAATTCTATCTTTATTCACTTTTCTTACTGCTATGCAAAGTAAATCGTTATATTTCTTTAACTTGGACTAATAAAAGTCGTAGTGAACTGACTTGGACTAAATTAGTTCTTCTATACTTTGTAGTACTTTGAAATAGTCCATATGTAATTCTGTATGATGGTTCCACTTGTGCAATTGTTTATCTTTTTGTCCTTTTGTTCTAACGACTCTTGACGATTATATTAACAAATATGTAAGGATCAGTCAACGTATTTTTATCAGGAGTCCTTCGTGAGTGAGTCGGCAGACGTATCACATTTCTGGCCAATTATTTCTGGTTTCGATTCCGTTTTAAGCTTATGTGACCCCTTCCAGCATAACCCGGTTGTTGCATACTAACACCAAGGCGAAACAAGCTAATTTCTGTCCATATGTGATATTAATATATGGAGCAAATTATTTAAACCAAAAAAAAAGCGGCTTTAAACCAAAAAAACCTGTTTTTTTGTTTTTTTCAATAAAAAACACGGTTTTTGCCAAGCCTGCTTTTGAGCAAATATGCCAGGATGCAGTTAGATGTGTTTCTCGCAGAAAATTGGTTTCAACAACCATTTCAGAGAACACTGACTCCCTCAATATCATCATTAAAAAACATAATAACAGTAAACCACATTTTACATAGTAACAGTAAAGAAATCAACCCTATTTCATAAATTCAGTAATTGAACAATGGACCTAAATCGATTTTTCACTGACTTTCCTTGACCAATCTGCCATTTCCCTGATTTCACCTGATACATTTTTACTTACCTGGCTTTCACTTATTTTCCAGAATGTAAACACTCTGGTAATGGTTTTTTATGTATTACTGTTCCATAGAAAGAAATGGTGTCATATGATATTTGCCGTTGCGTGAGTACGTATTGGTTATTTGTCTTCCCGTGGAGTTAAGAAAGCTACAGGAATTGTGTTTTAATTCCAATTCAAAGCAGTTAATATTGCAATTGCATATTTCTTTAAATGTCATAGCATATGCTTGGGGTACTTACTATATTTCATTTTCTAAAAGTAAAAACATTCATTTAATGGCATGTGTGGAATTAAAAGTATAAGTTGTTCATTAATTCTTAGTTTCAGTATAACTTCTGCAAAACAAGTGTCATTATTCATTACTATGATTAATATTATGCCTTCTATTTGTTTGTTTTGCAAATTTATTAAATAATCTGATCACAATTTTCCAGACAGAATTTTAAGATGTTCATGAGCAAGAACTCAAATCTCTTCTTACACTTTCGTTGTTTAAGAGTTTAAAGGGCTAGTACCTACCTGTATAGCTCTTATGAATTTACTTAATAACATAGAAATACGATATACAGTATTTTAAGTGAAAAATGATAGTATCCTATTAGTTATACAACCTTTCATCAGTGTTAGAAACAACCAGGAAATCTAACACTGATATACAATTGTTCAGATCATGTCTTGCCCCCCCACTTTTAACTTCCAACCGCCGCCACTGCTCTGATGCACATCATATGTGGAAATCATTGATCTCAGAGTTGTGGACGGTACCTACAAAAATCCGAATATAACATGTAGTTTCCCATATACTCCATTATAAAAATTTGCGGTATTTTGGCCCTACTTTCTTGAAATCGTTATCAGTGTCGTCGAAATATTTTTTCCTGAGGAGTTGCCTTTATATCTAGAGAAATACAGCAAAACAACGAGGGAAATAGAACTTTTATTTTTGACGAGAACTTACACAGGGTCCTTACAATAGTTGTTCATAACAAATTTCTTTTTTTCAGATGACATTCTTAAAGTCAGACAGAAATTGAAGCAAGCAGAAAGCGATTCAGAATTACAATCCGCAATAGAAAAGAGGAGAAGAAGAAACGAAGAATAAGGAAGAAGATATTGTCTTGTTCAGAAAGTGATTCAGATAGATCTGATGATGAACGTGAGAAAAGAATGCGAATTATAGGTAAAAATCAACTGAAATTCCCAGCACCACCAAGTGCGTCATTAGATTGCACCAGGTCGTCATCTGAATTGGATATTCGCGTAAGGACTGATCAACTTGTGAATCGGAACAAGGCTACTGAAATCTTGACTTTATCATCTGTCAGTAAGTTTGTTTAAATCATTGCCAGCTACCACTAGAATAACACATCAATGTTTACAAAAATGAATAAATTACGGTACCACATGATTTCATTTTAATAAAACATCTAGTTAAGGCAAGACTTTTCGCTTTAGAGAATTACACTCGAAGGTGTACCCAATTCATCTATTCTGGCAAACTTTTTGATTAAAGGAATGCTGCATAAAGAATTTCCCCTAGGTACAAATTCATTTGTCACAATATTAGTATGGTTTAATAAGGCATGTGAAGAAATCCAAGCAGCATTATCCAATTATAAAGTTTGCTAAAATAGAGCCATTGGTTACAACTTCCGCTGTGGTTTGCTAAATTGGTACGGCTTGCGTCATTATTTGTAGAGATATTACAACATTTATACGGCGCCACTATAGCTTTGCACAGGGCTAGCTGCGAGGCTTTCGAATTTTTTCGAGAAGAACATTGTTCTTGTTTTAGTGCGTGGAATTCACCCTTAAAATTTCTATCCATCCTATATATATGTGTGTGTTCTTATGATAAACCTAGCTCTTCCTTCACATTTTTATTCGTACCTTCAATAGTTCCTAATATGCAAACAACATATTAGGTTTTCATTGCATCTTAGCGATGTATATGTGGAAACAGTTAAGTTTTAAACAATAATTTAGTGCAGATTATAGAAATATGTGATAAGCCATGAGTTCTATAGGATAAGTTCTATTTGTTTAATAATTCATTACTGTTTTATGTAAACTGTGCTTGTGTATCTTTTAATAAAGTCAGAAGGATGGATGGCTATTAGAGTGGGGTGATTAGAAGGCTGTTAAAATTAAATGCCATTCTCATTGAAACACAGAAGCTCTTGAAACTTTAGCGTGTGCTTATAACAGGTAGAACATAGAACAAAGTAAATAAGAGGACGGAGAATTGTTTGTGAACACTCGGTGAAAATCTGAAAGAGTCAGGAAATTCGTTCTTAAAAAAAATATGTGAAACCTGTTATTCTCTATAATGCAACATAATCGAATATTTTTATTTTTTTCAGAAAGTTGATCGTATTGAATCAAAGGCTCCCCATGTCTCTCCCTTCCTTAACTACAAAGACATTCTTGACTGGTTTTTAGTCATTCAATCTTTTAGGCAACGTACCCACACTGTATTTCAACATTTAGATAGCCGGTATGTCGAGTCAAAATCGAAATAGAACATACCGCCTCTGCTTTTTCAACTTCGAAAAGTGGTCGAGAGAATATCTCGTGTTAAAAGTGGTAATATGTGTGGCTAAGTTTAGGAAGATTTTCGCTATTTTGTCTTGGCAGTGCGCGCCAGGGCTTTAATAAAACACTAATACTGAAGTACCACTACTGGAACACTGATTCGACAACAATATTCCCAAACTGTGTTCTCATCTTGTAAGTTAGTCTGTATTTTCCAATTGCATTCCGACCATTATTTTAATTTTAGGTGACGGAAGTTCATTAGCTGTTGATCATAGCCCAAATGAAAGGCATTTCGAATTGGACGAGAACTATTTGGCAGTAATTTCCCGCCACCTTGCAAAAATTGAAAGAAAGCTGGAGGAAGTGAGCGAGCAGCAGAAAACTACTATAGAAAATTTTGCTCCCAAACCAGAGGCTACTAGATCTTTCCCTGAATACATAAAACTACCTTGTAAAACTGTGGAAGACATTAATAGAGTGGAAGAGTGGTTACTGTCTTCACCGGAGAATGAGCAGATTCTGGTAAGTTTACATTTTTTTTTCATACAAAAAACATCACTTAATTGTAAACACAATTAGTTTTACATAATCCTTATTCTTTCTTTGTAAACTTCTCAGGTGAGCTATTAGTAGTAGTACTAGTAATAACATTACATAGCGACCGCAGCAAGCACAATCGTAAACTTTACTCCACTTTATTATTATAACAACTACTAGTACTATTACTATTGTGCTTGCTATAATACTACTTAATAATACTACCATCATTATTATTAGTAGTAATAGCAGCAGCAGTAGTAGTAGTAATAGCAGTAGTTGTAGTTGTAGTATAGCAAGAAGAAGAAGAACGATACATCTCAGGATAAACACCAGAGCCATTCCTTTGTGAACTAAGCGACTGCAAAAAACTGCGCAGTGTGGAAGCAACTTTCGCAAGAAAACTACACAGTCTAAAGTAGCATCCGTTATGGAGTATATATACGCCATAAACAGTTAAGGGGTTAACAGTGCTCTTTGTTGGTCTATATTAAGCTGAAATGAAGTTTATTGTACATGAAATCTTGCGAGCTTTCGAAGATATGGAACACGCTCATGTTGGAGGAAAAGTTGTCATTTACACCTTGAATATCTCAAAACATGTCTCTAATAATTGGGAAGAAAATATCTGTGGTACTAATTAATGTATGGCTACTCACTTCTGCTGCGTCAAGCCCCGGCTCAATTGTAGCTCGTGTCATGTTGACTGATGGACAGACTCCGTGCGCGTGGGTTTCCTCGTGTTCTCTCTTTTCATTTCACCACTTATCTCATCAACGTTCATCGGTTTAAACCAAAGTTGCTGAGAGACCTTAAATAAATTAAGTTCGAAATAGTACATACTAAAGTATATTGAAAAGTTCAAAATGGCGGTACAATACTATGTATAGCTATGGTCTACAGCTTTCTCATCTACACAATTACTGGAAAGCTCGGACCCACCCATTTAATTTCTTTAAAACAAGCGAGGCCATGAATGCGACCAAATGAACTACATACATGACAGTGTGTCTATCGGTCACGAAATCCGAAAACGGTTATGAGAGTCTTAGCTTTTGGGTCACGATTTTTTTATCTGTACAAATATAAGTACAGATTTAAAAATTTTGTTCTATAAAATGTCCAAATTCACCACCAAAAATGTATATGGTCAGCTTTAGACACTATCGAATCTCAAGAGAAACGCGCTTCTATCGCATGCATGAAAATTCGGCCTAATTGGCACCCAAATACGCTCTTGAAAATGTTACGAAATGTTATGGTTTGGTAAAGATAAGGTCACGAAGAGTCACGATACTTCATTTTGGAATTTTAGTAGACACACTGCATGAGCTCAAGTAGTACATCTGTGAAGCATATTAGACATAACGTCTCTCATATTGGATTCCACTTTATTTCTCCAAAGTGCAATAGGTCCTGGAGACATACCAATTTCATTCAAAGTTTCCTCAGAAATTCACTGATGATGTTTTACCCTTGAGAACTTTTTGTATGTGACATGTAAGTGGTAGTTGGTTCTTCGGAAAAGTAGGTATGTGCTTGAGGAAACTTTCGAGCAGCGCATTGGGACACACATTAAGTGCATGCATTAAATGCGTAAGTAGGTTATGCAGTCAGTTAAGTGTGTGATAATAGGTTATGAAGTTGCATTTTGCAAAGTATTAAACAAAATTTAAGCATCTTGTACCTGCATTACCTGCTGAAGGTCAAGAGAACGAACATATTTATCTTCATGTCATCCGAAGGCATCTTTGTTGGAAATTGGGTGTGCCTTCATCTCTTGATTGTGTCCTTGTACATAGACAATTAATATGTACGATTTGAATTGTTCCTGGCAGCGAATATTACGCAATTTTACTCGGGTTTGTCATATATTATATATATATATATATATATATATATATATATATATATATATATATATATTTCAAATGATATGCTTCTACATGTGATCTACGTCAAATTTCGCTCTAAATGTCTACGTGTTTTTGTTGCAGGAGCTACAACTGAGCCTTGTAGCAGGAAGAAAGGTACAACATATCGTACGAATAATATTGGAAAAACTATTCTGCAATAATTTAGCACTTCAATTTAACTGGACAGGCAAGCACAACAAGAAATCTCTCAGGCACCTGAAATTGATGAATATTCTACTAGGTGAGTATTCAGGTTGCTTTCAGTTGTAGGCTTCTAATACTCTGTAAGGAAGGCCTCACCGGTGGTTTGTCTGTGTGTAGTGAGTTTCAAACCAGGGTTCCCCTATAAGTATCATGTAATTTTAACATTTTTAAAGCTGTAGGATACATACCTCTGGTGCGTGGACACCCCGGATTGCTCCCAACTCATATCATGTGGGTTTGTGGACAACACTATATGCGTGGGGTTTCTAGGAGATCTCCCGTTTTCTTCTCTCCATCTTCCATTCCATCAGTCACCATCCATCCATCCGGTTTGAACCAAAGTTGCCGAAGGACCTTAAAGTATATTCAAACTCTCGACTGTTAAATCCCGCTGTTGTTTCAGATTCTTTGAACAGTCCCTGTTCCTTTCCTGTCAAGGTGCATTTTTCTCGTGCGATTTAAATGCAGTGTTGGTTCCG
This sequence comes from Thermobia domestica, assembly GCF_964235325.1. Lineage (NCBI taxonomy): Eukaryota > Metazoa > Arthropoda > Insecta > Zygentoma > Lepismatidae > Thermobia > Thermobia domestica. The sequence goes on along the minus strand of NC_137470.1, from coordinate 46,931,134 downwards.
TATATCCCCCATGGCTAGGTAGAAGGAAAGTCATTCGCTTTAATGTTTGGAGTGTAAATTAATAGGTATCATTAATAATAACAATAATGTGTTTTCTACATACTGTAAGAATATTTGGTTAGAGGGAAGCAAACTGGTCCCCATCTTTTTTCGCTTGATTCTTGTAGTATGTGACGAGACAAACACGACGGTACCAAAATTATCGAAATTGCACCGGGGAACATGGGTAATTTGGGTAATTTTGTTGTAAAATGAAGGGGAGGGAGCAAACTGGGCCCGATGTTTTTTGGCTTGATTCTTGTAGTATGTGACGAAACAAACACGACAGTACCAAAATTATCGAAATTGCACCCGGGGAACATGGGTAATTTGGGTAATTTTCTTGTAAAATCAAGGGGAGGGAGCAAACTGGGCCCCATGTTTTTTGGCTTTATTCTTGTAGTATGTGACGAGACAAACACGACGGTACCAAAATTATCGAAATTGCACCGGGGGAACATGGGTAATTTGGGTAATTTTCTAGCTCGGTATGGAAAATGAAAGGGAGGGAGCAAACTGGGCCCCATATTTTTTCCCTTGATTCTTGTAGTATGTAACGAGACAAACTCGACGGTACTAAAATTATCGAAATTGCACCGGGGGAACATGGGTAATTTGGGTAATTTTATAGCTCGGTATGGAAAATGAAGGGGAGGGAGAAAACTGGGCCCCATGTTTTTGCGCTTGATTCCTGTAGTATGTGACGAGACAAACACGACTGTACCAAAATTATCGAAATTGCACCGGGGGAACATGGGTAATTTTATAGCTCGGTATGAAAAATGAAGGGGAGGGAGCAAACTGGGCCCCATGTTTTTTTCTCTTGGTTCCTGTAGTATGAGACGAGAGAAACACGACGGTACCAAAATTATCGAAATTGCACCGGGGGAACATGGGTAATTTTGTAGCTCGGTATGGAAAATGAAGGGGAGGGAGCAAACTGGGCCCCATGTTTTTTCGCTTGATTCTTGTAGTATGTGACGAGGCAAACTCGGCGGTACCAAAATTATCGAAATTGCACCGGGGGAACATGGGTAATTTGGGTAATTTTCTTGTAAAATGAAGGGGAGGGAGCAAACTGGGCCCCAAGTTTTCTGGCTTGATTCTTGTAGTATGAGACGAAACAAACAGGACGGTACCAAAATTATCGAAATTGCACCGGGGGAACATGGGTAATTTTATAGCTCGGTATGAAAAATGAAGGGGAGGGAGCAAACTGGGCCCCATGTTTTTTTCTCTTGGTTCCTGTAGTATGAGACGAGAGAAACACGACGGTACCAAAATTATCGAAATTGCACCGGGGGAACATGGGTAATTTTGTAGCTCGGTATGGAAAATGAAGGGGAGGGAGCAAACTGGGCCCCATGTTTTTTCGCTTGATTCTTGTAGTATGTGACGAGGCAAACTCGGCGGTACCAAAATTATCGAAATTGCACCGGGGGAACATGGGTAATTTGGGTAATTTTCTTGTAAATTGAAGGGGAGAGAGCAAACTGGGCCCCAAGTTTTCTGGCTTGATTCTTGTAGTATGGGACGAAGCAAACAGGACGGTACCAAAATTATCGAAATTGCACCGGGGGAACATGGTTAATTTTATAGCTCGGTATGAAAAATGAAGGGGAGGGAGCAAACTGGGCCCCATGTTTTTTTCTCTTGGTTCTTGTAGTATGTGACGAGACAAACTCGACGGTACCAAAATTATCGAAATTGCACCGGGGGAACATGGGTAATTTGGGTAATTTTGTAGCTCGTTATGGAAACTGAAGAGGAGGGAGCAAACTGGGCCACATGTTTTTTCGCTTTATTCTTGTAGTATGAGACGAGAGAAACACGACGGTACCAAAATTATCGAAATTGCACCGGAGGAAAATGGGTAATTTTGTAGCTCGGTATGGAAAATGAAGGGGAGGGAGCAAACTGGGTCCCATGTTTTTTCGCTTGATTCTTGTAGTATGTGACGAGGCAAACTCGACGGTACCAAAATTATCGAAATTGCACCGGGGAACATGGGTAATTTGGGTAATTTTCTTGTGAAATTAAGGGGTGGGAGCAAACTGGGCCCCATGTTTTTTCGCTTGATTCTTGTAGTATGTGACGAGGCAAACTCGACGGTACCAAAATTATCAAAATTGCACCGGGGGAACATGGGTAATTTTGTTGTAAAATGAAAATGCTTCTGTCCAACGCAAATGTAATGCTATACTGCAGTGTATAATTTTGTAAACTTCCCAGATTTTACCACGATTTTCAACATTGAAGTGAATGAGAATGCCGACTAATTTGTATTTTCTTTCTGCTTTGTCGAAAACAAAGGAGATATCTGCGAGATAAGACATGTAACAGAGGTTAAAAGAATGTTCAAGTGGTGAGGTCAATGCATGCACTACGCAGATTTCGGTGAACTAGAAACACCTGACAACACCTTTTCATACTTTTCGTGTGAAATTTTAAATTCTATTACGATCAATCGGTCCGCATAACTGTCATACCACCGACAACGGATCATCCTGACGAGGCCCTGGCAGACAACTCCCTTAATCCTTTCCCGTCACATACTACAAGAATCAAGCGAAAAAACATGGGGCCCAGTTTGCTCCCTCCCCTTCATTTTCCATACCGAGCTACAAAATTACCCAAATTACCCATGTTCCCCCGGTGCAATTTTGATAATTTTGGTACCGTCGTGTTTGTCTCGTCACATACTACAAGAATCAAGCGAAAAAACATGGGGCCCAGTTTGCTCCCTCCCCTTCATTTTCCATATCGAGCTACAAAATTACCCAAATTGCCGATGTTCCCCCTGTGCAATTTCGATAATTTTGGTACCGTCGTGTTCGTCTTCTCATATACTACAAGAATCAAGCGAAAAAACATGGGGCCCAGTTTGCTTCCTCCCCTTCATTTTCCATACCAAGCTACAAAATTACCCAAATTACCGATGTTCCCCCGGTGCAATTTCGATAATTTTGTTACCGTCGTGTTTGTTTCGTCACATACTACAAGAATCAAGCGAAAAAAGATGGGGCCCAGTTTGCTTCCCTCTAACCGAATATTTTGACTGTCAGGTCCCCAGACAGTCCCGCCCTCCAACCGTTGAGGAGCGACCGCTCTCCAACTTCTACTAGTGAACTCCGCATGCATGCATGCAACAAAAGCATTTGTTGCGGGTGTGGATTTTACGCTTTCTGTCAGTAAACTATGCATGCGAGTAGTTACTGTTATGACTGGATCCAGTTGAATTAGTTTGCATAATTTAGGTGGTTTGATTGACTGGTTGCGTTTAATTAGCGTCATCAGATTTTTATGATTTTACTGGAACTGTAAATTGCTGAACATACATTTCTTTCGTTTTACTGCTGTTTAGGTGGAATAGGATAATAAAGTAATTTTCTTACAACATTAACGACTAGTTTAGGGTAAGTTAAAGCCATGTACTGCATTTTAGAAGCTTTTTATGTATACGGTTTACTTCATGTTGGAATGTTACTTGTCAGGATGAATGTCGTGTATTCATTTTTTATTCCTTGTGCTTGTTCCTAAATATGTTTATGTCAAATATGTTACCTTTACCGTCTGTACTCTAGAGACTGTAGTTGTTTTTATGGTAGCATTCTTACTAGTACATTTACTGGAGCCGTGTTGGCTCATTGGTAGAGCGCTCGCCTCTGGTACATAGTCCTTGGTTTGATCCCGGTCCGTGCCATGTAGGTTTTGTGTTGAAGAACCACCGTGTGCGTGGGTTTCATCGGTGAGTCAAAGCTACTTAAAGCCTTTTAAAAATTAAAAATTCAATATACCTATTACTGCTATTAATGCAACTGACGTCTTTCGGAACATCATTTTACATAAATTCAACATACCTGCAAGACAGAAATAATCATCAAGAGGATAAGGTTATCTTAGCCGAGATTTTACAGGGTTTTCCTCAGCAGCACCAGGCATATGTTCCAATCTTACCGTATTAATAGGGCGTTCTTGTCACCTTCTTACTATCCCGGCCAATCCAAATCTCGGTAATTAAAAATTAATTGAAACCTGTGAAATTAATCTTGAGTCAAAACAAAAATAACTACCGTTGATTGATAACGTCACGTAAGAACACGTTGCTTTATATTAGTCAACAATTTTCTATAATAAGGTAGTGTTATTTAAGAATAACTAGACCAAAGCCCACCCGTGAATGGAGAACTATAGTTACATAAATAACTCTCCCAGAGTAGACGACGTAAACATTTCAACGAGGTTAGTCTAGTGAATCAGATGCATTTGTCCCAGTCTCCCGAAAAGTATGTGAGGTAGTAGATAGGAGCTAGAAAAAGTCCATCAGCATAGAATTTAATTCCTGATTGTAGTATGCCGATCAAATTTAAAAGTCAGTGCTCTACACATTTCCTGAAGAGTGTATCAATTTCTTCACATTGTATTTTACATATAATATATTTTAGGATATGTTAACAGAACCGCAACACTAATTTCTTTGTAATTGTTTTCAGGAGCAGTTCGGAGAAGCCGATACGCATTGAATGCTTCTGAATGTAAAGTGCTTTATGTAATACAGAACTGGTTTCGCCACGTGAAAGACAGGATGGTGAACGTGAAGCGCGTAGAGAGAAAACTGACCGTGGTCGAGATGAGCCACAACACCCTGAAACGCGTTGTTATTGAGTAAGAGAAATAACATGGTGCCAAAAGTAACCAAATTTTTCAGCGTGTTAAGAACTCGTTACAGGGTGTTGTTACAATTGTAAGTCAATATACATGTTATAACATTCAATTTCGTTTTTCGAAATCTGTTAGAAGAAATATATATATATATATATATATATATATATATATATATATATATATATATATATATATATATATATATATATATACAGATAAACAGCTGTCCTTAAAATTAGTTTCCTGTAAAATGATCACAGTAATATGGCTGAATTGTACGCAGAAAAAGAAAAATGAAATGAAATCTTTGAGTTTTACGTCCCACGGTTATGCCGGTTAGGCTAAAGGAGACGGTGATTATGAGAAATGAGTGAAATGGTGGAATGAAGAAAGTGGGAGGAAACGGGAGAACCCCGAGAAACCCACGAGCACGGTGTTTGTCCACCACAAAGGCAGAAAAAGAAGATATGCAAATAAAAATAAAGAAGCAAGCCCATAAAAGGATACGAAGTGATGATCTGTCGTTGCACCATGAACGTCGTATTATTGCGACAACCGATAATGACATTGTTACCGAATTTAAGAGAGGACAAACTCTTTTGTATACAAATGTTTGCAATACCGTAAGGGAATGTGAAAATGTTAATATTAGATCAGGTTCCGTTTCCCAAACTCGTGATCAAATTTTCTTGCAGAGTGACAGAAGTTCATGCAGTTGTAGTAATTATTCCATTACTAATAGTAGTAGAAGTGCAGAAGACGAAGTCTCTCATTCTATAATAAATAGTATAGTATGGGCAAAAAAGCATAACGTTCCCAATAATGCTACAACAGATCTTCTCCATATTTTGAGACCTCACACACCCGGACTGCCTCTAGATTCAAGGACACTTCTTCAAACACCAAGAACAATCGAAATCAAATCATGTTCGGGAGGATCTTTTGTTTAATTTGGTGTCAAGGAAAACATAATCAAAATGTCATTATCAGGCATTAAATCCAAACTTTATCCAATAGTAGAAAAGATGCTTTCAGTTGAAAATAGAAGGGACATTTTGAATTTGAAAGTGAATATAGATGGCTTCCTAATACACAAAAGTTCAATGAAATATTTTTGGCATATTAGGAATTTTAGATCAGGCTATTGACAGGACTCCTTTCATCATTGCACTTTATTTCGGGGAAACAAAACCAAATAGCTCAAATGACTTCTTAAAACAGTTTGTAGATGAATGTATTGAATTAGAACAAAATGGTATTGTAATTGAAGGTAAATTGTATAGGTTTTCAATAAGTTGCATTATTGCGTATGCTTCAGCTAGGTCTTTCTTAAAATGTAATGTTTCTCACAATTCTTTATTTGGTTGCGAAAAATGCTTATAGGAAGGTACATATTTGGGAAGAAGGACCTGGCAATATGAAAATACTTCAGCTCTAAGAACTGATGTATGCTTCAATAACATGCAGTACGAGGATCACCAGCGATCTCTCAGTATTGTTTCTAAATTAAATATAGGTTTAGTTTCACAAATTCCACTTGAATGGATGCATTTAGTATGTCTTGGTGTTGTCAAATATTTATATATGTGTGGGCACGACGAAAAGGCCCTAAAATGTAAATTGAAGTCTGTGGACATAGAAAACATTTCTGATAGACTTCTTTCAGTAGCAATACATGTTCCGAAAGAGTTTTCAAGAAAACCACAATCTATAAAAATGTTTAAATTTTGGAAAGCCACTCAGTTTCGAGCATTTGTTTTATACTTTGGACCTGTAGTTTTGAAAGATTTGTTGCCAAAGCATTTGTTCGATCATTTCATATGTTTTCATGTTGTTATGTTCCTTTTAGCTAACAATAGTAGCAGACTGGAAACATGGAGAATTTATGCACATGAACTCCTGGATACTTTTGTTAGGTACATCCCAGAATATTATAATCTTGAACTTTCAATATATAATTTTCATAGTTCATTGCATGTAGTTCAAGATGTTGAAAATGTTGGACTTTTAGATAGCTATTCTGCATTTCCTTTTGAATATTACATGAAAACAATTAAAACTATGGTTCGTGGTAGAAATAATTCTTTGGAACAGGTAGCAAAACGAGTTGGGGAAATGTGTGTTACTCCTAGTACTCGTAAAGTTAAAAGACAGGTTGTTTCTTGTGGTGGTGTCATTACATCAATGAAAATGCATAACAACGAAGTTTGCCTTATGAGTATAAACATCCCAGGTAATTGCTTCATAAGAAAAAGCGGTGAAGTTATCACTATTAACGCCATTGAAGAATAAAGGAAGTATGATAGTATATATATTTTAAAATGCGATGCATTCTCAAGTAAAGCAAATTTGTACTTTTCGCCCTTACGTAGTAGTAAGTTCTCTATCTTCAGAGTGGAAAAGAGAAAGAGGACAGGTACTACTTTGACTTCAGATTGTTTACATAATTAGTGCCTTCTTAATCCAGACTTTTTAGATGAATCGGCATATGTTTGCATTCCTTTCTGTAACATGAGCCATTTTTAGTAATACGTGTATGTCATGTATGAAGACTTCTCATCATAGAATCTTCCAGTACACATGATTTTCAGGTATGTTACAAAAAATGCAAAATCAACGTACGCAGATGCAAAAGTACGAGTTGCAGTACAGACAAAAATATGTAAAATATGGTATTACGGGGCTGGCAAATTTTTTTACAGAACGGGCATTTCGAGTATCCCTGATGACAAGGATAACCAAAATATATATGTTCTGTTACATATTTTTCCAGCGTACTTATAGAGGTTTTTTTACAGGAATAACTTACTTTTCACATTTTTCATATTGAACGTTGATTTTGCATTATTCACAAGAAATGAAAAATCAGGGCTTCCTTGATAGAATCTGCACTACGAGAAGTTCGTTAATCTCTACTCCATTACCAAGGATGTTTTTAGTTTTTACGTAGGGCCTAACAATAGTCTAATAATGATTAATGATAAATAATAACTATATTTATTTTGTAATAACTTACACGAGTTTCTACAAAATAAATAAGTTATTACAAAATAAATACAAATAATATTTAAAAGGTAGTTAACAAGGGACACGGATATTATGATAAGTCATCAATTACTGTTGAGTTTATTTTTGTAGTCTCTGATTTAACCAAGATTTTTGGGTAATTCAAATTTTGGCCACACTGTCATTTATATGGTTGGCAACACTGATTATTTTTCCGATTCGTATCTACTATTGTGGTAAGTTACCTTTCATTATCTCTTTTCACTTATGAAAAACAGGCAAAAGAAAAAATGTTATGTTTGGAAAATATTTAGTAGTCTGCTCCCTTAATATAAAACAAAGTAACTGCAAAGCGCTTTATCAAGCGCACAAAACTGAAACGAAGATTTACGGTTTCGATAATTAAAAAATGAAATACAGATTCTGTAAGTAGTAAATAAATATATATTCTACAATTTTATGGTGTTGTTTCCTCAGGTTTCAACTCAGCCACCCTCCAAATAAATCAGGCCGCCTACGGGTCTCGTTAAGAGGCCTCATCATTGCGAAATTAAAGTACCGCTTATTTTACAGTAACTATACGATATCTTCAAATACATAAGAAAATAATCAAAAAGTGGAAAGAGATCCTTCTAGACAATATTATTTTGCGTGAGATACCGTTATCACGACACTTTTGTCTGCTTTCGATTTCCATCCATTTAGAAAATCGGCATTTATTTTTGCGTTTCTAAATAACTGAAAACGGAAAGCAACCAGGTGACTCGTGATAATGGTATATGATCCATAATAATATCGTCTAGGGAGGTCTTGATCCACTTTTTGATTATCTTTTATCTATTTGATGGTATCACAAAACTACTGTAAAAGTAGCGGTTTTTATTTTCGCAGTGATAGGGACCCTTATGGTTGTTATTTGATTTTCACATTGGTGTACAAAATGGTTGAAGATAAAACTCAACATAGCACCTTTTGTCTAGAAATAATTTAATAATCGACGTTGCACCTAGACGAATATTAAGATTCAGTTTTATTATTCATTTAAAGTAAGATACAGCACGTGGTAGCCTTTGACACTCTAAAAATACGAGAAAGATAAACACTATAGTATGAATAAGGCATAAGTAAATCAATACCTAGGTAGTACTTCAATTTTAAGTCTCGAGTTCCAGTTCATTGCGTGTTCACTTTCCGCTTCTATAAATCTTGCTTCTTTCATTTTCTGACAGTCCTTCCATGTTCCTGTCAATAACACCTTCATTTCCCTCTAATCCACTAAAAATTCCGTGTTTCATATATATTATAAATAGCATTACTATGTCTCATGAAGCCAAGCTGTTAGTTGGAGAAACGTTACACGTTTTTGGGTTTTAAATAAAGCGCATTTGCTTTGCTCAGCTATTATTTTACACTGAATTTATTGATATCTAAGGGTTTGACTTATATTTTCCACTGGTATTCTTTAATTTACATTCATATAGAAATCCCAGTACTAAATATTTCAAACCTTTACAAATCTATGTATCATAACGCTAGAAACTAAAGTACTTAATAGTATCATTCAACTTCAAATAAATTTTGTAACGGGAAATTAAAAGTGTAATGCATTTTGACCATACATTTTAATTAAAAGTTACACAAAACATGAATATCAAGAGAACACTCGCACAACCTTTACACACGAAAATGTAGAATTATAATGTAAATCACTAAGCTTATTATTTTATAGTGTATCATGACCAAATTAAGATTTATGAATTATGAAGAAAGAATAGGAAATTTTCTTTTATTATGTTAACTTTTCACTTTTTAGTTTTGTGTAATAGCTTATAAGTACGTCCCTCAGAATACTAAATACTATAGTAAAAATAGGCCGAGAATTGGTTCCACAAATTTGACAACAGAAGTTCGATCATTATAAAATGTATGGTCTGAAGAGAGTGCATTTAGAGTCAAGGCTTGTCCAACACTTTGGGATGTTTGTTTAAAAACATTGTTAGTAATTCTTCGCTATTAACAATATAGTGCAAAATAGCATATATATGAAACATAATAAATTTTATTTCATCTCTTGCAAAGCCTCTCTCTTTGAAGGTAATCAAAATAAGGATTATCTACATTATTTCCCTTACCAACCACCACTAAACGTATACATTCCTCACATGTCACTTTTTTCTAACATAACGAGCTGCATAACCAGCCATATAGCTCCTTGAATCCTCATCTATGTTATTATAATATTGCAAATAGGATGACTTCAATACACATTCTAAATCACTGGTGTCACAAGGGTGATTGTCAGAAGTGTAATCCCGAAAAACATCAGTACTGGGTATCTTTTATGTATGTTTACTTTTCTCTTTAACTAGCTGCACATGTCCTTTGTTTCTTGCAAAGTAACCACGAAATCGGAGTTTTAGCGAAATGTTCTTAATATATCTGCTTTGTATTATGTGTCAAGGGCAAGCGAATCCTGACGTATTCTAAAATAAGTTAACAAAGAAAGTTTGAAAACAGTTCTTAAAATGCTATACGGGTGAACAGGCAAGATTGGGACACCTTTTAAGAAAATATCTTTTTCATGCATTAATAAAAGAAACATGATTTTAACTTCGTTTGATAGTCTGGTCTGATATTTTGATATTATATATATATATATATATATATATATATATATATATAAATAGATAGATATAGATATGAACTCTGCTTTAAGTTGAACTACAATGAGGATATTCACTTCCCGAATTGTCCCACTCCTGTCGACACCAGAGAGCAGTGTGACGGCCAGAAATAATGTTCAGAAATAATATATAGTGGAGAGAAATACATTATATTTCTATACTAAATGCGATTAAGAACATTGTATACTACACTATCATCTTACTAAATATTTAAGCTTGAGAATAAAAACAATAGTTCTGAGAATAAACGTAAACAGGTATCTAATCACTTTCCTGTGTGGCAGTATTTTCGCTTGTTTATTGACTCGAAAAAATAAGGTTAAAACAGGAAACTAGAATTGAAACGAAAAGAAAATAAGCAAACAAAGCAATACACAACGTTATCGTAGTCCAGTTCTACTATTCTGGGACAGTTTACAGCGAATATGAAAGCAAATTGTATTACAAGACATGAACAACCTCAATTCTAGAGGTTACTGGTTAATACATATTATATACAGAGAAGTTAAGATCAAACTAATACGAAAACTGCATGCGTGCAATTCCCTTACCCATGAGGGAAGAAAGTAATTTCAGCACGATATCTTGCAACTCAGGAAAACTAGTATCTTTTGGTACAGAGCAAATAAACTTACGACATCCGACGAATTTGTTCCTAAATTTCACTTCGCATCTATCGCTCTAAACATTTTAGACAATTCCTACATCATACACTACACACATTTTGATGTAATATTTACGAATTATAATATCACCGTTTTCAACATTAACATCAGTGTTTTCCCATCCTATTTCGTTCATGGACAGACCAACATCACTACTAAAGCATATATCAACACACTGTCCTCGAGAGAAAGCACTATGCCTTCGATTGACTACTCTACGTTTGTATCAACCTGTCCATTACTTGTTGGAAATTAATTTTTATACTGACATTTCTATCGCTTTTGCTTTGCAAAGGCTTTTTCTTTTGGTTTCATTTTTCCTTGAGTTGCTGTTAGTATTCTTGTTCGACCACTACTCTTTTTTTCAACGGTTTGTTTTATTAAGTGGGGCAGGCAGCCTTCGGATAAGGACGGATATTTGCAGGGATTACTAACGTAGTGAAAGATATTGCTGGAGAATATAACAGAAGATGATTCTTGGATAGCTGATGACGTACCGGAGCCTTGAGGAAGAAGCTCGATGAAAAATGGTCCATATCCTGAGATGTGAGTGGTAAGTTTATTTATAAATTATGCTGGTGAAACGGTGCGTTTCTGTTTAACGAGGGGTTTGGACGGTCTCTCACTGAAGAAAACAGGTATTCCTCCTCTGTAAAATGAGCACGGTTGAAAGGGTAGGTTCCAGTCTTTTCAAATCTAGATACGATGTTCTGTTGTGTTATAGTATAAGGATATACTAACCCTACAAGTTCACCAATAGAATGAGGAGAAATAGTTTTTGCTGGATTATAAACCAGCCAGTCATTGAACAGCCAATTGTAGTGGGACTTCAGAGACCCATAAACCGATACTTCCACCAGTTGCAGTTTATGACTGCAATGCGGGGGGAAAATATGCATAACCACGCCATCTTGATAAGCCTTCTCTATCACAGTGATATTTACGTGGCTTTCGTGGTTGTCGAGGAGCAATATGATTGGATATTTTTCGAATATTTTGAAATCTGGATATTGTGCTCTAAGCAAATAACAAATATATCAGCAATCATCCATCCAGTAAGACTAGCTAGTGCCGAGCTATGAGCTGGTATTCTGTTCAGAAAGAAATCCTTATACGGTATTGTCAAATATAGAAATCTGGAGGAATGCTATTCCTAATTGCATTGACGGTACATAGCACTGTCACTTGTTCAGCACGTTCTGCTGAAGTTACCTGTCCGACTTTTTCTTCGACCTATCAAACAATTGTCTTAATAGAGAAACGACCACAAGACCAGGGAGGCGAATTGTTAGTATGTATTAAATTAAATGGGTCCGCAGAGTTCACAATGGTCTCTCCAAAACTCAAATTTGGTCACGTGTTTCTGCAGACCACATAGAACCACTTCTCGAAGTTTACTTGAAACATTCCACGAACCACTTCCAGAAGCCGTTACAAAGTGAAAATATTGTTCATTTTGGTGACTATAACTTGGACTTAGAATAGATCGACAGTAAACATGGCCTAGCATCAGACACAAATGAAACCTTTTTGTCGAATGTTCTATTCAAGGACTCGATTTGGGATACTATAATATACATAACCCGCGTAAAAATATCAGCATAGATTTACTCATCTCTACTTTCTTACAGAATGTGATCTCACATGAAAACTTGCTTCTCTCAGATCACGAGTTTCTAGAAGTGACCTTCCGCGTTCCCAATCATACTTCCATCCCCAACAGAAAAAAACTAACTCAAAAAGAAAGCTTCTACCTGGCTGGAGGAAGGCCCCTTGGGGTGAAATTTTAAAAGTACTATAGTTTTCATCGTGGACACTTTTACTAGAAGGAACAATAGTCGAGGCACTGGATTCCTTCGCCAGTGTTGTTTATGCAACAGTAATACATATTCTACTGTCACAAGAGCAAAACCAAAGTACTCTCCAAAATGGCACGGCAAAGAGACTCGAAACACATTCCGAAATAAGGGAAAGGCTTGGAACTCTGGCGATAATTGCCATATATATATATATATATATATATATATATATATATATATATAATTTTCTGATATAGGACATCACACAAGAAAACTATTCAGAGGCAAATAGCTAAACTATATTTCGAAAAATTCAGACACCAGCATAAACATCCCTAAACAAATTTTATCATTTATCAGATACAGGTCTAAAGCTTCTAGGATACTTCTTGTGATGTACAATGATGTATCAAAAACAGATGAGAAAAGAACCGAAAATTTTAACGAACACTTTTGCATCAAATTTTCAATTGGATAAGCAACGTACCTCCTGTTCAATCCGTTTGCTATTCCACGTGATCTCGTTTTTATATCACTCTTCAAGATCGTGAATTTCTCTTATTTTCTCTCTGGCCCGGAAAATATAGGCTAAGCCTTTCTACGTTCTACAACATCTATTATTTATTTTTCACCTTTTCTCATTTTCAATAGATGCTTCAAAGAAAGCTGTTTTCCCTTTTGCTGGAAAGAGCGCGCATCTCTCCCATTTATAAATCTGGACAGAACAATCATGTGTCATCCTAAATAAATATCTGATGACACAATATCTCGCTTTACTCAAATAAATCAACTGTCTGCGAGAAAATTATCAAAGACAGACTTTTCAAATTCACATTTCCCTATATTGTCACACACCGACATGGTTTCATGTCTCTCTTGCGTGACTAACCTTATTAATATGCTAATTACGCTACGCATAGTGTTTCCACCATTGCACAACTTGACGCCACCTATTTATTTTTCTTGTGCCTTAGATTCCATTAACCATATTTATATAACTTAAAAAAATCTTCAAAAGATTCTGTGCTCATGGGCGACACTTATCTCTGTTGAGTAGCTACTTATGATGTCGCACCAAGAGAGTCGGATTTGCTAGCATTGATTTGTATCCCTCTACTTGTAACATCCGCTGTAGCACAGGGAAGCGTACTTGGAGAATTCTTTTTCATATTGCACATGAATGACTTCACTAGTTGGGTCAACTCAAATATCAGCAGAATCCTCTTATTTACAGAACATTGCAAAGTCTTGAGATGAGTGTACTGAATGGAAGTCTCCGAGCTACTTCAAAGCGCAATAGATAATAATTCCTTCTGCTTTAACACATGGCCCGTAAAAGTTCATCGCAATATGAGCAAATCCATAACATTTTCCGTCAAAAAATTTTTTTGTGCATACTTCATACTACACAAATTGTTTGTCTATCATGAGAATCAATAGACTTAAGGACTTCGGAGTTTCTTATGATACAAAACTAAGTTTTACAGAACTTACACTTTCACCAAGCACACAATGCGTCTTATAGGAATTCTGTAGAGATTAAGAAAATACGGGACATCTAATCCTTAGGAACTTCCTACAAGACAATAATTAAAAAAAAAAACTGCAATATTGTTCATTTATCTGGAGAATTATAGTTCCAACAAACCAAACCGGGATTAACTCAGTTCCATATTTATTCCTTGCAATAGTACGCCATAGTGAGTCTCGCACACGAGCATCACAAAACACGTAATATTACGAAGAATACACAACTTTGTAAACCTTGTCACAAAATCAGTGACCTCAAATATCTGCATAAACTTACACATGGAGAACTCTGGTCCGAAACGCTACTGTCAGAATTTTATTTCCGAATCACCTTCAGGCAAACACGTAAAACATTTTTTTCATATAGTACGACCTAAACATTCAATAGTTCAACGTTGTTTGTTCTACAGGTTTCCTAAACTACAGAACGAAATGTCGTATACACTAATAGACTAACTTCGTTCTCCAGCATCATATAACTCTGCACTACCATGTCATTTTAGTTGATAAACTTTTGTCAGGTCTTTTCAACATTTCTAGCTATCACTTAAGATATTATATTATTATTTTGATTGCTATTATTATTATTAGTAATAAATTACCATCTCTCAAATTTGTGAATTTCGAGAAAATACCTTGCCACACTATTGCCTAGCTTCTTCATCTTAACGTTTGCTGTAAGCAACGTAATTTTGAGTAAATTTTATCGCACACTTTTGACAACTATGATGTTCCGCAGTTTGGTTATCACTTGTGTATTCTGACTATACCCTTCATTGTATAAACATGAATTTTCAGAAAATCGTCTCAAGTGGACTTTAAGAAAACGCTTTTCACACTTTTGCACACACATCTTTTACCTGTATTCATGTCTCCTGGGAACTGAACTTCGAGTAATTCATTTTTCATAATCTTCACACAAGCAGTTCTTCCTTATCTGTATTAATACATCCCTTGCCAAATACGAAGTTTAACTAAATCGTTCAACAAAAAGTGGGTTTCATACAAATTATCTTTTCACCAGTTTTGCGATGTGTGAGTTTTTCGTGTGTGTTAAAATGTCTTGAGTAACTTGAACGTAGGCCAAATACATTTCCACACCTCGCACGTGTGGAACATTATAGCTTTGTATATTGAAATTTGTCTTGCCAAGCTTGAGCGCGCATAAAATCCCATTCCACATTAATGCCAAATTTAAAATCAAAATAATCCCATCTTTGCACGCCTCGCTTCCCTGGTTTATTCAGCTATGATTTGAATTGTGATTTCGAGTGATACCTGTAAAATTTACATTCTACGCACTTCCCGTATGTGGAGTTCTCTGTATAAAATGGGTGTTGAAGGAGCAAACGTGGACTATGTCTTTTAAAACATACCTCGCAATTTTGAGTCCTTTCTTTTTCGTGGATTATGTGTGGCGAAACCCAAACGTACACTAAACCCCTCTCACAACTTTGCCGTTCGTGAGGTTTTCTCCTGAGTGGATACTTGTAACCAAATTCGTACGTACAGAAAAGCCGTTTCCATACTTTCGGCATGTATAAGATTTTTCTCGTTTGTGGATTCACATACATGTTGACAAATTTGAACGTACACTAAACTCCTTTCCGCTCTTGTTATGTGGGAGTTTCACTTTTTTGTGTATTAACAGGCATTGCCAGTGACGTTTTTCTCCCCAGTGGACTAACGTGTTTAGGAAACTTGGAAGAACATTGATTCTCTCTTCACATTCCAGGAACTGTGAGGTTTTTCCGCTGTGTTGATCATCATGATTGTCCAATTTTCAACGTTGAATAAAGCCCTTTCCACACTCTTCGCAAGTGTAAGACTTTCCTCCGGAGTGGACCTACAAGTGTCTAGCCAAATACGAACGCCGACTAAACCCCTTGCCACAATATTCCCATTGCATGTGTGAGGTTTTTCTCCTCTGTGGACTAACATGTGTTCAGACAATTTCTCTAAATCCCTTTCCACACCTTTGGCATGCGTAAGGATTTGACCTGTGTCGACCACCAAGTGTGTAGCCAAATGCGTACGCCGACTAAACCCCTTGCCACAATGTTCGCATATATGATCATTTCCTGCTGTCTGGATTAACATCTGTGTAGACAAACTTGAAAGAACATTAAGTGCTCTTCCACGCTTACTGCATATGTGAGGTTATTCTCTTGTGTGGACTAACATGTGTTTAGACAATGCTGAACGTACATTAAATCCTTTTCCACACTCATCGCAGGTGTGAGGCTTTTATTCTGTGTGGAATAACATGTGTCCAGACAATTTTGAACGTTCTCTAAATCCCTTTCCACACTCTTGGCAGGTGTAAGGTTTTTCTCCTGAGTGAACTAACATGTGTCTGACCAATTGTGAACGTTGACTAAATCGCTTACGACACACTTCGCATGTGTAACGTTTTTCTTCTGTATGGACTAACATGTGTGTAGACAATGTTGAACGTGCCCTAAATCCCTTCCCACAGTCATTGCATGTGTGAGGTTTTTCTCCTGTGTGAACCAACATGTGTCGAGACAAATTTGAACGTTCCCTAAATCCCTTTCCACACTCATTGCATGTGTAAGGTTTTTCTCCTGCGTGGATCCTCAAGTGTCTAGTCAAATGCGAACGCCGACTAAACCGCTTGCCACAATGTTCACATGTAGCATCACTTCCTCTTGTGTGGATTAACATGTGTGTACACAAATTTGAACGTAACCTAAATGCCTTTCCGCATTTCTGGCATGTGTGAGGTTTCTCCCCTGTGTGGACTGACATGTGTGTAGACAAATTTGAACGTACACTAAATCCCTTTCCACAATCTTGGCATGTGTGAGGTTTTTCTCCTGTGTGGACTAACATGTGTTCAGACAATATTGAACGTCTTCTAAAGTCCTTTCCACACTCTTGGCATGTGTATGATTTTTGTCCCGTGTGGATTATCAAGTGCCTAACTAATTGCGAACGTTGATTAAATCCCTTACCACACTCTTCACATGTGTAGGGTACTTCTTCTTTGTGGACCAACATGTGTGTAGACAATTTTGAACGTACATAAAATCCTTGTCCACACTCATAGCATGTATGAGGTTTTTCTCCTGTGTGGACCAAAATGTGTTCAGACAATTTTGAACGTTCTCTAAATCCCTTTCCACACTCTTGGCATGTGTAAGGTCTTTCTCCTGTGTGGATCAACAAGTGTCTAGCCAAATGCGAACGCCAACTAAACCTCCTTCCACAATGTTCGCATGTATGATCATTTTCTCCTGTGTGGATTAACATGTTTGTAGACAAACTTGAACGTACCCTAAATGACTTTCCACATTCGTGGGAAGTGCAATGTTTCCCCGCTGTGTGGCCTAGCATGTGTATAGACAATTTTGAATGTACACTACATTTTCGTCCACACTCATTGCATGTGGGAGGTTTTTCTCCCGTGTGGACTAACATGTGTCTAGACAAGTTTGAACGGTCTCTAAATCCATTTCCACACTCTTGGCATGTGTACGGTTTTTCTCCAGTGTGGGTTAACATATGTCTAGACAAGTTTGAACGATCCCTAAATCCCTTTCTGCACAGTTGGCAAGTGTAATTCTTTTCTCCGTGGACTAACATGTGTCTACCCAATTGAATAAATTCCTTTCTACTCTCTTCGCAAGTGTAAGACTTTTCTCCTTTGTGGACCAACAAGTGTCTAGCCGAAGACGAACGCCGACTAGACACTTTGCCACAATGTTCGCATGTATGATCATTTTTTCCTATGTTAATTAACATGTTTGTAGACAAACGTGAACCAACATGAAATGCCCTGCCACGCTTACTGCATATATGAGGTTTTTCTCCTGTGTGGACTAACATGTGCGCAGACAAATTTGAACTTTGACTAAATTTCTTTCCACACTCATTACATGTGTAAGGTTTTTCTCCTGTGTGGACTAACATGTGTGTAGACAAATTTGAACGTAAACTAAATCCCTTTCCACACTCTTGGCATGTGTACGGCTTTTCTCCTGTGTGAACTAACATGTGTCTAGACAATTTTGAACGTTCTCTGAATCCCTTTTCACACTCTTGGCATGTGTACGGTTTTTCTCCTGTGTGAACTAACATGTGCCTAGACAATTTTGAACGTTGTTTAAATTCTTTTCCACAGTCTTGGCATTTGTGGTCTTTTTCTAGCAAATGCCTTGTCAAACGTGACCGATTTAATTCTCTGCCAAATTGCTTCGAAGAATAAGATGTCTCAACTGAAGAAGAAATTGTTTCCTTTAATAAATTCAACATATTAGCTTCTCTTTGAAGAGCAACAATGTTATCTCGCCTGTAACAAATTGAATAATCAAGGAAATGTGCATTGATGTAATTAATAAATAACAACAAAAATATAATTCGTTATAATTCATGATAGAATTACGTTTACTTTAATTCTAGTACATGAAATCTTGTAGAACTATTGTACCGAGAAGCATCAAGGACTTTACATATCTCTCCATTCTCAAAATAAAATGATATAGTTTGCTTTACTATTTCATATTTTGAATTCCTTTAAGTATACGATATCAGATTTCACTCAGGTACACACCAACATTGATCAGAAATTCGTTGTCACTAAAAATATTTATACTTCCTTAATTTTTGTGAAGAAAACTTAAAAATTGCTAGAACTTGTTGCAACTGCAGCTACAAGAAACTGCTATCATCATGACAATGAAACAAATTAAGGGTAGAACAACTTTTGAAGTTTTGCACGAAATACGTAAGATCAATCCGTATATCAATCTCTGTGTGTTTTTAATATAATCTCATACTTTGAGAGAGTAAATTTTAATAGGTCTACAATCTTTCCGTCTGTTGATATATACCTTCGTGGTTACATCTCATACAAATTTAGGCCCTCTTATTATATAAATACATTTGAGCTATGTTGAGCTTTCAATTTCTTGTAATTTTTCTTTCTTTCTTTTTCTTTTTTCGATTTTTTTTCTCCTTATATGGATGATATTAACATTTCAGAACTCCATGTTAAAGTAATATGAACAAGCATTAGCACGTTCGTTACACTTACATTATTACTAGTGCTTGTACGTTTGTGCTCAGAACATACAATTTCTAATAATATCTTGTAATGCTATTCGGAGAAATCAAAATGATACACTGGGTTTGGAATCCTCCTATTACAGGTTTTTTTTTTGCAAACAATGCCCTTGACTTTTATTAACATCGTGAAACACTTTACCAATTATTGTTTTTTGCGTTTAAAGTAAAAAGGGGGTGAGAAGATAAATGATGGAAAAGATGAGAGA
This sequence comes from Thermobia domestica, assembly GCF_964235325.1. Classification (NCBI taxonomy): domain Eukaryota; kingdom Metazoa; phylum Arthropoda; class Insecta; order Zygentoma; family Lepismatidae; genus Thermobia; species Thermobia domestica. Next base: position 46,911,449 of record NC_137470.1, on the reverse strand, counting down.
AATATTTTATGCGTCAGATTATAAAAGCAGGAAACTGAACTCCTTGAAATAAATTATATAATATATGTCGATTGTCTACATTTAAGTGGCATTCGATCGTGTTAGATTCATTGAAATGAGTATCATAAGGCCGGGAAGAGGATTATATATGTACGTCAAAATGATAATCTGACGGGTCTCTTTCCCTAAAGAGCGGACAGTTGCACACTACTTTTTTTACTTTTAAAAACTGTTGCGTGCACCAGTGTTTTGGAAAAGACAAGATTCTAGAGGGCGATTATGAACTTGATATCCAGCAAATCTGGCATTAGTTAAGGAAATAAGTGAATCGATTGAAATCAAATTTTCCACGGCAGTTAGTCAGACCTGTATCTGAGCTATAAACTTTTTTCTTTCTTTCTTTACCTTACTGTCATGAGAGAAAAGTAAGCCATTTAAAATTTACGCTACGTTAGGACGTGTCGATTAGGTTAGGAAGGTGAAATTTGTCATAAAAAATCTTTACTCAGTACCAATTAGCAAGTAGTCTACGCCTTAAGGGATGAAAACGGGCAATTTCCGTAGATTTCTTAATATATAATTTTACCATATGATATAAAATTAATATGTAGTGTGCAGAACTCTATCATGCATTGTCTGATGACGCAAAGTCGTCACAATTTTGCTAGCATAAAAGAAGTTTTAAGAAAACTACGTTTTCAAAAGGATGTTTATAAATTAAGCTGTAAACCCCATATAACTTCAAATCAATTTATAGAATTCTTTAGATATTTTAACACGTGCCACATCAAAAACAGCAAAAAAGTTTGTAGTATAGATTTAAAAATTATTTACAGAGAACAAAGTATTTTCATCATTTCTCTTCCAAATAAAGCTTTTTTTCTTTTTTGGACGTCCTTCTTTACTTATATGGAGCATTCTACTTCTTGCGAAAAAACATCATGGAATAACCGTCTCTTCCTCAATAATTCACATTAATATTACCAGTTTCATTTCCGCGTTACTACATTAAGTATGTCTACGTAGTTTTAATGGCGTTATACATAATATACTTTCTTTAAACTTGACGGAAAAAAGATACATAACACTATCATCAAAACAAGAAATGGTTCATTCTAACTACTTCCAGTTTGAATTGAATTTCAACGGAGCAATTACTGAATCTGGTTATACCTTTTTTTTGTTCTTTGGCAGTAAAAGTTTAAAAATATCTTGAAACCGGGTGTAATAGTAAACTTGAACGATGTAGTTTTTCTAGTAACATCTTTCGCAATTTGTTACCTTTTCCGTTGTGTATAGATAAATGTTGAAACTGGAAATGGCTAATTTCAAATGCTTACGGTTAGAACATATGGTTAACGGAGGAGATGGGCCTATTCTTCAGGAGCTGAATCGATTGTACGGAACCGTATCTCGATATCTTTTATCGTCCTTACTCTACAGATTTCAGTATTGAAATTACCTGTTTAGATACTTTAGGAACTTCCGATTTTGGAAAAATGCTGTGGGTTGTAATATGTTCACTCCAAACCCTGTATCGGTAGTAAGAACAGTTTGTTACTGTCTGTTACAGTTTCCGTCCCATGATGAAAAATATTAACACCAGAAATGGTTAATTTCAATCGCTCCGCTTTGAAAAGGGGTTAGTAGAAAATGTAGAACCTTATCTTACAACGCTGAGCTCGTTGTGGAAAGGCAACTTAATAACGCTTACTTTATCTATATAGAAATAAGTATCGAAGACTTAATTAATATTAAATTTGAGCAACTTCCAGTTTTAGTTGGGCGTTGTTAAGAGTCATGTTATGTTTGACGCTCAATTGTTTGTTGAAATACGTCTTCTTGCTATGTTTCCGTTCCCAGGCGAAAAAAGCTCAAACCGGAAGTGGCTAGTGTTAACCAGGTTTGATTTGAATAAGATCGAACGTATGCTTGAGATGCTTCGTCCAATGCAAAAAAAAAAAAAAAAAAAAAAAAAAAAATCGCTTCCAGGTAGCTCTTACAGTGTTCATTCTACGGAAATAAATGTTGAAACCAGAAATACTAGTAATATCCAGGAAAGTAGTGGTATGTTGTTTCGAGACGCTGAATTCTTGGCAGCTAACCGCTTTTCCTTTCCTGTTACCGTTTTCATTGTACAGCAATAAACGTTGAAAGCGGTATTAGTAATAGGGAATTTGGAAAACTGCCGGTTATAGCAGAGCGTTGTAGGCAGTCATTATGAGGTGTGTATAGATACAGGATCATGTGCAAACAATCAATTATCAACTGATTTCTCGTTATCAGTTACAGTTTCGTTTTATGGTTTTGTTCGTTAAGTTTGAAATTAATGGCTAGTCTGAAGAAATTTCTGTTTGAGTATAGGGTTAACGGGCGAAATTGAATCCATTCGAGGCACGCTGACATATCTATAAGAAACAGTATCATGACAGAATTTAGCGTTTATTCTATACGGAAATCACTTTTGAAACTGGACGGAATATTAAATTTGAACACTCTTCATTTTCTATGAAGTACATTGGATAGTCGTGAAAGTTGTGTTAAGTCGCTGAATCGTTTGGAAACAAATGCTTCTCGCTATATTACAATATTCGTTCTATACCGATAAAGGTTGAAGTTCGAAATGGTTAATTTGAACCAATCCAAGTTTGAATAGAGAGTTAAATAAGAACGAACCAATTCTTTGGAGGATGAACCGATTGAAAGAAACCGTTTCTCAATATTTTTTTAACCATTTTGCTCAGATACCAGTTCACAGACGGATGCACGAGCAAAGCCGTTCTAGACGACTGCCGTCACTTACTCACAGCATAGTTTTAGTCCAAAAGCATTGTTTGTATTAATGTATGTTACGATCAACAGCATAACATTGAGACTTTGTATATGGTTCAAAAATTTAGTCGTGATATTAAGCCAGATACGAAACGATTTCTGGTGACTGTTCCAAAATATAGTGTAAAAATTTGCGCGTGTTCAAATAAAACATTATTTTAATACTATTTTAGTGTAATGCTTTCTTGTTTTTATCAGGATAATAATCCGTAGGTCATTTTAGAAACTGGTGCTAACACATAATGAGTTGCAAAATACGTCATTGGAAAGAGCGTATACGTCCAGAAAACTGATACCACCGGCACCAACAGTGAGTAAAATGTTTTGCTGTATAACACACACTCGAAGTAATTTTCTGAATAAAGGAAAAATAACGCATTGCTGTGTAAACAAAAAGTGCTATAGCATCGTTCTATATTTTCTGCAAACATAGCCCTACCTAATCACCGCTAACCCATGACCACCAACATTGAAATAAATAAATAATTATTAATAAATGTGCGCATATACAGATCCATTTTGAATAAAACATACGAAAGTGTATACATATATAACGAAACTTAATTTAACCTACCCTTATCGATGAACAAATTATCTAATTAAATCAAGATGTCGTAAATTAGTACGTAAGAATATAAGTATTACACACGGCATAACTCCTTAAAGGTTACAGGAATAATCCACGCAGTCAAAAGAAAGAAACATAACTCTAAAGATATTTGAACAAACCTAGCCTCCACTAACTACTGGTCAAAAAACATTTAAGATAATCTACAAGAAATAGAAAAAAAAGTTATTAATAACAAAAGAATGTGTTTTGAGAGTATAAAGTAACTTGTAGCAGCTGACATTTGAACGATGGTTATTTCATAGAATAACACGACACCGTACCGACGTTCTCATGTAAAAGCTTGCAAATAGAAACTTCGAAGTTTTTTTAACACTGCAAGTATATTAAGTAACAAAGCTACGAGATGTCATTCGCGCATGGATTAATGGTGAATATACCTCCTTCAAGAGCTAGGACTGGCTTCGTAGGTTTATGAAATTACCTTTCTAATTCTCTTTAAAGAACTAGTGCTCATATCGTAAATTTAGGAAAGAACTCTTTAAATCCTTGATTCCTTCGTGTTCTCCCAAACCTATGGTGGTGGGCAAAATGTAAGTTTTGAAACCTTTCTCTCCCTTGGGAGATCAGTTTTATACCTTGATAAAGTCTCTTCTTCATAACTATCTATATATTGTATCTGAGGCCTGTCTCTTCATGATATCCCTATTGTCTTTCCTTCTCAGCATGGTGAGCCAATAGGAGTGCCGAATAAGATGACCCAACATGCTATTTTTCTTTCTCCTATTATTTTCATGATCTGTCGATCTTCATTAGCTTCCTTTAGTCCTTGTTCATTCCCTTTTCTTCCGGTCCATGATATGTGCAGCATTTTGCGCAAAAACCTCATTTCAAATGCTTCCAGCTTGGATATTTTAGCCTTTCTCACAGCAAAACCTCGATTAGTCCTACGTATAGGTAGGTGTAAGAGTAAGATTTGAACATGGTGGATTACTTTTCCTGAAACCAGATGTTAACCCATAGATGTCTAAAGGCCGTAAATAAATTTCAAACTTCAAATGGAACAGAGGCAACTCCATGGTAGTGTGGAGTTCTATGGCTGATTTACACATACGCTTTAGATTGTGCACCTACGGGGACAGCGTGTGAGACACATTCCATTCCACCTTTCAAGATTTGTGTGTTTTTATTATTCCTGAATGCAATTGTTTCAAGCTGAAATTCAAGGTCAAAACGTAATAGTGTATGAAGAAAGGTAAGATCATTAGGTCGTTTGATTAAGTTTATAGTTTCAAGTTTGTAAAAGTTGGGTTCTGCTCTAAAGTACAATTAATATTGATGGGAATACAGTTACAATTTATCCGGACATTCCTGACTGGGCATATACCATTCATTTCATTCCGATTGCTTATTTGGAAATAGTCCCTCAGGTGTAGGTTAGTTTTGCTAATGATTACACTAAGAAAGTACTACCCGAATCATGTGATGCCATGTTATAAGAGTTATTATTCTCAGCTTACATACAGTTTTGATATATCGTGAATTTCATACCACACAAAGTTAAAATATAAAGGAATTGTTTAACATTTTTTTCATTACGATAAACAAGTATTAAAACTCTCATTCAAAAGATCATAATGATTCTCATAGTAATTGAATACAAAATTGAAAATACATATCTTGCATACGTTAGTGCGCTCCAGTTCTGAAACAGCGTTGTTCATCACGGAGAATTTTCCTCCGGGGCATTTCACACGAGGTGTCGACATTATGGTAAAACTAGTTTGGCAAAAGCAATTCTTGTAAACCAAGATTTGCGTAACAGATTGGGTCTCGCGCGTAGCTGGAGGTGGTCGGGGAAGTGGAGAATTGAAGAGAGAGAGGTGCCGAAGACACCAGGAGGGGGGCATACATTTCGCTCTTATCAGCTCATATAAACTTATAACGTTATCGTTATATGCTCCTCGTACTTACAGGAGAATTTCTTGGGATAAGTGCTCGGCGAGATGAAGCTCTTCGAAGAGAAAAACTGCAAAATTCCACTCTCGCAAGTGCTTATGTGTGTTTTTGTGCTTCTTACCAACACCCCTCTTTGCGCAGCCTAATTTGGGAGAATTCAGAAGTGTGATGCTCCAACCAATTCTGTGCACTCTAAAGTGCGAAGTAACAAACTATATTTTACAATTTACATATTTGCTAATTAATAGTTATAATATTAATATGTGTGCAAATGTAATCATAATATCAAGAATCAAAGTATTAGTTCCTATGAGAGGACCAACTGCTGAAAAACTGAATGTTCTGTTAAAATTATTTTCTCGTCAAGAAGTGTATTCATATACAACTATTGTCTGTGCAGCAAACAATGCACGCGATCGGAGCAGTGGGACTGTCAACGCTACACCAGATGAACTAATTCAAACCTCGTCCCAGCTAAGTATGTTAATTAAAAATTATTGTGTGATAACAGCAATGTAAGTGGTGAAATTGTGCTCCAAGTGGCTAAAATCATTTAAATTGCAACATAAATGTGAATGAACCCAAAACTAGGCTAAGAATATTAAAAGGTAGTCAAATGAAAGTAATAAAAAACACGTAATTTACGCCTAAAAATGATACCAATATCTACGTCTCATGGAAAATGCGATTAAGATGAAATCCTCCAACAAACAAGATTTATTTGTGAAGTTGTATTTCCTCAATGGATGGTGAAACAAAAATGTGCGAGGAGATTCTAGCCAACAGTGCACATTTTATCTCCAATATAGTTTCCTTACATAACTGAAATGACTGAAATTGTTCGCGAAGTCGTATTGCGACCGTGTTCTGCTCGTCTATACATAAAAAGATCCAATCATTACAATTAGAAATATATATTTTCGTTATTACAATGTGAAATATTTGTGATAATGAAAAGCTTAAAATATGTATATTAAATATACCTATAATGAGTGTTAATCATCGTTTCAAGCAACACAATAATAAAACTGTGATAGTGTGCATGTTACATAAGAATACTTTTGTTATACAGGTTAAGTATTTTCATATTGTGCATGCATACATTTGTATTGGGTTTGTCTTTACGGTTGGAGTGCAATGGTACGAGATATTTCAAATAAGTATATGGAGTGAGCAGAGGTATACAGAGCCCAATGTCCCCGAACTTACATCCTTAGAACTGGATATCCAATATTAGGAACAAACACCTAATTTTGCTGAGGTTGACACAGGGATGTATCACGAACACGGTATTAAAGTTATGTTAATAACCTATAGGTCGAATCCGTACTTTCATTATTTGTTCAGTTTTCTGTTGGTTAACGAACGTACTTCTGTGTTGGCATCATCGAGTTTAAGAATCCACCTTCTCTCACGATTTAGTAAAGCTTTCGCAAGGACGTACGTGGAACAGACCCGATACCATTATATCAGTTTTCTTAAGCAGAATCCCACAAGGAACCAAACCCAGAACCCTCATAAAATTACCCTCCCGAACAGGAACCAAGAAGGATCGAATCTTATAACTTCATAAACTGTGCCTACCTTTCCCTGCGATAGTGTAAAACTTTTCTTTCAATAGAATGTAATCGTGTGATTTGAATTGGCATCTCATGAAAATAATAGGGAATACAGAAGAGGAAAGTTTCAGATTGTGTTTTCAATGATGCCTTAACAAAATCAATCAAAATGTGATTTACCGGTTCTCTAAACTCAAAAAACTTTATCACGTCTTGGTGTGTTTCGATTCAAGGCGGATTTCTGATTTAAAATACGAACTATTCCCAAATACAATGAACAAAATCTGTGAGCCACACCATAGAAAAAGGGAAACCAACCGAAGAACTAAAATTATATCAAGGGTTTGGACCATGACATCGCAAAGGGATGTGTGGGAATATGATAATAAATAATTAAGTAGTGATTATGTAGAGGAAACATGTTGAGGCGATATTGAACCAGTGATGTAGCAAAAAATAAAAAATTAATAAAATAAAATAAAATAAAAAATAAAGGAAACTTGCAAGTGTCGTTCAAAATTATGAATGTGTGAATATCACATGTATGGATTAAGATATAAATAGCTCCCTAAAGCGTACAAATTTTTCCATACGATCCCACTCACACAAGCAAGTTGTGAACGAGCGTTTTCCAAACTCAAGATTATTAAATCTAGATTAAGGGCGAATACCCGTCAAGACAACCTTGAATCGATTCTGTTAATGCAGTATGAAAGGGATATGCAAAATAAAGTGAATAAAGATGTCATAATTAATAAACTCTGTCATAATAGTACAGAATGTAAAATATTTCCGATGTAAGGTAAAAATCTCCTTGTTTCATGTCATGTAAACGGATCAAAGAAAGAAAAGTTAAATGATATTATATATATATATATATATGTGTGTGTGTGTGTGTGTGTGTGTGTGTGTGTGTAAGGCGTGAATCAATAAGGTGTCTTTATCCACCACCGTCTCCAAAAGTGCAAATTTATATCAAATTTCGAAAATCTACATAGCTCAATCTAGTTAAATATAGTTCAAAAGTGCATTTACTTCACTGCTTTCAGACAGCTCAATTGAGGGACCAAAAATACAAGGGATCTATGTTATACATGACGTTTCCAACAAGGTGTGTTTATATTCAGAAAAGGACTCTGCAAAATAATATGCAAACTAGGAGAATCACATCGCAGTCCACTCGAGGGTCTAGCAATGAGTAATTTGCGTCATAGTTCTTCTAACAGTTTATATATTTCACTATGGGGCATAAATCCACTTCCTCGGCATAAATAAACTTACTTCAAAAGGCAGTTATCCCCTTGAACTCCAAGGGTTTCACTTTATGTTTGATATAGATGTTCTATCAGCTGTAACTGAATATAATTATGTGGTTTTGAAACTTACATTTTGAGCGTTTAAACGGTCTGAGAAGATATTTTTGCAATATTACTTTATATACTACTGTTGATCAGCAAGTTAAACATAAAATACTCATATGTAATAATGTCCCTATGTTAGAGGTAGTGCGCCCTGCTAGTGAATTCATAGTTACGTCCCCCGCCCGGCGGCATCTCATTCTGACATGGAAGAAATGAAAATACTATTGATGTTAGAGAAAACCTAATGCAGAGGCCAAAACCTAATCACGAAGGTTTCATCCATATAATAACAACATTTTTAACTCAAGAACAAAACAAGGCAAAGTAGTTTCCTTGATTCACACACAGGTCTTTTAGGATTTTTATTTGGTAAGGTATAGGGTTTTGGAGAAATTTTTAAATTCAACAAATTACGTAAAAATAGAAGAAAACCAGAGAGAAAGGGATTGATTTTAAATTTCCGAGACCATGCAACATTCTAAATGCATAACCGTAACCTACTGAGTTATAACTAACCAATAAAGAAAGGCAAAGAAAACAGACAATTACAAAGGAGAAAAAGGCATGAGACAAGCACCGTAGATAACACTGTAAGATATCGACCAAGACCGGGGCGGATGCAAGCTATAATCTGAAACGAAAACGAGACTATAAATTAAAGAATTCCTTGTTTGATTATTGAAAGTCTTATAATAGGTGATGCATAAGCTTAAAAACGAAACCTAAATCAGTATCCTATATGGTTTGAGCCACCTGCAAATGTTAATCGTACAAATGTCAAGCATGTAATATTATGTCGATAAAATATAAATAATTTGGCACCCTGTAATTTCAGAACTGACTCCTAAAACTATTTCAGCTTTCCTCTTTTTTTATCAACTGGTAATACTATTTTAGATGTAAAATCTAACTGTAATTTTTAAGGATTCAACTGACAACTTGCTGATTTGATATGGAATAGCTCAGCGATTTCATCTCCACATGCACAAAGTACGGACTAGTACATAAAGGCAGCATGAAGTATGGTAAAAGCTATAAGATAACAGAAAACTCATATTTTGGCGGAATACTATCGAAAATAGTATGAAAAATATATAAAATCGAGAAAAGGTACAAATTAAAGAAAGGGAAAAATCTAAAAAAAATATATAGTAAAATTCTGATACACAAGTAAACTATAAACCATAGGCTTCATAACCTTCTTGTCCCTCTTGGTTCCTTGTACTCTCATCCTCTTCCACTTTCAATTGGATCCTTCAACATATTTCCTACCCGCTTGTGCAAGAAATCAAATAAAAGTGGACAATAGTTTTTCTTAAAGCAGCTTACATTTTTTTTTCTCACAGAACCTTGGATTTATAGCTTTCATTGTGCTTTCCTAATATAAACTTGCGCTCGAGAACGAAATGTCGCTTAGAAGGTGTATTTTTCTATGCTACTAAGAAAGGAGCGGTGAACTTAATAATTTCGTATTGACGATTATATTTTAATCTGGACTGTAGATCGTTAATTTATAAATAAATAAATAAATAAATAACTCTTCGCCGACATCTTATGACTACATCTTAGTACACCACAATAAAAATTTACTTAATATCGCTTTCATATTCAATTAAATATTAATGGTGATGTCAGTCCACAGGAGCAATATATACAAAACCAAAAAGTCCTTTATAGAATACCCTCCTCAAAAGTACTACTATCAATTTCATAAAGATAGGCCACTGACTTCGCGGTGCCCCCGTGACGTCCAGTCAAAACTTATACTGCATTGTGGTACCTCGTTGGAATTGCTGGAATGTTGTCTTTTCAATACTTAAGACATACAATTTTTTTTGTACTGTGTAGTGAGAAAAAATAGAAATTAATGAAAAAGTGCGTATTTTTTTCGTACTTTTTTTGGTAAATCAATGTTTATAGGACTATATTTCGGAAAAGAGACAACATGAAATAATTTCCTGTGCACGATATGTAGATGCATATATTACATGTAAGTTCTGAAAATTTCATTACTCAACACAGTAATTTTCTTGACATTCAGTAAAAAGTGAAACATCATTATCTCTGAATTACTGTGGTGTATTAACAATCTGAAAAAACTTTTAGAAAGATGTTAAAGTAGCTTTTTCAGTCAAACTGTTTTGACTTGTTTTAAAAGATAAACAATCTCAAATATGACATTATGATTTTCTCTGCTTTGCGCCTTTCGCTAACGCAGTTTATACAGAGTGCTACGTTACCACATTTTCCTGGCGCTATACACTCTCAGCTGGACGGGTATTTAATCTTGTCACGCACACTGTCCGGCACTTTTTAGAGATATTTTTAAAATGTAATGTCTCCACAGATTTTAAACCAATATCTTAGAAATTAACAGGATATACAATAAATGTGCCAAATGTTCAAAATTAGAAAAGCGAACCCTTATCTTGTTTGGATTTTTATGTGATGGTCTCGAAAATTTGTTGCTTTTTGTCAGTTTTTCACTTATTGCACGCAGTACAAAATACACTTGCACAGAAACAAATACACGCACAAAGTTTATTATATGATACAACCTTAGTTGATATGTAATATTGAGTTTACACTTCGCAGAAAATCTGTTTTCAGATCTAAGAGTAGCGTTATACATTTCGAAGCATTTTCCCACGCAAAGTCCAACTTTATATATCAGGCAATAAACCAGAGATGCAAATAAGCAACAAAAGTTTATTCGCCCAAGAAAAAAGTTACTAGCCCACATCACATAATAAAAATAATTTACTTAACTTCCGTATATTAAATACTCGCCCGCACCGTAGAAACACACGCCCAGGGCGAGTGGTTATATGCATCCCTACAATAAACGCTAATATTTATTAAAAACTTCTTTTCACTGTGCGGATGCTACGCACTTTGCCTCTCCTTTATCCTACTCTATTAGAATGTGCAGATATTGGGGGAAAACTCTCTAATGGCCCCTTGCTACCAGAATTCTACCGGATGAAGGTCCCTGTACTTCAATGCCTGCTGAGTGAAGCAGTTTATCTGATACATTCGCATAAAAAGTTCCAAGTGCGATATGTTTTCCTGCTTTGTTCCTGTACAGTATGTGAGCATTGACATGTGTGATAAGTGAAACAGCAGAAAAAACACACTTGACACGTCCACCACTTGACAGACATACTAATAGCTCTTGCGTAGTTGATTTGTAAACATCGCGTAAAGCTGGTTTCCGTACAAGGCATATGTGAATAATTAATGTAAAAATGTTCCTTGTCTTCAATTGAAGTAACACACTTTCATTTAGAAAAGAAAGATTTTTGTTTTAGTAATTTTTCTTTTTCTCAATCTGCTGTTTTGCGTATTGATGAATTTCTTTTACTACTATTCCTGGCGGGAGTTCATGTACTTTGGATTCCACGTTAATCAGTAGGTCCACGTCTCATATAGCCTCGCTGCTGATCAGGACGTTAAACACAAATCTTTTTTTTTTTTTTTACTATAAAACTTCATCGGTAACAACAGCTGAAACACTTTATATGCGGAATACTCTATAGATAGCCCAGCATTTTGATCAATTCCCGGGACACCATTAAAGATGGGTTTTGCATTTACTTGAATTTTATCGCTCCAAACTACATCAGAATCTTCCTTTGAATAGGAATGACGCGTTTTTTTATTTTTCTTTCCCGGCGCAGCCTCAGATTTACTTGAAACAGAGTTACTATTTTGTTCACTCCCGGATACGAAACTGAGAACAGAATAATCAATGTCATTACTAATAATTACTAACTCATAACCGTCTGAGTCGGAGTCATTCATCAGTTCTGCAATTTCATTATCGCTAAACATTTTGCCTCTTCTTTTTGCAATACCGCCGCTCGTAAAGGAATATCCATATTTTTTTTTTTTTCAATCAAAAAGCACAAGATATGCTCAGGAAAATATAAATGCCCATCCGCCCGTCTCATTGTAACGAACCCATATGATGTGAGTGCGTGAGTAAGTTTTTAACGCCTACGAACCGAAGGGAAGTGTTGAAGACTTATTAAGTGCGACGTGATTAGACGCAAATACAACCCTCGTCACCTACTCATTGCATTGTTTACTTTCGTTGAAAGAAAAAAAGGACCCATTCTGTTACATTCGGCAGGGGAATTGATCGCAGAACTTCAGTGAACACATGATTGCCAAGGCTACAGTACATTTCTTTTTAACCTTTAACATGTTCGTAAGCTGGAAAGTGTGTAAACTGATAGAACTTGAGGTAGATATGGAGCCATTGTTAATAAGTATTAAGGAAGATAGCAGGAGCAGCAATGAGCCAACAAAGCCATGACGAAAGTGAATGAAGTAAATAAATTAAGAGATGAGTTTTTGGATGTGTTACTTCAACGTTTTATTTCGATTGCATTGAGACGTGTACACTCATGTCCAAAATTATTGTCGCATATCTATAACTGTCTTCTTGTAAGAACATAATTTGATAATGATTTTGCAGGGTACTTTTAATACTGATACTATATGTAGAGTCGGGAAATATATATTTGTAGTAAACTTCATAGGAAAAAAATACGAAACTTAGCATGAGTAATACAAAATGTTGCTAAATGGAAAAGAAAATATTATTTTCGTTTATTGTTCTTATTTACTGCTCTTTTGACATGACATTTGCCACATAGCCTACATGTCTTTGCCGATTATACACATACTACCATTATAAGAAATACCAGGCGAATTCGTTATCAAATTATATTCTTACAATAATATACCTATAGACATGCGAATATAATTTTGGACATGAGTGTACAAACATTATTATTTTTAGGGTGTTGTGAAAGGTTATAGTAAATACTTTTTCTATTACATTCTTATGAAGTAGGCTTCGCGCTACAAGTTTCCTGAACGCGACAACACTGCACGACAGCGTCGCCGCACTTCCAGGTACTGTATGCTGTTTCTTCATTTAAGCGCGGGAAATTTAAAGATTTGGCTGCAACATGGCTCACCGCTTAACGCAAAGAATATGTTGAAGTAAACATTAAAAAAATTACTCTACCAACTAAACCCTTTTTTGTTAATAGTTCCAAATATTTGGAACACTAGACTTCCAAATTTTCGAACTGTGTTTTATACGTTTCTCTACCTACCATGGTAAAGGGGATCAGAGCGTCGTACATTTGTTTCAATTACACAAAAAGTATCAAGTGATGAAACTTGAACTTTTCACAACTTACAGTTGATGGATGCATCTACATATTGTACACAGGAAATTATTTCACGTGATCTCTTTTCTGAGATATAGTTCTATAAACATTGATCTACCAAAAAAGTACGAAAAAAAACGATCTTTTTCATTAATTTTTATTTTTTTCTCACTACATAGTACAAAGAAAATTTGTATATCTTAAGTGTTGAAAAGACAATATTCCAATAATTCCAACGAGGTACTGCAGTGCAGTATAAGTTTTGACTGGACGTCACGGCAGTACCGCGAAGTCAGGGGCCTATCTTTATGAAATGGATAGTACGAGAATATTATCTTACAAAATGCTTCTGCCCACCAACATAAATTGAAACTATCGTTTCTTGCAAATCATTTTTAGTCATAGTGACCATCTCAGTTTAAAGGAAAAGCACAGAGAAAAAACCAACATCGGGTACAACTCTTAAAGGTATTAAGATTCTATTTTGTCAAAAAAGATACTTTTCATAGTTATTTTGTATTGATAAATTTATTCTTTATCTTCTGTTCTAAAGTTATTCTTAAACGAAATAACATAATCCTGCGGGACTTGTATCTACGGTCATTCTCATGTCTGCCCAAAATATAAAAGCAGAGTAAAAAAAAAAAAATATTTCACTCACGTAGTAAAAAAGACCTCATCTCAGATTACATCCTCTGCAGTTAGAAGCAAAATAACTGGCAATAGCTGTTAAACTTTGAAACTTGTTTCAAATAGAACGGTTGGGAAATTATTCATGATTTGTACGAGGGATATTTTACATTCCTTTAAATCCTCAAATAAAATCTGAATTCATTTCCCTCGCCTAAAAAGAACGAAACGATCTAAAAAAAAAAAAAAAACAATCGGCAATAAGAAGTAGAGTAGGAGACGTTCTGATCACCAAGTGTCAAGCAAGTTTAATGTAACATTTGAGAATTTGTTCATTGTTGTCACTAGAGAAATTAATACTTCCTTCTTCATTCTAAAAGAAAGAAAAAAAAAACAAATCACGAGTTACTTCCCTCTTCTACTAGGGATAGCAGGATATCAAATACATATTTTTACTATAGGTTAAGTGGAGCGCAAACAAAAAGTTCAAATTGGAAAGCGCTCGAAATAGAGCGAAATCTAACCTTCTTCGTAGCTTGTAGCTACGGATATTCTTACAAAATTTTAAATTCTAGAAAACACAAATTCATAACATTTAACACTTAATCAATAAAAATGAAAATATATAAATTATTCATTCCGAAAAGTTGGTTGTAGAATAGTTGCAATTAAAAAGCACAAATCCGAAACATGTTACGGAAACGTTTCCAATCCTTATTCTTGAAATATTATCCAACTTGTGGTTGATAATGATAGTCTTTCCGCTTCTCAACTCAAAGGATATAATTTGCAATTGTCTTATCCGTATTAATTGAGGAAAACAAATTATTTGTTGCTATAAGATAAAATATAACGGATAGAAGTATATCCGTAGATAACAGAAACAAAAATTATCCACTGCCTCTATTTTTAGCTATTCTAAATTTTGGCCTAACCTACACACTCTCAGGATCAAAGGTAGAAATTATTCGCTTCCAATCACGCTATCGGTATTCCATGAGTGAAATAATTAATTATTGTTTTCAACAATCTAAAAAAGGATAAGAATTTCCAAGCTATGAGCTATAAAAATATTCCTAATTGATTTATCTGTAACTTGTTTCGAAGTTCGATGTATAAATGGTGAACATTCTGGTTTTCACCATAAGGGTTACAATTTGAAATCTTCCCATTTTACAAGACAAGTGAAATGACTTACAATTTGCTAGTAACGTAAAGAAAGAATGGACCTAGATATGAGTACAAACTATTTACTTCTTTTTATTTATTAGAGACGTGTTTTCAAACTGTTCGGATTACTGATGCCATTTTAAATTTGAAAGTAGTGAATGTTGCAAAATTTGTTATTATATATATATTTTTATATATCAGTGAGATCACTATGTATTGCCGTATATTACTCAGTAGTTTATGATTATTAATATATATTTTGTAGTTATATTCCCTGTACGCTATGTTCATAAATTGATTTATAATCAGTTCATTTTACAGAAGTTTGGGTAAACATTAATATTATAATACTGTGCGCACATATATTTTAACCTGTATTTTAAAACTAATTTCAGGGAAAATAACTGCTTATAAAAAATATGTTGAAATAAAGAACTGATAAGAATAAATAACAAGACAAACATTCTTTCGATTTCCATGTATATTGCCGCTACAACTGCTATTCCAAATCCTAATTATAACTATTATAAAAAAAAAAAAATGAGGAAAATAAATACCAATGAGCAGCACCTTCTGCTCCTGACGACTGTGGATTCGACACTGGCCCTATTTGATTATTTTCCCATTCCTCTTCCTAATATTTTGGGGTCTCTCATATCTATAGCACTCTTCTCCGTACTGTTCAACTTACGTGTATGTTAACTAGCTGACCAACCGAGCTTCATCCTTCTAACGTGATGAGACAGTGAGAGAGAGAGAGAAGGGGAGGGGAGAAAGAAGGAGAGTGAAATCTTTAACATCTTCTTTAACACCTTCTTTCCGCACTTAAGGTAAACCAAATAATGATATATTGCCTACCTTTTTTTTCTTTTCCAAAACTATGATATAAAATTACGTTGAAGTATAGAAACTGTACGGTGCGAATTTGTATACAAGATCAACCAATAGGCAAACATTAACTGGTCGAGATTTACTGTAAAATTTACAGAACAAATTCGTTGTAGTATTTTTAATAATACCTTAGTGTGCATATTATGCCCGGATTCGCACACAAGGTAGCTAGTAACTACTGTAAGCGAAATCAAGTATTAAAACTCAACGTACTAATTCATGACACGGAACTGGAAAAATGTTTGAAACTTAAGAAATTGACGTTCCTAATGTATCGTGTTACTTCGGGACAAAAATATCCAAACAATGAAAGATTTCAGGATGTTACTAAAATACCTTTAGGAACGTACAAATACATATTCAACACGTAATATATGTAAGTTTATGCTATATACAGTGTTTTGCACTTTCCTCGTTTACATGTATAATTATCTTCCGTGACCCATTTGATATTAACCGACCATTCCCGTTACTTCTAGACGGAACAACATCCTACGCTCTGCCGTAAGTTACACAGCAATCTTGATCTTTTACCGCTGTCAAGCACATGTTGGTTAGTGTTGATTGTACAATAATTCTTATATCGTGTACGTGCAATAAGCCTTTAAAGTGAACCTGTTGAAAGAAGTGGAAGTCCCATACCATAGAAATGATTCCTGAATATATACACGTCTTCCTTAAAGAGAAATGAGTACCGGTATGGACCTCCACATTACAAAATGAGTAGTGGTATGGACCCCTACAATTAATGAATATCCACTGTTCGTTAAAATTCTTTATTTATTTTGTTAATGTCCCTCCAGAAAAGTGACGCTAGACTCATTCTAGCTAAATCCTGAGTAAAGTCACATACGACCATTGTTGTTACTCTAGTATAGCACCTTTGACGTTTAAATTTGGAAAATTTCATTCTCGCGATCTATTTTACAAAATCCTTTATATGAATTAAACACTATAGTCGAGCACTTATATTGTAAATATATACAAGAATAGATGGGAAATTTGTAATCAATAATAAGGTAATCATTATTTCATGAAGATACGAACTACATAAGATTTCAATGGGTAGTATCGATCTTACTATTAATTGGTATAGCCTACAGCTAGTATATGTGTGCTATACCGTTTCCAAATTGTAGGTTATTAATTTACGTTCCAGGTATCTCCCATATCTAAATATTTCTCGTGAAGTATTGCTTTTAACCTTTAAACTTTCCAAACCCATGTAACCATATTACCAATCTGAGCCAATTACTATACGAAAAATTCAACATTACCTTTCTGCCCGATCTGAATTCAATTCTTTTGTTGTTAATTGTTGGGGGTCGTTAGAGTATAACGTGCAAGCCTCTTGAACCACTATTTTTCTTAGCGTATTTGTATTTCTTTTATATGCAGAATCATCATCATCTGCAAATTTTGATTTCAACCTATCAACGTTCATTTCCACATCCAAAAAATACTTAGCACTATCCTTTTCCATTTTTTGCTCTCCTGTTGTAGATAATGTTAGTTCTGTGTTGTCAGTCATCAGTTCGTATGGCCACCCTGTCCCTTTGAGTGGATCTTCCTGACGTAAGTCGTAATCTATTTCTCCTTTGCACATCAATTCCAACTTAACAGACGCCTCACCAGCCATTATTACTTCAAATTTAATAAGAATTTGGCATTATTCTTGTAAATCCCTTATATTTTGTGCTGCCAGTGTTAATGAAATGAATTACAAAAACGTTCACAGAAGCAACTTTATACTTCCAATCAAACAAACGATCAGATTCTAATAAGGGACTGTATATTTGATTTTTGAAAATAATAGGTTCTTCATCTCCAGTTTTATGCTACATGAAACAAAGACCATTGGGTAGTTATTAAGCGTATACATCGTATAATAAATTAATAAAAGCGTATTACTTAACAAAGGATTTAAAGTATACAGTAGATAAGTACACAATGAGAGGTTTTACCACCTCCCACACCTTCACACAAATCTGAGCACGTTTCAAGACTTCCTTGTTTCCATCTACGAGCCAGAATGTTGCTTCGAAGCAGGGTTGGAAACACATAGTTATCGTTTAGTACTAAAAATATTCTAATGTAAGATATTTTTTCTTGCATTATCTTCAACATTTTTTGCAATAGTCATTGTCAAATATTATAGGTGGCTAGATAGATAGATACTCAAATAGATAGATAAGACTTACAAATTTTATCCGCCTATAGATGAAGTTTTTTAAATACATTTCTTATACATACTGTCTTGTATTTAACAAAGCTTTGCTCAGTTCTACTATATGCATCTAGCGATGGTTAGTGGGAATTTATTTATTTATTTCTTTTGTATGAAATTACAAGTACGAGGAATGTCCTCAAGTAAGTGTAACATGCGTCATATATACAAAAAAATTTACATGAGTAAAATAAAGTAATATTACCGTGTCATGATATTTACGTACTCCTCAATCGTATAACAAGAATTTTCTAATAGAAATAATTTTAACTTTTGTCTGAACCTTTTCATATTTTCTTCATACTTTATATCAATAGGCAACATGTTGTACAACTTAACACCACCATGACTTACACTTTTTTAATATTGCTGACCGGTGATTACACAAATGAAAATCATTCTTATTTCGCGTATATTGATTATGTACATCTTTATTTGTTACGAATGCTGATGAGTATTCTTTCAAATACAAAAAGAGACGATACAAATATAAACTATCCAGAGGAAGTATATTGACCTCCTTAAACAAATGTCTACAAGAAAAGTTCGGCTTCTTATCACAAAGTATTCTTATGGCTTTCTTCTCAATTTTGAAAACATTAAATCTCTGACTTGAATTTCCCAGGACATGATACCATATTGCAAGATAGAGTTAAAACACGAATGGTACAAGGTTTTAGCCAATTTTAAATTTACCTTCTTTCTAAAAATCCTTAGTGCATAACATAGTATTTTTAATATATTAATAACTGACTCTATTTGAAATTCTCATGTCAGGTTATGATATATAGTAAGACCTAAAAACGAACAGTGTGTTGTATAGTTAATTTTATTTTGGTTCAGATATAAGTTAGGGTATATTGGTTTACTGCAATTGTTATGAAAATTTATAGCAATGGATTTTTGAACATTAACAAAAAGATTATTGTTCTTCATCCAAAGAGATACTTCATTTAGTGTTTGCCTAGCATTCTGTTCCAGTAATTTTTCATTTTTTCCACTCACTAACAGAGTGGTATCGTCAGCGAAAAGGGTAACATCTGCCGAAGATATGCTTTTTTCAAAATCATTAATATATAAAAGGAAGAGCAGTGGCCCTAGAATATATCCTGGTGTAATCCCGTGTTTTATATATAATTCATCTCATAAATAGCTTTCTATAATGTTATTATTCTTATGTGTTATTTCTACGACCTGCCTACGATTTTTAAGTACGAACGAAACCAGTCCCTTGCTTTACGACGTATTCCACAGTTCTCCAGTTTGTTCAAAAGTAAACTGTGTTGCACTGTATCGAAAGCTTTAGACAAATCAACAAAGATTCCTATACAGTTTTCTTTCTCATCTACAATAAAATGAAGGAATCGAATGAGTTCAAAGGCATTAAAAATTTTAAGGACACCACCAAAGTTTAAGTTCCTGGCCAAACTACAATAAAAATAAACAATTGAGTTCATTTAGATGAGTGTAAGAAGGTTTTATTGGCAAACAAAATTAATCAAACTGCAAACCCGACAAACCAGGGAGAGGCTAATAATCATAATTCGTTGTCTTCCAAAAAGAAGCCACGAAAGGGGTATAATTCTAGATGTATTTGATTCAATTACCAAATCTGAGCCCGGTTTGAATTAACATGTAATTAACGGGTAAAAAATATCAGTTACTCAAGCACTAGGGTTGAGAATGATATAATAAACAGTTTGAAAATTGTACTTGTAAGGAAGCTGAAAATGTCTTACTTGGTACATACGTTTGCGTTATCGCTGACGAAACAAATTATTGCGGTCATCATGTACAGACGTCTATACCTTTTCGATTTTCTGATGCCAATAAACAATCACCTGTTGAACATTAGTGGCTCTCCGTAAGTTTCTGTAGTTGTACAATTTTTACATAGTATCCCAACCTTACCACTGCTTTAGTTGTTTCTGGAACAGGAAATAGCTTCGTCTAATGATGTTATTGATGAATTTAAGTGCATTGTGTATCTTAACAGACACTTTTTGTTGTAGATTGTGTACATCTTGATGTATTGGTTTGTAAAATTTACGAATATTTTGTGTACGGAATTTCTATTGTTTGAATTTTTCTTTTACATATCTCTATCCAGAAATTTTCCACACTGTCATTTAGTGAATTTATTTTCTTATAAAAACAATGGACTTAAAGAGTCAATTGTTTATATTGCAAAGCTTAAAGGTATTAGGGAGCACAAGTACTAAATTGCTATCTTCGCAATATAAAGTTCTAACTACACCTATGAATGATACATACACCGTTGGAAAGCTTCTAGACCTCAGATTAAAAACTACGAAAAATTCGTTCAATTCCCGCCATATTGGAAGAAGAACAAGAAAAAGCAAAAAGAAAAAAATCAACGAAAACTCATATAAATAATACTGCCCTCTCAGGCTTTCTGTTTTTAGTTTGGCTTGCGGTTAAGAGTGTGAGGATATGTCACCCTTCGCTTCCTACAGTAAATTACTGTGTGTGCCTGTCTTTCAGAGAAGAATGTGTTTAACTGCTTTATGAAAAAGGAAAACGCAATGGCGAATCTGTAGTGGTGACCGGGTGGGCGCGGGTGTCTGTGATGCGAAATAGATTTTCTATCTTTTTCAATTATATATTTAGGGGGTCGCGGTGGCTCAGTGGTAGAGCGTTCAACTCTTATTCTTGAGGTCCTGGGTTCGATCCCAGACCCGAAGTGAACTTTGTGGTGGACAAACACCGTGTGCGTGGATTTTCTTGGGGTTGTCCGGTTTCCTCTCATTTTCTTCATTCCACCATTTCTTCATTACTCATAATGGCCGTCTCCTTTAGCCTAACCGGCTTCAGCGTGGGACGTAAAACTCAAAGATTTCATTTCATTTCAGTTATATATTTAGTGCTTTTCCAAATATTGTATTTGGATCATCATTGACATTTAATTGGTTATTAATGGAAATACATTTAACAACGCTCTGCTATAAAAATTGAAGAAACTATCTAAATCACCAGTGTTGCAAAACAAGTGAGAAACATCTCAATGATTAAGTAAACATAATTAATTCGAATTTCGTATAATTTCAACTATTATACAAAACATACTTGATTTTACTATAAATTCAAAACAAATGAACCAGGAGTGAAGCATAAGAGTGTGCTAAATTCAATCACAGCGCAAAAGTTAGTGTAGATTTACTTTAAATGTGCTAACATTGGAGTATGGGTATCGTCAATATGTAGATTGGTGCAAGGCTAGAATATACTAAGCGATTCTGATCTTTTAATTATTTGATGTGAATCAAAAGAAGAAATTTCGTCGCTTCGTGAAATAATAAACATTTTGTCAGTGATATAGTGTATAAAATTCACAGTGGATTAATTGCAACAAAATAAGTCATAGGCCTAGTTATATCAAACTAGAAGGTATTCAATCATGGTCGAGATTTGTGAAGTGTGAAAGATACAATAGTCAATTCCAGGCGCTAAAACCCGTTTTAGAGGTAAGAAACACGTAGTATCTATTTGGAAATGATAGAAATTGTATTGTATTGTATTGTATTTATTTTCATCCTTTTTCATACAAATTGTTCACAACGTGAACGTATGAGTTGGACACGTCATAAGAACACTGAATGTGTACATACGTATAGATTTAAATCTACATGCAATATTAAAATAGTGTGAATTTATGTAAAAAAAAAAAAGGTACAATTTTTCATTATTCTAATTTACCTACATCAATATAAAACAACATAACAGTTAATAAAACCTTAAAAAAACATTATAGATATACAAAATATATATACTTTAAACATTATTTACTACAGGCGAGATATTCTTCTACAAAATAGAAACAGTGCTCGAGTAGGTAGAACTTGACTGCTTTATTGAAACCAGATGTTTTATTTTTTAAAGTGGAAGGAAGCTTGTTATAAATATTCACTGCCATAGGAAATGTACTTTTCTTATGTACTTTTAAACGTGAGGACTCTACATGAAGGTCAGACGCTTGCCTTATATTATGCATATGAATATCTGAGTTCAACCGGAAGCTGCTTGTATCTATCTGTATATCTTTTCTTACAAATTTTAGAAGTTCATATATATATAAACATGGAAGAGATAAGATTTCAAGAAATTTAAATAGAAGTTTACAAGAAGTTCGAGGTTTACTTCCGGTCATAAACCTTAAAGGTCTCTTTTGTAAAACGAATATGGAATTTAGCAGTGCAGTAGATGAAAAAAATGAAATGAAATATTTGAGTTTTACGTCCCACGCTTATGCCGGTTAGGCTACAGGAGACGGCGATGATGAGTGATGAATGAAATGGTGGAATGATGAAAGTGGGAGGAAACGGGAGAACCCACGCACACGGTGTTTGTCCACCACAAAGTTCACTTGACGAGGGCTGGGATCGAACCCGGGACCCCAAGCACCAGAGGTGAACGCTCTACCACTGAGCAACCGCGGCCCCAGTGCAGTAGATCCCCAGAATATAATACCATATTTCAATTTAGAATGAAACCGCCTTATGCAGAGTCGTTTTGACGTATGATTAGCGTCATACTAAAGGCATGACTACTGCAGGAATCATATGTTAGTAGAACACTTTAGTATGACACTAATCGATCGTCAGAACTACTCTGCATAAGGCCTAAAAAGTCCAAAATAAGTTGTGAGCAGAACATGTTGACTGACACTATTTCGTAAAAGCTTTAACATGTAACAGGTTTGAGCCAATTTACTAGATAATTTTTGAATTTGAATTTTCCAATGTAATGTATCTGACACCCAAAGACCAAGAAATTTGATATCCGAGACGTAATTCAACGTTTTGCCGTTAATTGTTACACAAGGGCGTTTTCTTATCTCGTTTTTTGCTACGTGAAAGCACATGCACGAAGACTTTTTGTGTTTAGTATTAGTTTATTTCTATCCTTCCAATCACTGACGGCAGACATGGTGGAATCTACTGCATTACATAACTCAACGTAAGTTTCTCCAGTTACTAATATATTTGTATAATCAGCATACAGAACAATTTTAGCAGAGTCTACATATTGTGGCAAATCATTTATATATATTAAAAATAGAATAGGGCCTAAGATGGAACCTTGAGGAACTCCAAATTTTAACTCTTTGGTATCTGAGTAACATTTGCTTACTTCCTGAGTGTCTCGAGTTTGACAGTTAATTTCAACAGTTTGCCTTCTGTTGGATATATACGATTTAAACCACTCATAAGCATTTCCCCTAATATCATAATCTTGCAATTTTTAAGTAAAATTTGATGATCAATTGTATCGAAAGCTTTACTAAGACCAAGAAATATGCCGGTTGTATATTTCTTAGCGTTTATTGAAATTACAGCAGAATAGAGAAAGGAGTAAAGAGCAGTTTCAGTAGACTTACTTGATCTAAAGCCATTTTGAGCAGGAGATATTAAGTTAAAATTATTTAGAAAGCTAACTAGTCTTATATACATAAATTTTTCAAAAAGTTTAGAGAAGGTAGACAGACATGATACTGGTCTACAGTTCGATGTAAGATCTTTCTTGCCGCTTTTATATAAGGGCTTAACAACTGCTAGCTTCAATGCCTCAGGAAAAACGCCACTTCTAAATGAGGTATTTACTATGAAGCCTAAGATATCAGCAATTTCATAAGACCATTGCTTTAGAATTTTATCAGGAACTTCATCATATCCTGAAGAACTCTTATTTGTCATTTTCAGTGTAATATTTAAGATTTCCTGACTAGTTACTGGGTGCAAGAACAACGATTTTTCGAAAATATCGTTATGTCTACTAACGTATTGTTTGCTAGATAGTTTATTGTTCACGTCATTAGTGATAAGCTTTTCCACTTCATTCGTGAAGTAATCGTTAAAAGCATTTGCAATTTCAGTCGGATTTTTAATAATTTTATTTTGACAAGAAACGCTAGTTTCTTAGAGGAGGGTTTTTGTTCCCCAGATTCTTTCCGAGTAAGTTGCCATGTAGCTTTCATTTTATTGGAAGCATTCCCAATGTAAGTATCATCCTCTAACATTTTTGCCTGTTTTATGACCTTATGTAAAACTCGTCTGTACATTTTGTGGTATCGTTTAAACACGGGAGTACGGCACCGTCGGGATAGTTGATGTAAAAAGCGCATTTTTTCTAGAGAAACCTTTATTCCAAAAGTCTTCCACTTCGAACTGACATTTACCGATTTATTTATCTTATTTTTTTGTTTAGGAAAAGCAATATTAAAATAATGAATAAATATACATAAAAAGGAATTAAATTGTGTGTTAACATTACATTCAATATAAACATCTTCCCACGACTCAGTTTTCAACAAGTATCTGAAATATGCCACGTTAGTGGGTGTAAACGAACGCCGTTCGGGCCATTCCACGCCCACGTTTGTACTATTATTAATTATTTCTGTGTAAAAATTAAGAAGTTGAGCATTATGATAAGAATAGCCTAGGTTTAGTACATGAACATGAGATACGAAATCATCACGTGGAATTATAATTTGGTCAAGAGCAGAGATTCTTGTTTTGCCTATTCTGGTAGTTGTATTTACGATAGGTTTCAGATTAAATGATGTGCAGAGCGAAATGAGATCTTCTTTTTCTTTGCTATTATTTAGGAAAAAATCAATATTAATATAACCACAAGTTACTAACGACTTTTTATAGGACAAGAATTCCGATATAAGCCTTTCTAATTTATTCAAAAAGTCATTGACATTACTGTCTGGCGTGCGATAGAGACAGATAAGTATTAAATTATGATCGCAAAATTCAAGTGCTACAGATTCGAACGTTTTCTCAACGTTCAATGTAAGGGTATTCCTTAGAATTTTGATACGAAAGTCCTCGTTGACAAATATGGCAATATCGGCATGGGATATATTTTCCCTACAATAGTACGCAGATAGTTTAAAACCTGTGAGTGAAATTGTTTCTATTTCTTCTTTATTCAGCCAGTGCTCCGATATACACAAGACATCAGTTTTACTTAATTCATTTTCCAAAATGATTTTTAATTCGATTATTTTATTTCCTAATCCTTGGACGTTGTGACGTAGGATTTGGAGACTGATATTTTTGGACTCACTTACGTCTACTACTTTTTGATTAGGAACATTACCGGTAGTTATATCTACTGCTTTTAGTAGGGGAGTATTACTTGGGCAACTTACATTATCTACAAGAGTTAGATCCGAGATACAAGACGGCATACAACAACACACATAACCTATATTACTTTTTTTGTCATAACAATTACAGGAAACTTCTCTATGTTTATTTTGCGGAAGGGAAGTATACGTCATAAATTTCGTTTTTCTGCAGAACTCGTAACCTATAAAAAAGCATTTGCTGCCTCAATAATCCAATCACAGACCCTTTTCTTTCCTTTTGCATTTAGATGTAAGCCGCGACTAGTGTGATCCTGTCTACGCAATGCACCTAAACTAACAAATCTAACATGGCTGTACTTTCTAAAGTTCATTCAACGAACCTTCTGATCCTGATGTAAACATTGTAGAATGGCATTACTCCGCCAGTCATCGGATGATTGGCTATCGGTCAGCGCTTCTTTCGAGAAGCACGTGTTTGTACATTGTCGGCGTTTTGCATATTCCCCGCACGCAACCATATTGTAAACTGTGATTCGCGCATAAGGTGGGCCAAACCCAGTTTCTACGCATGCGTATTCTCTTTTATTGCATTAATTCAATTTAGTTCTTAGATAGAGTGTTGTTTCTGTTATTTCACTGTAAGTAAATTGTATTTCTGGTAATGAGCCTTATAAGTAACAAAAACATTGAAAAACAGCTTACTTGACAATGGACTATTTTCTTCTGCCGCATGGATGCGACAAGGCTCTTTAACCAATAAAATGAAACAATCACCACGTGTATTTGTTTACATGAGGTACTGAACGTTCCTTGAATGAACTATAGAGATTATTTCTTTCACCTGCATATTAAATTCAAATATTGATTTGTTTACACTACCGTTCGGCCTATGCGGAAAATCATACCTATAGGGTGTTGACAATACTACTGTTCTAATATTTGTTTTACCTGTGCTTTCAAGTGCTCTTTCTAAGATACTAACACATTCTGGGTTTCTAGTGGATGGCTTAGGTTATTATTAGTTCCACCAGCCAACACAACATAATCGTTTTCATTGAGATTACTAGTTAGTTTCTGAACGTTCTCAACGATAGATTCGTAGGGTGCACTTGGTTTCACAATGCTGCTCACACTAAGGCCAGTATTTGCACAATCTTGGATAATAGATGCACAGTTTCTTAAATGACTATCCCCCAATAGCAGCATTTTCGCCTGTTCTTTTCTTCTGATCGAGAAGAGATTCCAGTTGACTTCTTGAAACTTCTAGTACTGGTACATTGTTCTTGATGTCACTCTGTGAAAGAATGTTCTGTTGTGTTTTATTGGATGCACTAATATTGCTAACGGAATTCGCATGTGCTCCCTTAATGTTCTCCTGTACCCTTGTAACTGAGTTAAACTTCCTTTCTCTGTTTTTTCTTTACTTTACACTGCATGTTCTTTGGTGATGAACTTAGTGGAGCTACTACTGTTTTACAATTCGTATGTAACTTAGACTTGCATTTCTTTGAATGTTCACACTTGCCATAATTCACTGTTTCAATTACGTCATTGTTACTGTTTGTGCATTGTTCTTCATCGAGAGTAGCAAACCTATTTCTAGTTACTACATTTGATACACATGCAGAAAGTCGATTATTTCTTACTACTTCTGACCACTGGCCGTTTCTATGAATTTGACCTTGCACTTCAGCACTCTTATCATCTCGTTGTTTTTGAAGTTCGTTTAATTTGCCTTTAAACGACTCTACATCATTCATCAAAATATTTTTTATTTGTTGTAGAGAAGAAACTTCCTGTTTTGTTTGTGCACAGCTTGCGCAAGATCGTTCTACTATAGCATTTTCTACTGGGATATTTGTACCCATTCCTCGTTTCGTTTTTGACCTTGTTACTGTCTCTGTTTTCTTGTTAATATTTATAACACAGGTATCACACAAACTAGGAATATTATCAACGTTTCTACAGCATTTTTTTTGACACATTTTACACAAGATCGCCAGGTTTCTTGTTAAATCTTCAGCAGATACGACACCAACACAATCATCTTCCGCCATGATGACAGTTTATTTGTCAAGACTGATAGACTGAAACCATCAAGACTGATGGACTGAAACCATCTGTTGAAACTTAGTGATCCTAGTGAAGTGTGCAAGGGTAGATATTTAATTAAATTCACAACGCATATATGTACCTTCAAAAAATGTGCAGTTTAAATCAATCCAATGTATCTCCCATGTTGCTCCGAGCATTAACCAGTCATTTGTTAATATTCCGATATCAAACAATGGTAAAATTCTTCTAACAATACAAAAAAATGGTCAAACCAATTAGAAGGTGCAAGGAAAAATTTTTATTGTGGGTGACAGCCGTAGTCGTTACATTTCCAAAATGATGAGTAACTGGTTTTATTAAGTGCCGTATGCATAGTTATTCTGCGAACTGCTTAGGGGCTGCGTACGAGACACGTGATAATTTGCGTTGCAGAGTTCTCCCGCAGGGTCAAACAAGCCCGCAATCTCATCGTAAGTCAAGGGGATGGCTAGGGGTGCTTCTACGGCTCCTTTGCTAGCCCTAGCAGTTTCTATTGTTGCGTAAAATGCGTATGTTCCGTGCTACAAAATATTTGAGTATGTTAATGAGTTTACCGATTTCGTTGAGCTGATTAAACAATAATAAATGACATATTTTGGTGGCAAGCAATTAAAAGAAATATATATAAATTCCGGAAAAAAGATTGCAGGGTATTTTGCTTCCGCTAGTACACATATTGAATAAAAAATCAAAGCGTGGACTAACAACTTCTACCTGAAATAAAATAAGCGAGAGATAGTTGGTGTTACAATATTGGTAGTAGATTTTAGATTTGAATTTAGATTAGCTTAAGAATTGATTTCAGGGGACCAGTGATAATTTCAGGAATCAGCCGAGGGGGATTTCTCCCCGAGAACCATAACATTCTATCGGGACGATATAACCTTTCGTGTTCAATGTGGATTACCAGTATTTTCGTTACCAATGCATTGAAATCCCCCACCACCAGAAAAAAAGCTTCTGGAATCACCAATGATGAGGAAAATTGATTCAACAGTTATACATATTTCATCGTGAAAATGTCATTCTAATGTCTTTTACATCCTTTTTCCTGTTGGTGTTTGCTTACATATCCCAATTGAGGAGCGCTACCATCCATTTTTTCCGCTTATGTTCTAACGTCTTCTACATTCTTGGTTTCTAACCGTCCACCAGCTGCGTACACATTTATAAAATGCTTGCAAACTTATATGTTATAAATAAATAAGTACGAAAACATGCACGAATGTGTGATAAGTTTCCAAATGCAACCTAAGTTTGCATTTTTTTCCGTTTCCAAGCTGGGAACAATTTGAAGGATCACGCGTGATTTTGTCCGCGGAAGCAGGCAATTTAGCGATAGTGGTGTGTGCATATTGTATTGTATTGTATTCTATTGTATTTATTTCGTCCTTTTTTCTTCATTTAGCACTGTATTACAATGCATATAAAGTGGACACGCCATTTATATATGAATACTAAAGTAAAAAAAAATAGTGAAAATTACACACACTAGTTTAATAATTAAGCCTTAATTCTTACATGCTATTACACTGTACATTTTACATGACATCATTGTTAAAAATAAACTTAGCAATTATTACATCAGTGTAGCTAAAAATCCTGCAACAAATATTTAATGCTAAAAGCGAGTAATGACATTGATTTACTGTACATCATGTATCATTTGTATTCACTTAGCAGTTCATGTGTTCCTCTACTGAGTAAAAGCAATGTTGTAATAAATATTTCTGGAGTTCTTTTTTAAATTTAAAAAGAGTTCTGAGTTTTTATTTCTTTTGGAAGTTTATTGTAAAGCATGATACCCGCGTATTGACACCCTTTTCCATATAATACTGTTCTGTGTTCTACAATAGAAAAGGTTTGTTTGTTTCTTGTATCATGATCATGTTGCTGTTCTACTTGCGTAAGGACACCTTGTAGGTGTCTCTTTACAAATATCAATAGATTTAAAATATACAAACAGGGAAGTATACGAAGTTCTTTTTTTTTTATATTGGGTTGCTTTGATCTTTTGGTTTAGTAGTTGCCACCATTCTTATTATTCGTTTCTGTATCGTAAAAATTACTTTGGCCTTGCGCGTATTTCCCCAAAATATAATACCATATGTTAAATTCGATTGGAATAATCCAAAGTAAATTATTTTTAAAGTAGACTCTCTTAAAACATTTTTAAGTACTTTAGTTGCGAAATATATTTGGTTTAATTTTTTACTAAGCTTAGTTATTTGCACGTCCGAGGAGAAATTTTTATCTATCCAAATTCCTAAGAACTAGTTGAGTTTACATATTCTATTTCGTTGTTTTGAATTACAATGTTCCTAGGTTGTACATGTTTTTTGTGCATGTGATTAAAATTGATTGCCTGTGTCTTTTCGAAAGAGAAATGTGGAAAACATCTCCCCCGCTGTTTTGCGCTGTAATTACTCAAAGTACGAATCGGTGCACATGTACTACCATGAGCAAAATAAATGACGCGTCTCTTTATTTTGAAATTTTTTGAAAATATCTCTGTTTTCTTTATATGTTTGAAATTTCGGAAGGTTTCCCCAGCAGGACAGGTTAATAACAAACCCGTTTTTAATATTTGTGTTAGATATTAGCTTAAATAAATTAGAAGCCAAAAACATTAAATCGACAGAAATCTCGAGAATTACCAACTCTGCTAAAGTGGGAAATTTTCAAGAACGCAAGGGAATTCTGCAGTTCAACACGAAGCAGCGACATCTATGTCATTGAGAGAAATGTGGATAAAATCTACAAACGAAACTTTTAACGAAATATTTCTAATATGTCTTATTTCGTGCATTATCTCCAAACTCCAAATATATGAATATATGCCAAGTTTTAACGTAAAGATAGAGTAAAAGGTGGAAATTTCTATGGAAAAGGACGAATTGGTAGCGCGACCGTAATGTAAAATCGTCTTTACCGTAGAACAGGGTCAGTTCACGTAAGGAAACAAGTAGCTCAGTTAGTTAAAACAACTAGTCTGTATGCCGAAGGTAGGAATCCAGATGGAAGTGACGTTGTCATTTTTATTATTATGGTTATTTTATTTATTTTTTTATGTGGGAAAGAATCAAATTGTAACATATGTGCAAAATTCATGACGATACCAAAAAAAAGAAAAAGATGTCGTTGTCGCACTTGCATTAGCATCCCTAATTTTGTTTGCAAAAAGTTCAGTAATTATTTCCCCTGTGCTCACTGCTCACTATACGTAATGCTCGCTGGCGCGTTGTTTCCCAGTAAATGTTAATCCTAATTTGGAGAATTTTATAAAGTTTCACAATATTTCTCACTAGATAGTCTTCTATCTACTTGTTTGGATATTTTGATAACAGATTTCCCTATTAAATGTTTAATTTTCCCTAGATGTTTAATTACGGAAAAGTTTTACAATGTATTTGTATTAAATTGAAATTGTTTTGAATTTACCACATGAGATAAGTAGCTCGAAGGAGGAAAACTCAAGTAATTGATATTCTACGTAAAAGCTACCTATTGTAGAATGATGATACTTCGTGCCATCAGCACATAATCTTCAGACAGAAAAAAATTCTGGTTTTTCCTCCCTATGACCACCCATCTTAAACCTCTACATTCCATTGTTCGTCTCACAAAATTTCGGTGCTCCAAAAACATTCCTATAATAATAATAATAATAATAATAATAATAATAATAATAATAATAATAATAATAATAATAATAATAATAATAATAATCCTGAATATGCCATCCTTACATAATGTAAGGATATCTTAGTTTCTTAGTTTAAATCTTAGATATCTTAGTCTAAAGTACTTTCTTTAGTAATTATTTGAACAACATGTAGGAGGGGGTACGGCGTTTTATTTTGCCCCTCTCATTTCAGTACCCTTCCAACAGAAAGTAATTTCTGATAAGCAGGGTAAACAAAATGAATAAAAAAATATATTTACAGCATCCTCTCTCCTTTCATGATTGGAATATCACGTAGTATTTTTTTATTCTACCAAAGATGGCCCTGTACGGTTAGGGGTAGGTAACTAAAGAAATACCTAATATATAGCGCCCCTTGATTGTAATATTACCGCTTCTTTATTTGTACGAGGGAGGTACAACAAGGTGATAAAAAGAATAGGATAAATGTCTATTGAATGCAGTGGCGGATCCAGCACAAACTTCTGGGGGGGGAGTGAAATATTCTTTTGATGATGTGAAGCTGTCACAAATTACCACTTAACTAAACTAAACATAATAGTGGGGTGAACTGGAACCCTGTCAGTTTAAATTGATGTAAAAGTTTAATTTTTGGCTTCATATTAAAGTTTTGGTTTCAAATGAGAATTTCAGTCCCAGTGGTCAAGGATCAAATCTCGTGGGGCTCTTCAGTGTAGACTAATACGGGCCCCTTATGAGAAAAGGCAAAAATATTAAAATGTTTATAACGTTCGAATTTTTCGTCTATTTTAAAGAAATGTTGGGCTTCGTATTAAAGTGTTGGTTCCAAATGGCAATTTCAGTCCGATGGAGAATGATCAAATCCTGGAGTCGGGGGAGCTCATCAGTATAGTGTGCTACGGCTCCATTATGGGAAAAGGCAAAAATATGAAAATGCTTATAACTTTCGAATTTTTCGCCTATTTTAAAGAAATTATTGGCTTCATATTAAAGTCTTGGCTTCAAATGACAATTTCAGTCCTTGTGGACAATCATCAAATCTCGGAGGGCTCTTCGGTGTAGGGGTTTCGGCTTCTTTATGGGACAAGATTCACGTAATTGATATTGCAAAATTGTTTTGTATACGTTAGTGTAAACTTGCACCATTTGGTTAATTTTACCTCTTATATTTTGCATATTTCAAATTCCAAGCATAGTTACTTCTCAAAGCTAGAAGGCACTTACTAGTTTCATTAAAAGGAAATGTCTTTTATGAAAAGTTGTCATGGAGTAGACGAACGAACAGGCACCCAAACATTGGTTGAGTCGGACGGTTGAAACTCGTTAAGCTCACTTCAATTATTATTATTATTATTATTATTATTATTATTATTATTATTATTATTATTATTATTATTATTATTATTATTATTAATAATAATAATAATAGAGCATTCATGCGGTCCGTGGCTCGACTCCACTTCGCGCCAAGTGAAATTTGAGGTAGACAAATACCGTGTGCATGGGTATGGGTTTTCTTGGAATTTTCCATTTTCCTCCCACTTTCTTAATTTCATCATTTCAATCATCATCATTCTCCTTTAGCGTAGTTGCATAATCGTGCAACGTAAAACTAGATATTCCATTTAATTTTAATTTCAATAATAATAATAAACAATTAATTCAACTGAAAGAACTGTAATTTTTGTTGACGGCAATTATCATAAATATGCAACCATTATAAAAACAATGCTTTGAGTAGAAAGATAATCCTTCCCAAGTGTTAACGAATGCGCACGAGATAAGACATGTCTCGAGAAAGAGACGAGACGCGCTTTGTGACATCCAAAAGAAGACGTAACCAATGTTTTGGACACGAGATAGCTTTTAAAATGTCTCGTCTTGTCTGGAATGTCTCGAAAACAAAAGTCTAAGTTTTAAAATTATTTTTTAAAGATCTATTCTTTCAAAAGTAGCTCTCTGCCTTAAAATTAATAACGGCATTTGTGATTTTTTTTAAAAAAATAAACAATGTCTAAAGTTAATAGTTAACTTTTCGAAAAGAAGCGTCATTAAGGGTGAACCTGAAAGATGTCCAAAAACTTCGGGAGATGATTCGTGACATCAAAAGGAGACAAATAGCCCTCTTGCAGTTTTCGAGTTCAGCTTCGTTGTTGAGATACAGGGTTGCCAACTGGTCGTGTTTGAGAAACTCACTGGAAATAAATTCAACTCCAAGAATAAGCTACTACAGGTCAATTGACTTATACCATGCTGCAAGGTTAAATATTTGCTTATGAAGGGTGTACAAAATTTGCCAGTGTCCTTTCTGAGAACATCGTCGAGAAAAAGTCACCTCCAAGAATAAACTACCCCTCGTAAATTTTTCTAAGAGAAATATCTGATACTGCAATATAGGGTTGTTAATTAAATATTGATTAATGAAAAATAAACAAAATTGTTAAAACCATTTTGGAGAAAATAGCTTTTTTCGATTTTCGGCTGTTAGTAAACCACACTTATTTTAGGCGGTAGGAAAAAATGGGAAAATCTCCTGTAGGAATACTATGTAAACCCTAAGTTTAAAATTTGGTGTAGATACGTTGAACGGTATGGCCTCTAGGCAAGTGCATAGAAAAGTGTACCGAACGGACGGACCGGAAGGACGGGTATCGAAAAATCACATTTTCGGTATGTAGACGCCACGAAGTATGTAAATTCGTTGAAATCTGAATTTGATATACTATTTTCACAATCACCATATTTTCTTCTCTCTTTTGTCGCTCGAAAAAGAAAAGCCTGAGTTTACCACAAAAAGCTAGGGTGTTTACCAAAAAATATTCAATTACAAGGCCACCTCACTAAACATTTTCAATTCAATTTCTTAACTGTGTTAGGCCGCAGTTGTTACTGAAGTGTGTATTTGGATAATACGAAAAAAAATATCGTATTATTCAATTACATCGAATGTCAGATTATCGAATAAAAAACTTCGACTGAAGAAAATCCACACTACAAAACTAACTCACACTTTGAGCACATTTTCATTAGACATATAATAGAGCAATTAATGCAATAATTGTTTATGAAATATGAAAAAAATCAAATGAGTCATTTTCGAGAAAGTCGTTCAAAAAGAACACGTCAGAAGTAACCTACCTCTTGTGAATTGTTTCGAACAATGAGTTAAAATATACTTTTGCTTATTAATGAAATACTTATTTGCGAAATTTGAACAAAATCGCCTGTCGTTCGAGAAAATTGTTGGGAAAAACCTTGACCCCCAAAATAATCTATCCGTCGTAATTGATTTCACAGAAATGACTTATACTAAAATATAGGGTTATTAATGAAATATTTATTTATGAATTATCAATAAAATTGTCCACGTAAGTTTTGAGAAAATCGTGAGGGAAAAATAACTCCCCGAATAAACTATCTCTTGAGGATTCTTTCAGGGCAAGCGAGTTATTCCATATTATTAGGTTTTTAATGAAATATTTATTTATGAGTACGAACAAAATTGCTTGATTCATTTTAGAAAAAACCGTGGAGGAAAAACACCCCCAAGAGTAAACCACCCCTCGTATATTTTTTTCAGAACAAACAAGTTTTGCCATATCGTTCGGTTATTAAGGAAATATGTAATTTTGAAATACGAATAAACTCTTTTGAGTCATTTTTGAGAAAATCGCCCAGACAACACACTCCACCAAGAATAAACTACCCCTCGCATTTTTTTAGGACAAACGAGTTATTTATGCCATATTGTTAAGTTATTAATAAAATATGAACGAAAACACTTGAGTCCATTTTGAGAAAATCACTGAGAAAAACTCACCCCTAAGTATAAACTACCCCTTGTAGATTTTTCTCAGATACCCCAAATGCCTTATACCACAAAATAGGGTTGCTAATTAAATATTGATTTATAAAAAAAGAAAGAAAACAAGATCGTTAGAGCCAGTTATGAGAAAATATCGTACAGAAAACTACCCTTGTTTTGGGAGTAGGAGGGAAATAAAAGAAACTATAGGAAATATTATGAAAATCTTAAACTAAAATTTGGTGCAGATAAGTTGAACGGTTGGCCTCTAGGCGAGTGCACAGAAAAGTGTAGCAAACGGACGGACGAAGAGCTGGACATGGATCAAAAAATAACTTTTTCGGTATTAGGGGCTATAATATGTGTAAATTCGTTGAAATCTCAAATTTGATTTTTTTTTTCGATCACCATACTTTCTTCTCTCATTTGTCACTTCAAAGTAAATGGAACTCAGAACTACAGATAAGAGACACCTGCTTTTACACATAGACATTTATTGATTTAAAACTGTTTTAGTTTGTCATTTCACTTCCAATTGAAAGGTTTTACCATGACTAACGGCATACCAATGACGAGACGGAAGTTTTGAGGAAGTAAATGCATTCAGAAGTCTAGACTACATTACGCCTATCAGCCTGTTTTTACTTCTGCAATTATTGACAGTTGTAATTTCGTCCGAACGCTACCTGAAATAATTCTTGGTTGACGTCATTGTGTTACTATTTTAGTATTGTTCTCTTAAGACTTGGTTGAAGTTTTGTCTTAACGGTTATGCATTTTTTCTTTCTTATTTCATCGTTACACATAAGAATAAAATGTTCTGGTGAGTGGATAGAATCGAACCTACGAACATTGAGATTTCATTCTTCCAACACTTTACCAATGGACCAAGCTTTGTCTTCACGTTAACGCACGGTTACAGGGTTTATTACGATTTAAATAAAATGGCTGGCTGTTGGAGTTTCCTGCCCAAATATTTCGATAAAAAATTTTCAATGCTTCGTAGATACGTGGAGCAAAGTTTAGATACACATTTTAGGATAGTGCATTTTGGTATATAATAATTTCATGCCAGATAAAATCTAGATAAGTTTTGATAAAATGATTCATATGTAGTTCTCAATAATAGGCTTGCTGTTCGGGGTGAAGTTTCAAGGTTCAACATTGACTAGCAGTTTTTGCTATTAATATCCCTTCTAACAATATTGACAGTGGACAAAAGTTAGCCCGTGTTGAAGCTTTTTGCTCCTAATTTAATCATTTTACTTTATTATTTAAAGAATATATTGAAAATTGTCAGCAGGCACGTATACAGTAATTTATTTCGGAAGGGGCCCGACTTCAATATTAGGATAAATTATAATAAAATTTTAAAAGACAATCCCAAAAATTAGGCTAAATTTGCAGAAAAGTTGGGATTGCAGAGAGGGTCCGGACCCCCTGTACCCACCCCTAAATGCATCCTTGTTTGTCAGTAACGTTTCCTCATTTTGAAACCCTCAAAAACTTCGGATATATAAAGGGAAGAGAGTTATTTTCGATAAAATATCACTTCAAGGTGACGCGAAAGTTTTATTGCACATGGTGGTATCCAACGTTCACAAGGGCAAGAATTCCTTCCCTTTTATTCTTTTGCTATTGTGCTCTATCGGAAGGTTAGGTTTGCAAAATATTACTCTTACAAACAAGCGTGATTGGCAGATAGGAATACTGAACAGAACTCCACAGAAATGCATGCTGAACTTACGTTTATAGCTACCCTTTGGTGATTTGGCCTCAAGGTCAATCGAGTGGTAATTCAGGTCCGTCTCTGTTCTTGAGCCATGTTCGTATTACTTCGAACAGTTTTGCTAATGAAAAGCATGCCTCGTAATATAACAGACTTCTTTCGCGTAAGAAATCGAAACTCAGTTGGTCAGAGCAACTAGTCTGTACGAATTAGGTTGTTAGTTAGAGCCCAGTACGAGTAAGGGTTTTTATTACTATTTTTTGTTTTTATCTTTTTAGGTGAGGAAAAATCAAATTGTGACATCGCGATATCAAATATATTTGGTTAGCTAACTTTGTCTCAGCTAAACTTTAAACATCAGTAACCGTCGAAATTATTTCACTAACCGATCAGTCACTGAACATTTCAAACACGTCAAACCAGTGGCATAATATGAAAGTTAACCTCTCCTCCACAGTACTTAGTTATGCGTCCGTACTTTCAGCTGCGTGCCAAGGGCCGGGCGACTGCCCGGGGCGCCAGAGAAAGAGGGTCGCCAAAACGAGCCTCAAAAATTAAATTTTAGAACGTGTTTTCTACTTTCGGTTTTGGTTTATATTCTTGTAAAGTAGTCGCAATTACATAACCATGGAAGAAGAGAGTTTCATAGTAATATGGGGGCTGTATCGAAAAATGGAGAGATGGCATGCAGAGTAAAGAGTGGCGGGGGTGTAAATATTGTTTATTTGTTTGCTTGAGTTTATCGTTCCACGAATATGCCTTAATGGCCAAAGGAGATGTGGATACTAATTATAGTGGAATCTGAACAACTTTTATCGTTCAACAGTAATCCACCGAGAATTGGATCCCGTACCACAGAAGGCAGGCGTGCTAGCCACAAGACCAAGCGGGGGGCGGGGAGTTCGTATTGTTTATAGCGGGCCATATTCTTTGTGAAGTTTTCCTAGGTAATGAATATCTTTTTGAAAAATGGGTTTAAAATATTAAAAAATCTATGATAAAATGTAAAATATAGGCTAGTACTAGGGGGAGGGCGCCAAAAAGTCACTTTGCCCGGGTGAAAATTTGGCCTGGTCCGCCCCTGCGTACTTTCTGTATATTTTTGGCCTTGCAGCTTGTGCGGTTCCCACGCCACAGGATTGCGGGGGCGCTATTTACGCGTATGCTTCGAACGTAATTCAATAACTGCTTAAGAAATTCTACCATCGGCGTGGAAACGGGAATACTCGTATATATTTTTCTAATAGTCCCATAGAACTTTCATTCAGAACGCCAGATGCAATTAAGTAGAAGGAGGATCTGATGTTTCCTAAATAAGTTCCTTTCAGAAAGTTTGCTATTTCTTTAACGGTGATGTAAATAATTATACTCATCGTTATTAGCCCGACACAAAACCATCCCGGACAAATCCCTCTAGAAAACTTTATTCTACCTACTTTTATAAGCAACTCAACGGTGAAACACTTGCTAACGAAAACAATGCTGTGTATACACTGCCTTGTTTCTGACAAAATATAAAGTGTTTTGTAATCTTTAGACACTTTTCCTATTCTTTTTATCACCCTTGGTTATGTAGGTTGGCCTCGAACAAATAAAGAAAAGGTAATATTACAGTCAAGGGGCGCAATAAATATATTAGATATTTCTTTTGTTACCTAAACATAACGGCCTAGGGTCGTCTTCAGTAGAGCAAAAAATGTTACGTGATATTCCATTCACGAAGGAGGAAAGGTTACTTTAAATATATTTCTTATTCATTTTGTCTACTCTGCTTGTCAGAAATTATATACTTTCTGTTGGGACGATGCTGAAAAGATAAGGGGGGAAATAAAACTTCGTGCCCCCTCATACATTTTAAATTTTGTACATGGTTGCTCAAATTATTACTAAAGAAAGCACTTTAAACCAAGATATCTAAAGTTACATTATGTAAGGGTGGCATATTCAGGAATAATAATAATAATAATAATAATAATAATAATAATAATAATAATAATAATAAATGTCGTTGGAGAGCCGAAATTATGTGACACTAATCATTACATGTAGAGCTTTAAGATGAGTGGTCATAGGAGAGGAAAAAACAGGGTTTTTCTCTGTCTGACCAACGTAAAGATTATGTGCTGAAGTTAAGAAGCACAATCATTCTACAATAGGTTGCTTTTACGTAGAATATCAGTTACTTCAGTTCTCCTCCTTCGGGCTACTTACCTCATGTGGTAAATTCAAAACAATTTCAATTTAAGACAAATACATGTAAAACTTTTCTGTAATTAAATATATATATAGGGGAAATTAAACATTTAATAGGGAAATCTATTATCAAAGTGTCCAAAAAAGTAGATAGAAGACTATCAAGCGAGAAACATGGTGAAAATTTTTAAAATTCTCCAAATTAGAATTAACATTTACTGGAAAACATTTGTTATGCACCAGTGAGCATGTAGTGAGTAGTGAGCACAGGGAAAATTATTACGAAACTGTTTGCAAACAAAAATTAGAGACACTAATGCAAGTTCGAGAAAGGCATTTTTTTTTTGGTATCGTCATGAGTTTTACACATATGTTACAATTTGATTTTTTCCCACATAAAAAATAAATAAAATAACCACAGTAATAAAAATTACAACGGCACTTCCATGGGGTTGGAACCCAATACCTTCGGCATACAGACTAGTTGCTTTAACTAACTGAGCTACTTGTTTTCTTACGTGAACTGAACCTGTTCTATGGTAAAGACGATTTTTCATTACGATTGTGCTAAGAATTCGTCTTTTTCCATAAATAATTTCCACTATTTGCTCTATCTATACGTTAATACTTAGCATAGATTCATATATTTGGAGTTCGCTGATAATGCATGTAATAAGACACATTAGAAATGTTTCGTTAAAAGTTTCGTTTGTAGATCTAATCCACGTCTCTCCCAATAACATAGATGTCGCTGCTTGGTGTTGAACTGCAGAATTCCCTCGCGTTCTTGAAAATTTCCCACTTTAGCAGAGTTGGTAATTCTCGAGATTTCTGTCGATTTAATGTTTTTTGCTTCAAATTTATTTATTTTAAGCTAATATCTAAAACAAATATTAAAAACGGGTTTGTTATTAACCTGTCCTGCTGGGGAAACCTTCCGAAATTTCGAACATATAAAGAAAATGGAGATATCTTCAAAAAACTTCAGAATAAAGAGACGCGTCATTTATTTTGCACATGGTAGTACATGTGATTATGGAAACAGTGTTAAGAACTATAGTTCATAATTATGCAATTAGAATAGAAAACTAGGTTCTACTGACCACCTACTACAGATTGTTGAATATTTTTGTACTAATTTGAGCATTGTCCGAGCAGACGGCTCTACCAAATTTTTAACACATTTCTTACATGTTCAGGTTAGGTTAGAGCTTTGTATTTCTTTTAGCAAAGCATTCACTAAATAAAGAGCTCCTACTACTTCCAGATTCGCTTCAGATGGCTCAGTGTAAGTACAGTGTACATATATGGCATAGAACTACAATACATAAGACACGAATCAACTTGTGATATGTAGCCAAAAGCACGAATGCTATCTG
Source organism: Thermobia domestica (assembly GCF_964235325.1). Taxonomy (NCBI): domain Eukaryota; kingdom Metazoa; phylum Arthropoda; class Insecta; order Zygentoma; family Lepismatidae; genus Thermobia; species Thermobia domestica. The sequence goes on along the minus strand of NC_137470.1, from coordinate 46,871,073 downwards.
AGTTAGAAAAGGTGCGCATCAGTGGGGCCTGAGTAATAGCGAGTGGGTGCGTCCATAGGGAGCCGGTGCGTCAGCGATTTTGTATATGTATATATGAGGATAGTGGAAGAGCGCACTTACAGATACAATACTTTTATTATCACTTAATATTCATTTCAATATGCTGTCATTATGGTAATTACTTATATTCACACTCTTATTCCTTCACGAAAAATGAAGGGCTTCACATCGTATTTTACCTATAAATTTTCTATTTCGTAGAACCGTCTCTTCGAGTGAACTCCTAATTCGCTTACATGTATAAATACCATCGCAAATTCTCCCGTTCCCTACGGACGTACCTTGACTAGAGCCCTCCAGCTTCACCTTGGCATTCACCGTATGCAAAAAATTGCTTGTAATGAGCAACTTGCAAACTTTGGTGCGTGGTTTTGAGACGTATGGCTTTCACTATAGACTATTAGCTAAGTATGTGTGTGTCTTATACAATTGCACACAAATGATAAATCACACTCTAGAAATAAGTAGATAATGAGTTTTACGCTATTTGCATGGAATTTTCCCCCAAAATACTTGTCTTTATAGATATAATTTTTATGCCCTCCTAAGGTTAACCTTCACTGGAAATTGTTTAGAAAATACATTCTCGAAAATACCATGGGCTGATTTTGTCAAAAAAAAAAAAAGATGCTGTGTATTTCAAAAAAGCTGTGGAGCGTTTGATAAAATGGCCCTCTCAGAATCAACTGCTGATAAATGCAAAGAAAACAAAAGTACTAGAAAAATGTAATTTTTGATACCGTAAACTGTGAATGACTATAGGTTAGTTAAAGTTAGGTCTGTTTACTGCAGCGATAAAAAAATGTTACTTCTAATGCGACGAATGGAATGTAGGCCCTTTTGTGTACTACTTTAAAGAAAATACACAGTGATATTTATATGTTTCGATCTCTAACATTTCCAGTTCAATGAACAGCAAGGAGCGGGCTGTGGGAGAAGCAGTAAAAACATATTAATGCTGATCAGTGAAAAATATTGGTTTAGAAATAGTACATTTTACTTATGTGACAATTTTGTTCTTTGTAAAAATTTGCCGACTGGCAAGATTTTAGAATGTGTAGAGCACTGCACATGTCAATACTGTTAATAATCGTGCAATGGTAATAATGTTAGCATATTTTTACGCCGAAGGGCCAAACTTTTACTAGAACTATTTCTGGAACGCGGCATCGGCACTATTTTAGCAGATGGCTCTACCAAATTTACCGACACTTCTACTTTTTTGGGGGGCGGGGAATTTTCGTGCTATTAGACTATATTACGTTCTGTTTGCTTCTGCGATACGATTCGTTTGGTGGGTTATGTTGGTTTACGTTGGGTAGGTTAGATTAAGATTCTGTTAATAATTACGGTCCTTGTGCCGTTACGGGGGTCCAAAACTAGCAGAAGAACAGTATGATGTACCGTAAGGAAGAGCTGATGGTAAGGTGAATTGGAAAAAAGGGGGAAACCCACGGAAAGATAGGTAATTGGACAGAAGTCCACTGTGATGCAAATTATCGTTCTTTCGTTCCTAATGATGTCCACAATGCTTAAAAGGGCGGTGCAGATAGTGTATCTTTGAGTACAAGAGTACGTACACGGTCCCGGTAAAGTGTCCTTGCATTCAAAACACCCGGCTGTATACCCCACTTTCAGAATTTTAGACATCACCTGGAGCGAAAAAGGAAAGAGCACACAAAGAGGGTTCAGAGTCGGGTGTTTTGATAGCAAGGATACCGCCAAAACTGTATCTACTCACACTGCACCCCCTTTCTAAGCGTTGTGTACATCACTAGGAACGAAAGAACGATGATTTGCATCATCTGACACTGTATGAAAGAAGGAGTTCTGAGCAATTAGCGAAGGGTATTTGCCGGAATATCTGCCTGGATAAGTAAGTTATTTAAAGTGAACCGCGCTGCACACGTGATGAAATGCTTCCTCTTTATTCCAAGAATTTTAGAGGTATTATTATTTTAAGAAGAACTTACTCTACAATATTTTAACTGTGAGTTGTGCAGTTGTTAAAAGAACATCAAAAATGTGCTTTCGTAGTGACAGAAACTGAGATATGAATAATTTGTGAAACGTAAACAAAATTTATATTTGTGTTTCAACTACGAGTACTATTTTAGTATTTTAAATGCGAGGTAGCCCTCTGGAGGAAAATAAATGTTGAATTCAGTCTCCAATGGATAAAAGTAAAAAGCTGTGCCAAAATAATAATAACTGTGTACATTTCATTTTATTAGTTCGTAGTGGATTCTCAGAATTTTTAAAAATATATTACAATAAATTGGCGGCCATTTGTAATCTCATAGCTGCAAACTCTATGAAAGTCACCGTTGCCAGCTCACCCTTTTTTAACTTTACGGTTTACGGTCAAATTATGGATTCAGAAAACTCGTTTTGATATTGAAAATTATAGTTTTTTTGTGTGTGTGTTAGAATTTTGTTTATGTTATACAATGAAGGGTTCATTTTGTATTAATTGTGAAACACTCAAACAGAACTGAATGCAAAACTAGAAGAAATTGTTGTTGTTGTTGTTGTATTGATGTATTTACAAGTTCTAATTTTAATGATGTTCGTAAAGATTCACAGATTGATTGATTGAAATTGTTTGGGTGGGCGCGTCGACAACGGGGTCTTTTGCACCCTTCTTTGACAGGAACAAAATAAAAGCAATCAAGAAGAAAAAATAGTAGTGCACAAATAATAAAATAAAATAAAAGAGGTATCTGGAGCATGCTGAAGTGGCAGGACTTTGATGAAGTAAAATGTCATAGCATTTGGAAAATGTGCAAACTCAATACACAAAGACTAGGACTGGTTAATACACAATGACAGGTTAATCTTCTCTGCCGGGGCAGCTCGGCAATAGGTGAACACACGTAGGGCAGCCCATAATTAGTATGGAATATAACAGTGCAGTAATAGAATAAAAGCAAGGAAATGCTATGACAAGCATAAAATCATGAAAGCTAAGAAATAGTAGATAAAATCAGAAATAAATTAATTAAAAGGAAACGTGAGAAATGCACTCACAGAGCATTCAGAATATGCAGATTCTGCAAATAATTGAACATTTTCTGGATCATGGATTCATCATCGCCAAGCAAGATTGCCATATCGGCTGGTAATCCAAGTCGAGCTCGCTCAGGAGCAAGAGGCACACAATCCACTAAGAGGTGACGAATACTCAGGGGCTGACCACAATGACGACACACAGTCGGAGGTGTACGTCGCAGAAGATGTGCATGGGTGAGATGACTATGTCCAATACGAAGGCGTGCCAAAGTCCGCTCTTCCAGGCGAGATGATCGGGAGCTCGTCGACCAGACTCCAAGGTGGGGCTTCACTGCATGCAACTTATTGTGAATCTGCTCATCCCAGTGTGTCTGCCAGCGGCGAAGAAGAAGACGATCGATCACAGGACGAAGATCAGAGCTGGGGAGCGGTGTTGAATAGGCAGGTCCTGTAAGGGCAGCTTCTCTGGCAACACGGTCAACATGCTCATTACCTGGAATACCAGCATGGCCTGGCACCCAACAAAACTGGACGTCACAACCTGCAAGATGTAAGGAATGGCAGGAGAGGAGAATTTGCTGAACGATAGGGTGCGCAGTTGACACGTCGGTAAGACTGCATAAAGCGCTGCTGGAGTCAGAGCAGACAAGAACCTGACGAAGATGGCGGCGACGGATATAATGCAGGGTCTCCAGGATAGCAACCAATTCAGCAGTGAACACACTGGTAGTAGGAGGGAGCTTCAAGCCAGCGCCATGGTCAGCCGTGACGAAGGCACAGCCAACAAAATCTTCAGACTTCGAACCATCTGTGTAGAAGATATCGTAGGTACGGTACGCCTCCAGAAAAGAGAAGAATTCCTGACAGAACTGTTGAGTGCTGGTGATAGACTTCTTAAATTGCAGTAAATGAAAACTGACAACTGGTGGAAGAACAGTCCACGGAGGAATAGGAAGGAAGCCCAATGAACAGATAGCAGGAACTTCCAGTCCTAATGAAGCCACAAGGTCTAGAGTACGAATGCCAAAAGGCCGAGTAGCAGTAGGTCGTGCTTGATATCGGTCATAGCGAGCACCAGCCTCAAGGGCAAAGGCCGAAGGATGGTCAGGTACGGCACGGATATGGATGTAATAGCGCAGGAGCAGGCAGTCCCGACGATGGGAAAGAGATGGTTCATGAGCCTCGACATAGAGACTAGGAATAGGGCTGGTTCGAAAAGCTCCAAGCGCCAAACGAAGGCCAAGATGATGAACTGCATCCAGATGACGTAGGATGGAAGGTCGAGCAGAACCATAGGCAACACAGCCATAGTCCAATTGGGAGCGGATGAGGCTACGATATAAACGCAGCATCACCACACGGTCAGCACCCCACGAAAGATGAGACACCATACGTAGTAAGTTCAAGGAGCGAAGACAGCGATACTTCAGTTCCCGAACATGAGCAGCCCATGTAAGTCTGCGGTCAAACTCCAAGCCCAGAAAACGAACATGATCGACATAGGACAATCGAGAACCGCCAAGGAACAGGTCACGATCGTAAGCACATTGACGTAGGCGACAAAAATGTACACAGTGTGTTTTGGTGAGAGAAAAACAGAAGCCAGTAGTGGAAGACCAGCGGTGAAGACGGTTAAGCACTAACTGTAACTGGCGAGTAACAGTACGGAGGTCACGTGAGCGACAGTAGATAGTAAAGTCGTCCACATAAAGCAACCCATTAACTGTAGGGGAGAGTTGCGACATCACACTGTTCACAGCTACAGCAAATAATGTGACACTCAACACACTACCCTGTGGAACGCCATTCTCTTGTGGAAACTGAGCAGAGAGAGTAGCTCCAAGCTTGATTCTAAAAGAACGTTGTTGGAGAAAATTCTGGATGAAGAGAGCCAAGTGGCCACGTAAGCCCCAGAGATGGAGTTGCCTCAAAATGCCATATCGCCAAGCGGTGTCATAAGCCTTTTCAAGGTCAAAGAAGATGGCTATCAGATGTTCTTGATGACGAAATGCTTCCTGAATAGTACTTTCAAGATGCGCCAAATGATCAGTAGTGGAACGGAAGCGCCGAAAGCCACACTGAAGATTGGAAATGAGGCCATGGTGTTCAAGAAACCAGACTAAGCGGGTGTTGATCATCTTCTCCAAAACTTTACACAGACAGCTAGTCAAGGCGATCGGGCGGTAGCTTCCACTGGACGTGGCAGGTTTAGCAGGCTTCAAAATAGGAATAATGTATGCTTCACGCCAGGCATCGGGGAAGGAGTCTTCAAGCCAGATGCGATTGTACAGGGCAAGAAGATGTTGCTTGCCATCATCAGGCAGGTGCCGGAGCATAGCATAACAGATGCCATCAGGACCAGGTGCCGTTTCCTTCGTAGAATCCAAAACGGCAGCAAGTTCAGCAGTAGTAAAAGGCAGATTATAAGCTTCAGCGGTTGCAGAGCGGAACTGAAGTGGAGTACGTTCGTTGCGTTGTTTATAAGTGAGGAATCCAGCTGAGTAGTGAGTAGAACTGGATACATCCGCAAAATGACGACCTAATGCAGCAGCAATTCTGTCCTGATCAGTGACCATTACACCATCGATAATAAGGGATGGAACCGCAACGGAGGAAACATGTCCCTGTAGACGACGAATTTGCAACCAGACCGCTGTCATGGAGCTGCCAGCAGTAAGAGAAGAAACATAAGTGCGCCAGCTATGACGCTTAGCTTGCTTAATCAGATAGCGGGCTCGAGCACGAAGAAGTCGAAATTGAGCCAAATTATCAGCTGTAGGAGCACGATGAAAAGTACGTAGTGCTCGACGTCGGGCCAGAATAGCGTCACGAATCTCCTCTGACCACCAAGGAACGGTGCGTTTACACCGGGAACCAGCATAGATAGGAATAGAGTCGTGTGCAGCTGCCAGGATACTCTGCTGAAAGGCCTCACAATGACCATCAACAGTAAAACGTGGGTCTAAAGTGAAATGAAAAGTGGCGGAAAAATGATCCCAGTCTGCTCGACGGAGATTGTAGGCAGTGAACGGAGCAGAATGGATGAGCGGAAGGCCATGCACAAGAATAGGAAAGTGGTCACTGCCACAGAGATCATCATGCACGCGCCAAGTAAGATGGGCACCAAGTTGAGGACTGGAAATGGAGAGGTCCAAATGAGAGTAGGTACCAGTAGCAGTAGTAAAATGTGTGGGACTGCCATCATTGAGGAGCAATGAGTTAGTGTTGTCAAGGAAAGTGGAAATCTCTTGGCCTCGTGGCTCAGTACGAGGAGAGCCCCACAGTGCATGGTACGAGTTAAAGTCACCCACAAACAGAAATGGGGATGGAAGCTGTCGAGCAATCTGTTCAAGATCGACAGCAGTAAAGGCGTCATGACGCGTAAGGTAGATACAACAAAAAGTAACAGGTTGTCTTCAGAAGACACGAACAGCTATAAGCTGGAAAGCACTATTCACATGGATGAGAGCAGAATGGTAAGCATCAGAGACCCCAATTGCTACACCACCTGCTGCACGACCTGCAGTAAGCTGATCATGACGATATACAGTGTAACCAGAGAGAACTGAGTTGCTAGTAGAGGTAAAATGCGTTTCCTGAAGACAGAATATGATAGGATGAAACAATGTCAATAACTGCTTAAATTCCTCGTAGTGAGTGGAATAGCCATTTAAATTCCATTGAAGAAGGGACATGTTCAACAAGCATCGAGAACAAGAAGCGAGGTACTGCGCATGCCTTTTTCACGGCCTTCCACAAGGGTAAAATCATCGAGCTCCTCCTCCACCATATCCTCCATAAGAGACTCGTCATCACTAGGGGGACTACGTGACGTATGCTTCTGTTTCTTCGCCCCAGGCGGACTAGCAGACTGGGTGCGTGAAGCTTTCTTCGTTGGTTGGGCTGCAGTAGCTGCAGAAGAGGTGGAGGCAGCCTTGGAAGCCTGGGCTTGGAGTTGTTTCTTCCGTTCCTTTTTACTGAGAGGTTTCAGCGGAGGCTGATTATTAGACTGCTTCAAAAAATGGGCGATCGATGGAGTAGAGGCAGATGATGGAGTACTAGTAGACTGAGCAGCAGATGTCTGAGACTTAGGAGTGGGCTTAACACTTCTGGAAGGCGAAGGGTCCGTTGATGGAGGCTTACGTTGCGAAGCAGTAGATGACTGTTGCTTCGTGCGTGAGAGATCTGACTTTGTAGACGGAGCAGTGGCACGGGACGCCTTGGGAGAGGCGGGCACACTGCGAACCTCAACATCTGTCTGTGTGGCAGAGTCAACCGTCTGAGTTCCTTGGGATCGACTGTTTTTCAAAAGAGAAGAAAAACCTGTGACGAAGGTGACCTTTGGTTGGATACGTCTTTTAGCCTCAGCTGCAGAGATCTTTTCGATGACCATCAGTTCGCGGATTTTCTTTTCGGCCACAAATTGAGGGCAGTCACGTGACCAGGCTGGGTGGTCACCTTTACAGTTGGCGCACTTCGGTGGGGCCGCACATGGGGCCTGACCATGGGCTGCAGAACTGCAATTTCCACAGAGACCAGCTGCATTGCAGGAAGGTGCGGAATGTCCAAAATGCTGGCAGTTGAAGCATCGCATCGGCAGTGGAATGTATGGCCGGACTTTTAATCTATGATACGTAACGTTCAAATGCGTCGGCAGGTCAGGTAGGGCAAACGTAAGGATGTAAGAATCCGTAGGTTGCACCGTACCTGCTTTCTTGGTGGTAATACGATGTACTTCCGTGACGTGACAATCCTGAAGTTCTTCGCAGATTTCAGCCTCTGGTAAGTCTCGTAAATCAAAACAGGTAATAACGCCCTTACTGGTGTTGAGTTGGCGGTGAGGCTCAACCACAATAGGAACAGGTCCTAATTGGGTACAAGCTAAAATGAGTTTTGATTGCTTGTCCGATGTCGTGTGCACAAGTAAGGTACCATTTCTTAACCTTCTAATGTGGCCAGGAGGAAACGTGCCAGTAGCAATATGATGAAGCTGGCGATTTACAATAAACGGTGATAATTTGCTTAAAGCTCCAGCTGTGTCAGACGATCTATCTTTGATTATTAGATATCTTGGTACAGGACCAAGCTTTTCCTCATTCTTCTCTAATCCAGTAGCCTGGGAGGGTGTTTGATGCATAGCTATATTTCAAGTAAGCCCAAAATCCTCTCGGCTTCCCCGTCATGGTTCAAGCGGCCAACGAGGCTGGCAGGTCCTACCTGCATGACCCTTGTCAGCAAGCTAGACTGTGACCCGAAGTCAAAATGACAAGGGGGCAGAGCCACTTGCACCGCCGACTGATGGGTACTTCTTGAGAGGACCCACATCCCACCGTGTTAGGGGAGGAACCAATGGTCCATTGGGGATCCCCGCACCGCAGAATCCCAGCATTTCCTTTCAGAGCATCACTCCTTCCGGTCCTGCTGGGGGCGCATGCGCTTCGCCCCGCCGTTCCATGGCTCCGGGTCCGGCGTCATCCAATTGAATCCAAGAACATATCAAGTCCATAGCAAGGTTGTAATCCAAAAAGGCAGTCCATATCCGAGGCTTATTTTGAACAGTGCTTGATCGCAAGTTTTAGATGCCGGGGGATCGGCCCGGCACAACCCCCAACCTGGAGGACCAGTGGCTGATTGCAGTTCCGAAGAACTGGGCGATGGGGGCGCCACATCCCGACGCCGGGAAGATTCACAGATTAGTGCGGGAAAAACATTGTTTAATTTCACGAGTGTGGTGTCAAAAGGTGCGTGAACATCTCAGGATTGCATTAGTGAAATCCTCGTTTCCAACAGTTCTCGGAAACTGATTTAACTTTTAATTTACTGCTTTCTTCAGCCATAATATACGTTAATTCTTCGTTTCAAATGCGTTACTCCTAACAATGGTAGTGAATTGTGTGTATATGAAATCGAAGTTTAAATATATTCTTCTATTGTTAAACCGTTTCAAACATGAATTTTTGTTTACTTTATCTACCATTTGTTTAATATGTCGACCGGACACGATACTAGCGCCATGCCGGACAATGTCGACCACTCTGTGTCATTGAAATATAATGATGACCCGGGCATTCATAATTTCAATACTGCTGGTGCATCTGTACATAATGATTCAGTGTGTTCTCAGTGCAACAAACAATTACTCAATGCAAGAGGCCTAGCAATCCACAACAGTAAGTGCCATCTCACTAGTACTAAAGCCAAACCCTCATCGTCCAACGTCACTACCATGCTTTCACCTTCTGCACACAAATCTACTTCACATACTACCTTGAGCAACTGTATTTTTAACTCCAACGAGATGTCAATTGAAGCATGCAATACCCTCCTCGTAAAACTCAACTCCATAACTCCTATTCTTCGTAGAGTTCCTCGAGGAGCTAGACCAGCGTTGGCTGACTCCCTCTGTGACGTTCTGCAGAATATTATATCTACTAATAACTTGCAATCGTGGAAGGAACTCTTCTTCTTCCCCTACGTAACTCTTTGTTTACCAACAAGAACGATTGATTGATTGATTTTTGAGTTTATCGTCCCGTTCAGCAGCGAGGCTATATGAGACGTGGACCTACTGATTAACGTGGAATCCGAACCACATGAGCTCCCGCCGGGCCAACAAGAACGAACAAAGTGTCCAATCTAACTACATGGGTGAAACAAAGAATCACAAGTTGGACTAATTCTCGCTGCGATGTCCTTCTTTATCGCCACAAACGACCCTCCAAACCTCGCCGAGTGACAGACCCAATCTCCTTCAACATCAAGGTTATCGAGAACAAACTTTCCGATGGCGATGTCCATGGAGCAGTCAGACTCCTCATCTCTGATGACACTTTGGCGCTTCCAGAAGCTACAGTGCTAGATGCATTACGCAACAAACACCCTACACACAGTTATACTTTCACACCCCCTGCACTTATTGACAACGCTCCAGCAGTACCTAGAGTTTCTGTCAAAGAAGTACAGAAAGCTCTTCGACCTTCTCTTCCGGCTCTGCAGGAGGTATGGACAGTTTACGCCCTTCCATTCTCAAGGATATTTTGCTGTGCCAGGATATCGATTCTAGAGACCGTCTGTTAAGCACTATCAGTGACTTTCTTCGCATAATCCTCACTGGAAACGTACCTACAGAAATTAGACCACTATTTATCAGAGCGTCGCTTATAGCGTTAAGGAAGAAAGGTGGTGATATACGCCCCATCGCTGTCGGTAACGTTTGGAGGCGGCTTTCAGCCAAGATAGTATGCCAAAGAATTAGGGAACCGTTAACTACTTTCTTGTCACCACATCAGTTGGGAGTGTGCGTTCCTCATGGCTCAGAAGTTACAGCCCGACTGTATTATTCTCATCCCCACAAACAAGAGAAAATTTTCTTGAAACTAGATTTCCGGAATGCGTTCAACGAGATCAACAGAGACTCTATGCTTACAGCCGTATAAACACACTTCCCTTATATATACACTTTCATACATCAGTGTTACTCACAGCCTAGTCATCTATTTTTTGGTGAAGATATCATACTCTCCCAGCGAGGTTTTCAACAAGGCGACCCCCTAGGACCTGCTTTATTTGAGTTAACACTTCAATCTATTGTCAGAAATATCAATACCGAGTTAAACATTTGGTACCTTGACGATGGGACTATAGCTGGAGACAAGGAAGATGTCCTCGAAGCTTTGTCCAAGATTCGTACTCAATCTCGTGACATTGGATTACAACTCAATTTCTGCAAATGTGAAGTCGGTTTTCTGGGAGTCTCAAACGAACAGGCCAACACCCTTTACTCCCTTTTCAACGAAGTTGCACCTGGAATTCAACTTATATCATCCGATAGAGCCTCCCTTTTAGGTGCAGCACTACACACTGATACTCGACGCATTTTGTTATTGGACAAGATATCTATAAATTAGATCTCTTCTACACTCGCCTATCAAAGTTATCTACCCACTCAGCTTTTTATCTCCTACGGGCCTCATTAGCCATTCCAAGACTGCTATATTTCCTTCGTAGTTCTCCATCCTGGCATGAGACAGATCTTTTGGAACAATATGATGAATCCATCCGACTTGGCCTAGAATCTCTTCTCAACTGCTCTCTCACAGATAACTCATGGCTACAAGCATCTCTCCCTGTGGATCACGGAGGTCTAGGAATTCGTCGAGCCCTTGACTTGGCTACATCATCTTTCCTTTCATCCATGTATAGCTCTATGCCTTTGATCACTTCTCTTCTTCGCCAGGATATTCATCAGGATTCAGAAGCTGAGATAAATGATTGTATCTCCCAGTGGATATCGTGCGGCGGACTCGATCTACCTGATTTTGATAAGAGAAGTTTTCAAACTTCATGGGACGCTCCTCTTGTAGACTCCAGATTATCTTCTATTCTTCAGTCCTCCACGAATCCTGAAGATAAGGCACGTCTTCTTGCTACTTCTTCCCCTGAAGCAGGTGCCTGGTTACAAGCTATTCCATCTTCTTCCCTATGGCTGCATCTTCCCGACGAAAGTTTTCGAATCGCTTGTGCGTTACGTTTGGGAGCAGATGTCTGTGAACAACACCAGTGCCCTGATTGCGGAAGTTTAGTGGGTAAGAAAGGTATACATGGCCTATCATGTATTCACAGTGCTGGCAGATACTCTCGACACTCCACTGTTAACGATCTCATTATGAGAGCCCTCATATCATCTGGAACGCCTTCCGTGAGAGAGCCAATGGGGTGTAGTCGCTCTGATGGCAAGAGACCTGATGGAATGTCTTTAGTGCCTTGGAAACGAGGGAAGGCTTTAATATGGAATTTCACTTGTACCGATACCCTAGCCCCCTCTAATCTTCCTTCATCTTCAACAAAAGCTGGGACGGTTGCAACTCGCAGAGAATATGAAAAGAGACGAAAGTATAGCAACCTGTTGGACAAATACCACTTCGTCACCATAGCCATTGAAACTTGTGGGTCCTGGGGTCAGGAAGGTCTAAACTTCATTAATGAAGTTGGACACCGTATAACTATTAACACAGGAGACACCCGAGCTTGATCCTATCTTATACAAAGGATAAGTATGGCTGTGCAAAGAGGGAACGTAGCAGAGATGCTAGGAACTCTCCCTCCGGGAAAAGCTTTGGACGAAATTTTCCTTTTGTAATCACTCTCCTCTCACCAAACTCTCGAAAAAAAATATATTATTGTGCATTTAATGACTTTAGATTTCTGGAAACAATGTGTGCAGAATAAAGTGATTATAGTGGGAAAAAAATGTGAACTCAGTGTAAATTTTAAGTGTATTTTCATTTCATTTATATTAACAATTTGGAGTTCTTAAAATTATTATAAGAAGAAATTATATCGAAACACTTAATAATAAACATATTATCTAAAGACATTCTGCAAAATAAGGGACAAATCGCTCAAAATGAAAATACAAGTGCATCTTGGAGCGAAATTGTAAGACGCAATATTAATGTACACCCCAATTCGCAAGGAAGCAACACCCTTCAACAGGTGAAAAGAAACAATGTCTTTCATTCAGTGCATAATAGTGCCAACCAACCAATAGCTAAAAGCTCAGCAAAACTTGTTGGAAATGTTCGGCAGAAGAAAAACAATGTAAATGTAAAATCCCACAGTAAATACGAAACGCAGTTATTGGAGAACAAAGAAAAGGTCGAAACAAATAAAAGTAAACCGCGATATAATCTGAAGTCACAAATTTGTATGCGTAATGTAAATAGCACACAATATCAACAGGTAGGTTCATCAGAAGTCATTAGAACTCAGAATAGATGTGTACTGCTTGAATATGAAATGGTCAAAAAACATTTTAAAAGCAGTACGTCGCAGGACAGGGAAAGTATTCCGAAATCCTTTCAAGATGGTGAAACCCATAACAAGCTGAAAACAAAATTAGACGTGACTCAACAAAACAACAGAAGAAATAGGAATGCTGAAGGGAGTAATAGACAGGAAAGTGACCTGAAGAAACTAGTTATATTATCAGATAGCCAAGGTCGTGGGTTAGGTACAGTTATGAACAACAAACTAAATAAGGAAGGAACAGTTAACTTTGTTAAGCCAGGAGCTGGATCTGAGAAAGTGTTGAAGGACTGCGTACAAGGAATAGAAAAACACACAAAAGAGGATTATGTGTTAATAATCAATGGAACTAATGATGTATCTAAAAACGAAGCAAATAGTGTAATAGATGCTTATGAAAGTGTGTTAGGTGAATTAAGTAATACCAATATTCTGGTTTGTAAATTCCCTCAACGGTACGACTTAATTGATAAATCTTGTGTCAATTTAGAAGTGAGAAAAAGCAATCAGGAAATTATGTAAGAAGTATACTAATGTACACATTGTCGATCTTGAGTCTCTCGACCGAACGCACGATACTCAGCGTGGTCTACATTTAAACCACAGAGGTAAACTTTTCATTGTAGACAAGGTAAATCAATTAATAAGTAATAAGTCCAGTGCAAAATCATATAGTATAGTACAGTACAGAAATGGGCAAACAAAATCTTTAGCCTGCAAACAGGTTACTAATAATACAAATGTAACGTCTAAATGCACAGTTGTAAAAGATGCCTCTACAGCTTTGAACACGTTTTAGTTTAGCTATGGGGAATGGATTGCTTGAAATGCACAGTGAGGATAGCCAAATGTTATTAGTAGCAAAAAAGATGCTATACAATTTGGGGCGTACATCAGTAACACTAGTAAATCTTAATAGTGGGAAGACAGTAACCAACCAAGCATGTAACTTTAGAAAAAGGAGTACAGATACATCTACATCGCAATCCATGGCTGCTTTGTTTAATGGTAACGCAGAAGGCATTAAAACGTTTCGGAAAACAACAAAAGAAACGCAGAAGTTCTTCCCCAATTTCTCAATGCATGACACCACAAAAGAAACATACACATTCAACGGTAGGCTCCCCAAGTAGTAGTATGCGTGTGACCAATCGACAAAGGCGATTACCCGAAAAGCTCAGGAATAATGATTTTTTATGCGACGAGACTATAATATCACTTCTAAAGTAGTTAATTTGAACATGCATCTAAGTTAAATGAAAATCTAATTATCAAAGAGATTACAAATGATCCACTCATCGACATAGATACATCTTCTAGGTCAGTATGTTATCAATCAAACCAATGTCATATAGTTGAACTAAAGGTAATACATCAGAATATACAATCCATTAGAAATAGAATAGATGAACTAAACATACTAATTACAAACGACAAGGAGCTAATGAACCCAGTTGTAATTTGTATTACCGAACACTGGCTGAGGGAAGGTGAAATAGAGTATACAGTCCTACCAAATTATATATGTGTTGGTGGATTTTGCCGGACCTTCAGTGGATGCAGTGGTGCTTTAATGTTTGTGAGAAAAATATTAAAGTATAAAGTAAAAACCAACAGCGTGTATCTAAATGAGGAACAGACATTTGAGCATGCGGTAATAGAAATCGAAAAATCAGGACATAGGTTCATTATAATAGTCATGTTTAGAACACCTGACAGCTCCTTTCCCCGTTTTATTGAAAAATTAGAACAACTGCTAAATCTAGTTAAGAAAGAAAGTAAACCAATCGTATTATGTGGCGACCTAAACATTGATTTCCTGACACCATCAAATCACCTAACATTATTATCAAACACTCTGCAATCCTTCGGCCTACAACACACTATAATCACCCCAACCCGCATTACAGAAAACTCAGAATCTTGTATAGATCAAATCATAATAGATAATGAAACTACATCCTTTAAAGCATATAATCTTAACACATCACTCTCCGACCATAATGCAGTTCAAATAAACATAACACTTCAACCCCAAGTTCGGAAAATTGATAGGAAAGAATGTAAGTGGGCAAGAAACTTTCATGAAACGAACGTTAAGATTACTTTCAATATCTTCTTAGCAAGGAAGACTGGACGGACACATTACTAGAAAATGACGTAAACAATAAATACAGACAGTTCATTAATACCGTTAGGCACTATTTCGAAATAGCCTTTCCACTTAAGAAGATAAAGGTATATTCTCAAAAAACTAGATGCAACTGGATAACACGAGGCATAATTAATTCCTGCATGAGAAAGAGACAACTACATACAATTGTGAAAAGGACGAATAATAGGAAATTAAAGAATATTTTAATAAATATAGAAGTATTCTTAAAGGAGTAATAAAGGAAGCAAAGAAAATGCACACATCAAATAGGATATCTAAATCTGATAACAAGAACAAAACACTATGGCAAGTAGTAAACGAACAATCAACAGCATGAAAACCGCAAAAAAAAAGAAGGAATTAAAAAATAATAAACCATGGCCAAGAAATAACCAATAAACACCATATTGCAAACCTACTTAATGATTTTTTTGCCAACGTTGCGAAAACACTCAAATTCTGAGTCTAAAAAGACGAACAACATAAAATTATCTAGTAATTCTGTATATATATACTTAATACCTACCACAGAGATAGAAATAAGATCGATTATTAAAAAAATGAAGACGAAAAGATCTTCTGATCCCGACGACATTCCTTATTATTTGCTTAAAATGTGTGCCGAATATTTTCTTATACCGTTGACTGATATATGCAATTCCTCCCTTGAAACGGGAACATTTCCAGAAGATCTTAAACTTGCAAAAATAAGACCTATACACAAAAAAGGATCAACTACTGACCCAGGAAATTATCGTCCTATCTCTATTCTATCTGTCTTCTCCAAAATTTTGGAAAAAGTTATTTATAACAGATTGGTGCCCTTTTTGGAAACGAATAATATCTTCACGAAGAGCCAATTCGGGTTTATGAAGTGCAAATCAATTAACAATGCTGTAGTTGCTTTTCTAAGTGATATATATAAAGCGAGAGAGGGAAGAAATAGAATATATGGAATTTTTCTGGATCTCAGAAAAGCCTTTGACCGTGCTAATCACAAAATTTTATTGAATAAATTGCGTAGTTATGGTATTAGAGGTCATGCTAATTTATGGTTCAAATCCTATTTGACTAACTGCATGCAATATGTGGATATAGGTCCAACCAAGTAAGAAGTAAGGCACATTAGGCACGGAGTTCCACAAGGATCAATATTAGTTCCTATACTTTTCCTTATATATATTAACGATCTTCCCGATTATATAGTTCCAAACAAAAGCGTACTTTTTCCGGATGATACAAACATTTTAGTTGAAATTCCAAATAACATTTGCTCCGAGGAATTCATATTTAAGAACACGACAGATAAAATTGCAGAATGGATAAAAGCAAACCAACTTAACTTAAATACAGCGAAAACAACTATAATGAGTTTCAATGAAGGAAAACTGAACTCTCGAAATATACATCAAATACGTATAGACGGGGAACCCATGCAGATATCTGACACGTAAATTTTTAGGGTTAAAATTAGACTCTAAGTTAACATGGGATGATCACGTGAATGATTTGTTGAGAAAACTACGCGCGAAAATATACCTTATACGTAAAGTTAGTAAGATTCTAACTACAGAAACATTGAAAACAATTTATTTCGGATTGATCCAGTCAATTCTATCGTATGGAATCATTTTCTGCGGTAATACCTGTCATGCAAAGAAAGTATTTACAGTGCAGAAGAAAAAGTTACGATTAATGTTATCAGTTCTGTTTCATACACCAAGTAGACCACTGTTTCAGAAACTTAAAATATTACCATTGCCGTGTATATACATTCTCGAAACAACATCATTCATACATATGAATAAAAGAAACTTTCAACTCAATTCGGACCTACACCAATACAACACAAGAACAACGAATCATATTCATATACTAAATTTCCGCCTAACAAGAACTCATAATTCGTTACACCACATAGGAATTAAGTTTTATAATAAATTACCAGATCGTATCAAACGGATGCCAAGCTTGCAGTTTAAAAGACACCTCAAGTTACTGTTACTTAAACATCTTTTCTATGGTTTAGATGAATATCTTCAGTGTGATCTTTCTTTGTAATATAAATATTACGATTTATTTGAATTTTGAAATATATAAAACAAGATACAATTTATATTTTCTCTAAAAATACAATTTTAGTTTTATTGTTACGTATATATATTTTGTATTATCATTATATATATTGTATTATTACATATTATTTTTTTAAATAACTGTATTATTAATTGTAGCGTTTCGCTTGTAATTATTATTATTAGTAATTGCAATAGTAACTGTATCTCTTGACGAAGCATGAACGCTAAGTTCTTACGGGGGAAAATGAAATTAATAAATAAATAACATTTCAGTGAAGCAGGAAAACACTGTCCAGTAAAAGTCCACTTTGTGCCTCCCAGTATGATTGGCGTTAAGTATTCTGACGTATTTCTTAAGTAGAGGACAAAAATTAGTAAATATCATTCGTTGTGTCGTAAGTATGATTATTTACTATTATTACTAATAGTAAAGCAATGTTAACCTAATATTTCAAGGGAAGTGGAGAAAATGTAAATTTCGCACGTAAAACACTGGACCCGGCAACGGCACAGTGACCGTAATTACTTATAAATATCTTCTATTGACTTCACTGACAATTATTAGAAACCTATTTGACCCGGACACTGGACTATATTTGGTAGGGCTATCTGATAATGTGAACACGGGGAGTTATATTTAGTAACATTTTAGTCCTTGTACTTAAGAAAATAAAATTAATATTGCATCGGTCACTAGGCTGCAGATTCTAAAATCCTGCCATTTGGCCCTTGTATTTAAAAATAATATATAAATGTTAATAAAGGCTAGATATTTGCATCATTTCCCATGCAGCATAGCCCAACTTTTTTGGTATCCCAACGATCTTCAACACGAGGTACGGCTTGTGTAGCCGCTCCTTGCAGTTCTAATCTGGAACTGTCACTGGTCGGAACATGTGTCAAGTGACCATGAGCAATGTCGTTCACAGAAACATATACGAATGGCTCATGTGTGCAATGAACCCAAATTATTATTAAAACAATCAATTCGGAGCAAGGCTATTCACATTTAAAGATGGCGTCGTGTATGCAAAATTAATCCTATGTAAGTACAAGAAATCGACCATAACTAGAACCGTTAAAAGATACAGCAATGACTTCTTCACCCTTGGAAAGATAATTTTGTCCACATTTATTTGTTGGAAGCGCGTGGCAGTACAGCAAACTGAACTGCGGAATTTCTGAATTTGAAAAGGAGGCGGGGCTAAAAAATGGACACATTTCTAAAATTGATTACACAAAAAACCTTTTTTAAAAAAAAAACTGCGAAACTGTCCAATAAAGGGTCTACCTTAAAAAAAAACAGATTTCAAAAAGGTAATATTCTCGCAGTATTTTAACTACTGTTACGGTGTGCTCATGTGACCTTACCGAAGTAAGCATGGACAGTCGCATAGGGTAAGGCGATTCCAGTCGAGAAATCACCCCACGTTTTGTTTGATTAACTTGTGAAACTGAAGCACAGAGACACAAAATAGCTCACTAAATTCATCAGAATATTCCTGAGACCATATAACAAAATAGCTTTCTTTCACTCGAAAATTACATCCTTGCCGCAAAATAGCAGATAAAAAACTGATCACTAAGAAATATATCACTAAGTTCTCCATTCGGGTTAAATGATAAGCTCTTATGAACGAATATATCTTTATAGGAATTAAATAAACCAACGAATGTACAATAACTTGACAAATCTTGAACAATGGAGTCTTTATCCACCACAAACATATGCTTCTAATGAGACTTACCGCCTTCCATTTAAACGTCCACAGAGTTACAGGAAATATATTATTATTTTTTAAATCCTCCTATTCAGTATTAACAATTCGTTGCTCAACCTTATATCAATGTTATAATCAAATTTTTATTAACAAGAAGAGCGAAATATCACAACTCCATTACAAAATCTTCTGAAACTCGTCGTAACAATGTACATTTTACTTAGAATCCAATTCAACACTAGATATATTTTACCCTTGCTATCACCAACTTCAGTATGAATCGGCCTCATACATATTTCACAAATCTGTTGGTATAGTACGTCTATCAACCACTTGGCGGCGCTGATTCTAGTTCGTTTAACAACATCGCAGCGCCCTAAATAAAAAAATCTAAGATTTTTTGTTATATTTTTATATATATTCTTAACTAAGTCTGGGTTTCGTTGGTCTAGTCGTCTAAATTAGTTCTTAACTACGAAGTCCGCCTTCTACTTTACCTACCAGCATCCCCTCAAATCATTTATCCACTAATTAAACTAAATGAACTAAAATAATTAAATTCCCCCACATACACTCCAACAATCACTCTTGGGTTAGTCTAATAGGTATATCGGAGTCTTAGGTCCGACCCAGAACAAATTAGGATTGTTCTTAAACCAGTACGACGAGCTTCTTAGAGATAACGAAAATTAATTAATGGCAACAATTTAACAAACATATTCTTAAACCACCATATAAACTATAAAATATAAACAACATATACATAATTCTAGTAACATACATAAACTGGAATAGATATAAATATTCAAAGTTACAGAACAGAATTTTCATTTTTTCCTGGAAGGCTGTCACCAAACATCTCCATCTTATTCATCCGATGACAATTCAATAGGTACCAAATTTACAAAATATTGGATCGATCCCGACAATAATGCGCATTCATAATCATATCCTCTATCACATATACAGATCTGCAAATAGAAAAAGCTGCTAATAACTTTTATATATATACACATTACAGTATTTACATATTAAAAAATGTCGACATCTAATTTAACATACTAAAATTATTTACAATCTCATACTTCGCATTACAAACATTCCAATAAGTCGCAATTACTGTCTTAACTCCCGATACTTCTTCGTTAATGACACATGAGGTTTCCTTATATCACGAAAAATATTTACATTTTTGACTTCTATGTTATTCTGAGTTAAGAATCATATAATTTCACACGGACCACTCCAACGGCTAGATAATGACTTGGTAATCTTATCTGCTAGCCACGACTTGACTTGAACCTTCAACAAAACCTTATCTCCCACTTGATATGAAGTGAATAACCTACGCTTATTATATTGCTCTTCCTTCCTTCGCCAGGATAGTTCTAAATTCTCCAAGGCTTTTATTACCAATTGAGGGTCTTTGTTCATCACATCGGCACTTGGCACATTCCATTTTACATCCAACGGATCACAAACGTTATAGGAAAATACCATTTCCATCGGAGTACATTTCGTTTCTGCACGTTGTGCATTATTTATCGAAAATTCAATCTCGTGTAATCCTCGTTCCCATTGATTCTGCTTGTTTCCGAAGAATATCTTCAGACTATCTTTTACAGTACGTATATATCTCTCCCCCAGAATGGAAGCCGCATGATAAGGGGATATACGCACATCCTTCATTCCGTTACTAAACAGGAAATTCCTAAATTTAGCTGACGTGTAAACTGAATGATTATCGTGCCCAATTGCAAACGGAAACCCTCTTCGACACATCAGTTTGTATAATTTATTTATCAAGGTCTGAGTAGATAGATTCTTAAAAGGTTCCAGAAACACCATTTTGGAAAATATATCAACTACAATCATACAATATCTTCCCGATCTTGCATCTGGCATTGGTCCAAGGACATCTGTATACCATAATCCATTCACTACCGTAGCATAGCTTGCAATCAATTGACCCATAGGCTTCTTGTTACTACTTTTGTTCTTCTGACACAAGTCGCATGATAACACAATCTTTCATTTGGTCCAGCATCCCCTCCCATGAATATCTTGAGTACACCTCTCCTCTCGTTTTGCCCAACCCAAAGTGACTTCCGGGCAAAATAGAAGAATGATAATACTCAATTATATTTGGAGCTAACTTCTTGGGTAAACAGATCTTGTATGGATTACTATGGGCCTTAGTCTTCTTACACAAAATCCCTTGTATCATTTTATAACCATCAACTGATTCCTTCCGCCTTATTTTGTCGATGATTGATCTTAATAAAAGGTCCATCTCCTGATGCTCTTGCACTGATTGACTAGCAAAAGGCATTGCCCACATATTAACCATGCACATGTTTGTCATTTCTTCCTCATATGTAGGTTCCAAGTGCATTGATTCAAAATTTTCAGTATCATATAACCTAGAAAGGAAATCCGCGGATATATTCAGATTCGTGGAGGCTGACTTAACTTTAAAATCAAAGGCAAATAAACGATATAACAAGCTACCATATTTCTTAACTCTCTGCAAGTTACGCATCGCATACACTAGTCCCATATGATCCACTTGCAATTGGAATTTCGAATGCAGGTACGTTTTAAACCGTTCCATAGTTTCTATAGCCGCTAATAACTCCAAAACAAATATAGGCTTATTTTCATCATA